>NW_003852472.1:9148438-9154224 GCF_000181295.1 Otolemur garnettii
GTGGCTGGCACCTTAGCCGCTTGAGCTACAGGCGCCGAGCCGGCCCATGTATTTCTTATATATGACTGGAAACTCATTCACCCTTAGATTGATAATGTTAGCTCATAGTATAAAATTCTACTCTAACTAGATTCATTAATTTACCCTCTTTTCCCCCTTTTTAGTGTACCTCCAGTGAACTCATGTCTTCTGTTTAGAGCACTCTTTTGTAAGGGCTTGAAACACAGGTTGACAATATTTTTCTGTAAAAGGCCAGATAGTAAATATTTTAGGCTTTGTAGGCTTTACAGTCTTCGCTGTTGAAGTACAAAAGTAGCTATTGACACACAGACAAAGGAACATGGTTGTGTTCCAATAAAGATTTATTTATGGGCTCAGTGCCCATAGCCCAGTGGTTAGGGCACTAGCCCACTGGCCACATACACCGAGGCTGGCGGGTTTGAACCCAGCCCGGGCCTGCTAAACAATAATGACAACTACAACAAAAAAAATAGCCAGGCGTTGTGGCGGGCACCTATAGTCCCAACTACTTTGGGAGGCTGAGGCAAGAGGATTGCCTAAGCCCAGGAGTTTGAGGTTGATGTGAGCCCTGATGCCAGGGCACTCTACCAAGGATGACATAGTGAAAACTCTGTGTCAAAAAAGAAAAAAAAAGATTTATTTATGGACACTGAAAGTTAAATTTCATATAATTTTTACATATCACCAAATATTATTCTATTCATTCCCCCCCTACTGTTTAAAAATGTAAAAATCATTCTTATCCCATGGGTCATATAAAAACAGGTGACAGGCTGGATTTGACCTATTGGCTGTAGGTTGGTGTGCTCCTGGCTTAAAAGATTTTTTTCCCTCCAGGTCAACTTTGAATCAGATTATTCTCCCAAATGCATTGACTGGGAATCAGTTATGAAGTGGGTTGACTAGCTCCTTTGAGTCTATTTTTGGCCACGCCGTATTTTAAATATAGATTATTTGCATCATCTGTGTGGCTTGTACATGGCATATTAGTCTCTTTGGTGAGAGACTGGTCTAGGCAACCTTTAGCATCCTTTATCACCCTGATTCTCTTGGAAAAAAAAAAACAAAAAACAAAAACTCAATTCTTTTAGATATCCTGCCCTCCTTAGCTTCGGCAGCAGTGTGCCTCCCAGAGTCTTTTCTTGTGACCTCTTCTTTTCATTCCTCTTCCCAGGCTCATGACATAAAGGTCGTCCTATGGGCTCTGTCCTTAGCCCACTTCTTTCCTCCCTCTCTCCACTCTCCCTGGAGAGTTTCATCGGACCATGTCTTTATCTACTACCTCTACCTTGGTGACTAACAAATGTGTATTATTTAGCTCTAACCTTTCTTCCAAGGCTTAAAGCCTGTCAAGGTTTTCCATTACCTAGAAGTTAAAATCTAAGCTCCTTAGCCTGGCCCTAGGCTCCTCTTGGTCTGCACTCCTGTGTACCACCAGGCAGTCGGGACCAGCCACTGGGGAGCTTCCAGCAGGTCATCTGCTCATCCTTGTTTTTGCTCATGCTTTTCCCTCTGCTATCTCAACCCTCTCTCCTGCTATCTCACCCCCCTCCCCTCTAATCTCAGCAAACACCCAAATGTCCTGCCCTTTGATGAACCCACTCAGAGGGCTGCTTACCTGAGGAGATTCCCCATGCAGTGCCCCCGTGAAGCCCTGTTTCACAGACAAGGTTAAACATTTCCTACTTGTGCTCCCAGTGCTGTGTGCACTTCTCTGCTTGAAGGCTTGACTTGCTGTGACAACTATTAGGTCAAAAATAACTGAATACCGGTTCAACACCAAATGTACTTACAGGTTGGTGTCTTCACCAAACTGAACTCCTGAAGGCAGAGTTTGGTTTTTATCATCCCAGAGCCTGACATATAGATGATGCTTAAGAAATGAATGAGTTAGGAAATGAATGAATTGCCGAGACTAGAGTCACATCTTGACACAACTCTTGTCCCGGTGTGCTAGAGTCCTTGAAGAGAATCTGCTGGTCTTGATTCACTGGCAGGGGCAATCAGTGCCCCCGTTAGTGCCCAGATCAGTAACATTCCCTCCCTGGATTTTAGAAAGTGGGTTGGCAGGCGGTGCCTGTGACTCAGTGGGTAGGGCGCCGGTCCCGTATACTGAGGGTGGCTGTTCAAACCCGGCCCCGGCCAAACTGCAACAAAAAAATAGCCGGGCATTGTGGCAGGTGCCTGTAATCCCAGCTACTTGGGAGGCTGAGGCAAGAGAATCGCCTAAGCCCAGGAGTTGGAGGTTGCTGTGAACTGTGACACCATGGCACTCTACCCAGGGTGACAAAGTGAGGCTCTGTCTCAAAAAAAAAAAAGAAAAAAGAAAGTGGGTTGGCAAGCATCTTTTCTCATATGCATGGGAGTTGGTACTTGCTGTAGAGTATTGTAAATTATTTTCTTTTTCCTTCTAAAAAAAAAGAAAAGAAAAGAAAAGAAAAGAAATGAACGAATCCGTGAGTACATCCTCATGTCGGCTGCACTGAGTTTGATACAGATTAAGGTAGATTGACTTTAATAGGCAAAGTTGAATCTTTTTATCTTTTATGTCCTTAAATACGTTTCTCTTCTTCTCTCGTAGAAGGAAAATTTTTCCAAGGATGGTCTCCCACTCAGAGCTGAGGAAAATTTTCTGCTCAGCAGATGCAGTATGTTTTGATGTCGATAGCACGGTTATCAGAGAAGAAGGGATTGATGAACTGGCCAGAATCTGTGGAGTTGAGGATGCTGTGTCGGAAATGTAGGCACAATACTGATTTACTTTATGAAGTTATAAAGAATTTCTAAGGAGTTACTGTTCTGTTAGACCAGAGCCACAATTCCTGGTTTTAGTCCCTGGCTATGAATCATGGGTAGGAAGCTTTTTCTTCCATCATTTAGAGCTGAATTTGGTAGCGTACGTTTCCCATTCATCCACTTATATAAATATTTATGGCAAGCAAATATGGATAAGAGCCACATATGGCTCTATGTTGGGAAATGATGACCATAATTAACCTGAGAAGATGGCCTTGGGGGCCTCTAAGTGTCTGGCACTTAGTGTCGTGGTTGAGGGTGTGGTTTACTGCAAAGCTGGCTCTGGTTGAGTCTCCCAGTGTCTCCCAGTCTCCTTCCTGCCCTCCTGCTCTGCATCTGTGGCACCTCCCTCTGCAGCCCTGGTCATTGGGTCATGGACCTTTTCATTTTCAGCTACATTTGATGCAAGCATTTCAGCCTTTGGATTCTTTCTTGGTTTACAAAAGCTCATAGCTTTCAAGAAATGTACCCGTGAATAGGATGTGTGGTTGATTTTCTCAGAGCACTGGATCACTGGATGGTGTATTTGTGGCTACAAGGCATATGACCCCCAAATAGTTATGTGATTCTCTAGCAAACTTTCAAAAGTTTATTCATAGACTTTGTTTTTGTTTTTTTGTTGTTGTTTTTTTTTGAGATTGAGTCTCAAGCTGTCACCCTGGGTGGAGTGCTATGACATCACTGCTCACAGCAACCTCAAACTCTTGGGCTTAAGGAATCCTCTTGCCTCAGCCTCCCATGTAGCTGGGACTACAGGTGCCCGCCACAACGCTTGGCTATTTTTTAGTTGTAGTTGTCATTGTTGTTTGGCAGGCCTGGGCTGGATTTGAACCCGCCAGCTCTGGTGTATGTGGCTGGTGTCTCAGCCACTTGAGCTACAGGCGCCAAGCCTATTCACAGACTTTGACATAGCATGTCTGTTGTACAGTGGGGCTCTTGGCAGCACCTTCCTAATGGTAGGTAGAGACCTGGGGCAGGACGGCATGTAAACTTTGAGCACAGCTGACATGGCTGGCCTGACTGTTGGGCCTTTCTTCTAGGACTCGGCAAGCCATGGGTGGGACAGTGCCTTTCAAAGCTGCTCTCGCTGAGCGCTTAGCACTGATCCAGCCCTCCAGGGAACAGGTGCAAAAGCTCATAGCAGAGGACCCCCCACACCTGACCCCTGGCATAAGGTAAGAGAAGCCCCGGTTCTGGGTACACTGTCTCCCTGTCAGCACCAGTGTCTGGGGGCACATCCCCCTGAGAGTATCCAGCTGTCACTTCTCCTCTCTGTTTGGCACTGCCATGTGGTCTTTCTGGCAGGTTGTTAGGTCCTGCCCGTGTCTGCCCTTCCTCTCTCCCCAGGGGGAGCCCAAGCTTTCCTTGTGTTTTTGGGTCCTTACGGAGAATGGAGTTGTGAAATAATTTCTAGAGCAGTCACACCCTCCCCCAAAATTAATTTTGTAACTGCATTTAGAAATTAATTCTGGGCTCGGCGCCTATGGCTCAACCGGCTAAGGTGCCAGCTGCGTACACCTAAAGTGGCAGGTTCGAATCCCCAGCCCGGACCCGCCAAAACAACAATGACGGCTGCAACCAAAAAATGGCCGGGCGTTGTGGCGGGCGCCTGTGGTCCCAGCTACTTGGGAGGCGGAGGCAGGAGACTCGTTGGAGCCCAGGAGTTGGAGGTTGCTGTGAGCTGTAATACCACAGCACTCTACCCAGGGGGGCAGCTTGAGGCTCTGTCTCAAAAAAAAAAAAAAAAAAAAGAAATTAATTCTGTAAGTGGATTTGGAAAAACATCTCTAAAACATTAATTCCCCAGACAGTATACCTTGTCAGATATATCTCAAGCAGATGCAGTCAGAAGAAAAAAACGTATTTCAGTTTCCTATTAAAGTTTTGTTGTTTTCTCATTTATAATCAGTGTTTGGCATTTTATATTTTATTTTTGCAGGGAGCTGGTGAGTCGCCTGCAAGAGCGAAACGTTCAGGTTTTCCTGATATCTGGTGGCTTTAGGAGTATTGTAGAGTACGTTGCTTCAAAGCTCAATATCCCGGCCACCAATATATTTGCCAATAGGCTGAAATTCTACTTTAATGGTAAGACTTTCATGGTAAGCTGTTTCCTTTCTCATCAGTTCTGTTATTCAGTCTCCTAGGTAATGTCTGTCAGAAGGCAACTTAAGCAGGTGGCATCAGGGTTAAATATTGAAATGAATGATTTTCTTGACTGAGGTCTTTTGCTCTTTGGTATCCTTGCTCTGCAAAATAGACTTAGGTCGTTATCTGTTCCAGCTTTTGTATCCATAGAATCACCTATGTGTATGTAAATGTCTGCCTTTAGTAAAATGTTGATTCCTATGTATTCCACATGGCTTATTTTGTTGTGTTACATTTCAGTTTCATGAGCGCTGTTAATGCATTTGAAGCGGTTTTAGACTCAGGAAGGAGAGTTTTGTTAATGGATTAGTGCACTACATCTGCCCTTGGGAAAACCTCCTGGCCCCTCCCTTAACTGTAGCAAAGTCACAACTGTAGTTTTATGTCATTTCAAGAGATCTCCATTTATGTCACGGGTGGCTGATATTCTTAAAACCAAATAATATTAAAAATTTTTATTTTTTTATTTTTATTTTTTTTGAGGCAGAGTCTTAAGCTATTGCCCTGGGTAGAGTGCCATGGCATCACAGCTCACAGCAACTTCAAACTCTTGGGCTTAAGCGATCCTCTTGCCTCAGCCTCCCAGGTAGCTGGGACTACAGGCGCCCATCATAACGCCCAGCTATTTTTTGGTTATAGTTGTCATTGTTGTTTGGTGGGCCCAGGCTGGATTCGAACCCACCAGCTCCTGTGTATGTGACTGGCGCCATAGCTTTTTGAGCTACAGGCACTGAGCCAATATTAAAAAATTTTAAACACGGCTCAGCGCCTATAGCTCAACCGGCTAAGGCGCCAGCCACGTACACCTAAGGTGGCGGGTTCGA
>NW_003852472.1:9154666-9161251 GCF_000181295.1 Otolemur garnettii
AAAAAAAAAAAAAAAAAAAGAATAGATATGGAATTCTAGGCTTTACTGACGGCCATTTTTAGCCTTTTCATTGACATTTAAGTGAGCATGTAACGTATCCAAAAAGCTGGAGCTAGTAATATACTTTTGTGGATTTTTAACATTGTTTTATCTGTTCTTTTAAGGTGAATATGCAGGTTTTGATGAGACACAGCCTACAGCTGAATCTGGTGGAAAAGGAAAAGTTATTAAACTTTTAAAGGAAAAATTTCACTTTAAGAAAATAGTTATGATTGGAGATGGAGCCACAGACATGGAAGCTTGTCCACCTGCTGTATGTATTAATCAATTTTTTTCAGGTTGCATTTTTGTTTTAGATAACTGATGTAGAATTACATGAGATTCACAACAGGAGTTAAGCAAAAACAACTAAGTGTCATTATGAAACAGAAAAACAAAGCAACTAAAACAAATTCATTCTTATATGTCAATTGACTTATTGCAAACATAAGAAATATTGAGAATAAGAAACTAAGAAGAAACTTTTAAAACTTTTTTTTTTTTGAGACAGAGTCTTACTATGTCACCCTGGGTAGAGTGCCATGGCATTACAGCTCACAGCAACCTCCAACTCTTGGGTTTAAGCAATTCTCTTGCCTCAGACTCCCAAGTAGCTGGGACTACAGGCTCCCACCACAATGCTCAGCTATTTTTGGGTTGTAGTTGTCATTGTCGTCTAGCAGACCCAGGCCAGAATCGAACTCCTCAGCCCCAGTGTATGTGGCAGGCGTCCTAACCACTGAGCTGCCAACATTTTTTGTCTGTGAGACAGAGTCTCACTGTGTTGCCCTGGATGGAGTGCCATGGCATCATCATAGCTCACAGCAACCTCTAACTCTAGGGCTCAAGTGATCCTCTTGCCTCAGCCTCCTGAGTAGCTGGGACTACAGGTGCACTCTATGATGCCCAGCTAGTTTTTCTATTTTTAGTAAAGATGGGGTCTTACCTTTTGGTCAGGCTGGTCTCAAACTCCTGACCTCAAGTGATTATCCTGTCTCTGCTGCCTAGAGTGCTAGGATTACTGGCATGAGCCACTGCTGGCCAACAACTCTTATAGTTGTAACCAAGATTGGGATATTAGCTTGGTGCCTGTGGCTCAAAGTGCCAGCCACATACACCTGAGCTGATGGGTTTGAATCCAGCGCTGGCCTGCCAAACAATGATGGCTGCAACCAAAAAATAGCCTGGCATTATGGCGGACACCTGTAGTCCCAGCTACTTGGGAGGCAGAGGAAGGAGAATCACTTGAACCCAGGGGTTGGAGGTTGCTGTGAGCTGTGATGCTACAGCACTCTACTCAGGGCGACAGCTTGAGGGTCTGTCTTAGAAAAAAAAAAGATCAGGATGTCATTTGATGTTTTATATATCATTACCTCTTATATTATCTCATTTAATCCCTTTTGAAGTAAAGTATTAACTTCTTTTTACTCACAGGGGAACTAAGGCTCCCAAAATCTCCCCTCCAAAAAAAAAAAAAAAAAAATTGACTAATAGAGATCAGTTAGTAGAATTAATGCAAGATACAACATAAACATTTTAACTATGAAAAGTAGAGCGCAGCCAACAGATCACCTTCAGCCACAAATAACAAAACCCTGACCATTTCTCATGCACATGCTGAGTCTCTTTGCCTCCCTAGGAGGGAGGTACCTTAGGTTCCTTAAAGGTGGGAGATGCCTGGTTGGGACCTGATCCCAGGTCCAGGGGGATTTTCACTGCACTGCAGACTTCTCTTTGATCTTCCCTTCTTTGAAATTACACAGCCCGGATGTGATTGCCATCCAGTTAAGAAGTCAATCATTTACCTGCTAATGTGATTTTTCTTGTTGTAAGCATTTGTCTTGGTTTTAAGAGGCCAAGGACCACATCTTGCCCTTCTCCCAAAGCCCCCACACTATCTAGCTGAACGGACCGTAGTGGTGGTGCACTCACTAATGCACGAGGGAGGGCAGAGGGTGCAGGAAGAGACCAGGAGGCGCCTGCTTATCGCAGTGAGCTCAGGGGAGGCACCCTGGGAGAGGCTGGCCTCACCTCTCTGCAGGAACAGTTGATTCTTTCAGACAACATTTGCCTTGGATTGCTATTACATCTGTTTTAAAACAAAATGACTTCCCTCTTTTTTTTTTCCTTCCCTTTCTTAGGATGTTTTCATTGGATTTGGAGGAAATGTGATCAGGCAACAAGTAAAGGACAATGCCAAATGGTATATCACTGATTTTGTGGAGCTTTTGAGAGAACTAGAAGAATAATACTGATTTCTATATAGCTGATAACAATTGCAGATGAATTTTTAAAAATTGTAAAGATGGATACTATTTGCTTACAATCGCCTGCTAAAACTTTATATGTAAAGTTTATACTTTCAAGTAAACTACAGTTAGGACTGCTAGAAGATTGCTTTTATTTTTAACTGTAGTTCCAATATTATTATGACCATTGATTTCCTGGAGAGTTTTATAATCTGAATTCTTTATGTATATTTCTGGCAATATTTTATATGAGGTGATGTAAAAGCAGATAGTAAATTAAACATCTTTACTTTTGGAAATATGGATTGGGCAGCCTTATTGGTTTTCCCTTTGGTAAATAAATAAAAGCTATCCATATATCAGAACAGATTTGTGGAATTTTCAATTCTGTCTTTTATATACAGGTGTTTTGATAGCCAATATCTCAGGTACTGAAACAACCTCCAGGTGAGGAACAGAGTTGAGACTCCTATATGCTTAGTCCTTGGCACCATGAACCCACCACTGTCCCCACCCCTGGCTCATGAAGCCCTGGGACTAAGGGCTGGAAGTTCTTTTTCTTACCTCTTCGGATCTGTCATATGTGAAATGTTACAAAAGTATTTTTAAAAAAATAATAATGGAGTCTTAAACAAAAGTATTGACCTTAAAAAATAGATATTTGAAAATCCATGCAGTAAAAGCAATAAAAACGAATTTCACTAAACACAGGGGAAGATCAGCATTTTCCCCTAAATGAATTAAGAAACAGCTCCTATTCAGAGCTACAAACTTGCTAAAGTGAAAATAAAAATAAAAAAAAAAGAAACAACTCCTAACAGCATACATGGACCATTACTTTTTTGGGGGGACAGAGCCTCAAGCTGTCACCCTGGGTAGAGTGCCATAGCATCACAGCTCACAGCAACCTCCAACTCCTGGGCTTAAGCGATCCTCTTGCCTCAGCCTCCCAAGTAACTGGGACTACAGGTGTCTGCCACAATGCCCAGCTATTTTTGATTGTAGTTGACATTGTTGTTTGGCAGGCCCAGGCTGGATTCGAACCAACCAGCTCTGGTATATGTGACTGGCGCCTTAGCTGCTTGAGCTACAGGTGCTGAGCCCATTACTTTTTTTTTTCTTTTTTTTTTGAGATAGAGTCTCACTGTGTTGCTCTTGGTAGAGTGCCATGGCATCAGCTCACAGCAACCTCAAACTCTTGGGCTTAAGCAATTCTCTTGCCTCAGTCTCCCAGGTAGCTGGTACTACAGGTGCCCCCCACAACACCTGGCTGTTTTTTGTTGTTGTTGTTGTAGTTGTCATTATTTGGCAGACCTGGGCCAGGTTTGAACCCACCAGCCCCGTTGTATGTGGCCAGCACTCTAACCACTGAGCTATAGGTGCTGAGCCATGAACCATTACTTTTTTTTTTTTTGTAGAGATGGGATCTCACTCTGGCTCACTCTGGCTCATGCTGGTCTTCTGCTGGTCTGAAACTCAGCTGAGCTCAGGTGATCCGCCCATCTCAGCCTCCCACAGCGCTGGGACAATAGGCGTGAGCTACCACATCTGGCCACCATTACTTTTTAATAGCTGATTTGGAAAGACCCAGAAACTAGGTTTATGTCTATTTTGAGCGGTGCCAAGCAAGGGAAATTTCAGAATATGCTTTGAAAGTATGAGATTATATACCCTCTCTGGTGAAAAAATGGGGGAAGGAGAAAGACAGAAAGTTAGGAAGAGGCATGCAGTGGATATTCTTAGATGATTAGAGAGAAAAGGCTGTAAGATTTTAATATTGAAAAGTATTTGAAAAACTTATCATTTAACAAAATAATCAAATTTGGCCAAACAATCGAATAATGATTTAGCCAGATAAATCAGATGAATCAAATTTCCTTCAAAATCAGAGTTTCTGTAGGAGAGACATGAAGTTGGTTCGGCAACATTTAAATGAGATCCCAAACAAGGAGGCAGTTGTTTCCCCTCTGTGAATGTTCACTGGCAACTCTTGGAAGCTGTTCTGTGGGGTTTGGACTTACAGCAGTGCCGAGCTCTGGGCAGGACCAGGCATGCCAGGTCTGGGAAGAGCACAGGAAACTGACCCTCAAGATACAGGAAGCTGGAGCAGGCCTCAGTAGGTGGGTGGGATGGCTCAGGAGCTGGTGGTCCCCACTGCTTCTCACTGCCTGACCGTCACAGCCTGCTGTCCATGGGGCTACGGCCTGAACATAAGGTGGGGTAGACACTGAATCTGGCTCAGAGGAGTCTAATCTGCCCAGAAATCAGTCTTGGCAGATTATTATGCCCACATGGAACCTTCTATACAATTGTACAACCCCTCCTCGGGCCCATAGGCTGCCCAGCTCTCCGCAAACGGCCCCAAAGCCACACAGACAATCCCTGCTTTGTTGTGCTGGAGGGGTGAATTTGAAATGATGCAAGAACTGCACTAACCTCTTTCACACTTTTCAAATTCTGGCTTACTGGAAGCAGCTAGAGAACATTTCTCCCAGGAGTTACATCCATGCTCACACTAGGATGGATTTTTTTCCAGAAAGTGGGCAGCAATCGTTGTATGGCATCTTGTCCCGTGATACCAGTTTTCACTCTGATTATGAGTACTTATGTAAACAGAAACATTTAAGAACTGGGATCATAAAGCTAAGAATTGAAATTTATATTAAGGTGAAACGGCAAAAGTCCCTCAAAGCTGTTATATGCTCAAAGGAGAAACAGTGACCCTATTACCTTCTCCCTGCCCTATTTTCCTCTGGTTTAACTGCCAGTTTAATAATTCTTCTGTGTCTTCAGCTGGAGACAAGTGTTTCTCGATGACAGCTGGGGGGGCCCGCCTGGCTGCCACTGCCAATAGCAGGGGCAGAAGAGAGCAGGAGATTCAAGTGGTCAGTGTCAGAAAGTGGTAGCACAAGCAAGATAGCTTTTGCCTCTATGGCCCATAGAATCTTTATGATCAGGTTCAGAAAACTTGGGGAGTGACCTGAAAGTCACACCACTTATTTTCACATTTTCAAGGTGTTTTCACGTGTTTGCTTATGTGACTCTTACAACCTTAAGGTCAGTAGTATAGATAGTGCTGTCTTTTTAACGGATAAGAAACATGCTCACCAAAGTTAATGACTGCCATGAGGTCACATTCTGAGCTGGAACCAGGCCAATGACTGATATAGCACCTTATCTTGTACATTACTAAAGAGTTAACAATTTACTGCGGCCAGGAGTATCTGCACCAAGTGAACAACTTATTAACAAGGCACTCACAAGTGTGAACACATTAATAGAGTAGAAGAAACTTTACTTCCTGGGATGGAAGACCTGTTATGCAAAAAATTCAAGCAATTTTCACTTTTTTTTCTTTTGACAGAGCCTCACTCTGTGCCATGGGTAGAGTGTCTTGGCATCATAGCTCACAGCAACCTCAAACTCTTGGGCTCAAGACATCCTCCTACCTCAGCCTACTGAGTAGCTGGGACGACAGGCACCTGCCACAATGTCCAGCTAATTTTTCAATTTTTAGTAGAGACAGGGTCTCTTTCTTGCTCAGGCTTGTCTTAAACTCCTGAGCATAGGCTAACCACCTGCCTCCGCCTCCCAGAGTGCTAGGATTACAGGTGTGAGCCACCACACCCAGACTGATTTTTACTTTTAAAGGTCACAGAACTCCAGAAAAAGTACTAGTTTGATGTCAATAGAGAACTGTTTAGTACTTTGTTGATCGGATAGTTGGGGCTTAGACAAGGATACACTGAAATAGTGACCTCAGAACCAAAAGTTCTTTGTCTAATCTTCTGCCCCCCTGCCTCTGGCCCCTCATTTACCCCTAAGGCTAGCCATAGAAACTAGGATCCTTCTTCCCTAAAGTGGGACATAGAAATCAGAACCCCCTTTCCTCAAGGAGACATAAAACCTAAAAACATTACTGTAACATTCCCCCCTGCCTTATTGTGTAAAAACTAGCAATAAATTGTGTCCTGCCTTGTTTGACTCTAGGTCATAAGAGCAGGCCCTGCCCCATACTCAGAAGGATGGAATGCATGTTCAGAGGCCAAGAAGAGTCTAGACAGGCCTTGGTGGGTTTCCTCACTCATTCTTTTAGCATTAGATCACACCCTTTTAGTCCAATCATATTTTTACACAGCTGTCCATACGTTGTTGAATCTAAGCATAAAAATGTACCCTTTCTTTTGTATCTCTGGGTCTTCATTCCGAAGGCTCCTGTGTCATGCAAAACTATGCTCAAATAAATTTGTATGCCTTTTCTCCTATTCAGCTGCCTTTTTTTTTTTTTTTTTTTTTT
>NW_003852472.1:9162270-9168050 GCF_000181295.1 Otolemur garnettii
GATTCGAACTCGCCACCTTAGGTGTATGTGGCTGATGTCTTAGCCACTTGAGCCACAGGCGCCGAGCCCATGGTATTGATTTTTAATGTTTTTTCTATCATGTAGGTGTGTAGTTGTTCATCTACTGGCTTCATACTAGTATTGAGTACATTGGATACTTGCTTTTCCATTCTTGTGATACTTTCCTATCCAGGTTAATACCAAAGATGCAAAATCTCCATCGTTTTTATGGCTGAGCAGTATTCCATGGTATACATATACCACAGTTTATTAATCCATTCATAGGTTGACAGGCACTTAGGTTGACTCCCCATCTTGGTGATTGTGAATTGAGCTGTGACAAACATTCTAGTGGCAAATGTCCTTGTGGTAAAATGATTTTTGTTCTTCTGGGTAGATACCTAGTCATGGGTTGCAGGATCAAACCAAGGTTGACTTTTAGTTCTTTGAGAATTCTCCATACTTCTTTCCATAGAGCTTGTATCAGTTTGCAATCCCACTAGCAGTGCAAAGTGTTCCCTTCTTTTGGCACCCATGCCAGCATCTGCAGCTTTGGGACTTTGTGATGTGGGCTATTCTCACTGGGGTTAGGTGTTATCTCAAGGTGGTTTTGATTTGCATTTCTCTGATGAGTAGGGGACAATGAACATTTTTTCATGTGTTTGTTGGGCCATTCATTTGTCTTCTTTGTAGAGGTTTCTGAAGGATACCTGCCCTGGACCTCAATAAAGTTATTGGCCCCCAGGTCCTTCCCTCTCCCTGCCTGTGCTCCCTGACCTGTGCGTGCCACCAGGTGTGCTGTGTACCCCCAGGGCTTATAAGTAATAAAATATATATATTTTTTCTTTTTTTGGAGACAGAGCCTCAAGCTGTCCCCCTAGGTAGAGTGCTGTGGCATCACAACTCACAGCAACCTCCAACTCCTGGGCTCAGGCAAGTTTCCTGCCTCAGCCTCCCAAGTAGCTGGGACCACAGGCGCCTGCCACAATGCCCGGCTATTTTTTTTTTGGTTACAACCATCATTGTTGTTTGGTGGGCCTGGGTTGGATTCAAATCCGGCACCTTAGTGACTTGAGCCACAGGTGCTGAGTCAGTAATAAACTATTTATTTCCATCTTCTCTTCTAATCATTAGGGGGTAGGGAGGCTGTTCATCTTAAAGACCCTAAATCAGAACAAAATCATATGTGAAACTGGAAAAAAAGAATTTTCATAGGCAGTCATGGAAGTAAGAAAAAACAAGCAGGTTCTATCAAGTGCTAGTTTGGAGGAGAACAAAGTAGTTTTAAGAAAGCTTTTATTGGGCAGCGCCTGTGGCTCAGTGGGTAGGGCACCAGCCCCATTTACTGAGGGTGGCAGGTTCAAACCTGGCCTGGCCAAACTGCAACAAAAAATAGCCGGGCACCTGTAGTCTCAGCTATTGGGAGACTGAGGCAAGAGAATCCCCTAAGCCCAAGAGCTGAAGGTTGCTGTGACGCCGCAGCACTCTACCAAGGGCGATAAAGTGAGACTCTGTCTCTAAAAAAAAAAAAAAGAAAAGCCATTTGATCCTACAATTCCTCTACTAGGTATATATCCAGAAGACCAAAAATCACCCTACAACAAAGATATTTGTACCAGAATGTTTATTGCAGCCCAATTCATAATTGCTAAATCATGGAAGAAGCCCAAGTGCCCATCAATCCACGAATGGATCAATAAATTGTGGTATATGTACACCATGGAATATTATGTAGCCTTAAAGAAAGATGGAGACTTTACCTACTTCATGTTTACATGGATGGAGCTGGAACATATTCTTCTGAGCAAAGTATCTCAAGAATGGAAGAAAAAGTATCCAATGTACTTAGCCCTACTTTGAAATTAATTTATAGTTTTCATATGAAAGCTATAACCCAATTATAGCCCAAGAATATGGGGAAAGGAGAGAGGGAGGGGAGGGGAAGGACAGGATAGGTGGAGGGAGGGTGATTGGTGGGACCACACCTATCGTTCATCTTGTAAGTATACATGTGACTCTTTCTAAATGTAGAATATAAATATCTTAATGTAATAACTAAGAAAATGCCATGAAGGCTATGTTAACCAGTTTAATGAAAACATTTCAAATTGTATATAAAACCAGCAAACTGTATCCCATGACTGCATTAATGCACCCAGCTATGATTTAATAAAAAATTTAAAAAAGCCTTTTATTAATAAAAGTGGTGGGAATGCCAATTGTATGAAATACTTCTTGAAACAGAGTTAAAAATGCCCACATATACTATACTTGAAAATTAGTTTTCATAATATTCATCAGACTAATATCCAATGAATGGAAACTGATTTAGGAGTTTTAAATACTGCCAATGAAAATGAATGATCAGACAAAATAATCTGATTCGTTCTTCTATAAGGATTAGTAAAAGGATTTGATAAACTCAGCAGGAATGGCTAAAATACAGTGATAATTTCATAAACTAGCTTAATAATGGAATGTTCTTATCAATGGTTGCCAGTGACCACCATGTTGCTAAATTAATGATCAGCTTTCAGACCTCATCTTACCCAACTTCTTGGCAGCATTTGACATTTTTAAAAAAATTTATTTAATTTTTTTAGACAGGTGTTGTTCTGTCATTCAGGCTGGAGTGCAATCATAGCTTACTGTCACCTCCAACACCTGGGCTCAAGTGATCCTCCTATCCTAGCCTCCAAGTAGCTGGGACTGTGGGCATACACCACTTTGTTCAGCTGATTTTTTAATTTTTTTATGAACGTTGCCTCTACTCATCTTCAATAGACTTCCTTCACTTGGCTTTCAGGACATACTTCCTTGAGTGCCATTTCCCTGGTGGTTTCGTAGTCTCCTGGCTGAGACTCCTTACCTTGGTCTTCTTTTCTATCTGCATTCATGCCCTAGGTGAGCTTGCCTAGCCTCACTTTAACTTTTACATGCAGACAATTTGCAAATGTGCACCTCCAGATTAGTTCTTCTGAATTGCAGACTCACATAATCAGTGAGTCAGAAGATGCCTACCTGACATCTCCACCTGGATATGGATATGGACAGAGACCTCTCAGACTCCACACTCGATTTTAGCCAAAAAAGCTGAGAAGCAACATCTTAAAATCAACACGAGTAAAACAGAATTTGTGATCTTCACGCCCCTAAATCTGTTCCACTTACAGCTTTCCCCACCTTTCCAATTGCCCAGGCCAAAAACTTAGGTCACTTTGGGTTTTCGTTTTCTTTTCCTTTTTTTTTTTTGAGATAGAGCCTCAAGCTGTCACCCTGGGTAGAGTGCCGTGGCATAGCTCACAGCAACCTCCAACTCCTGGGCTCAAGCGAGTCTCCTGCCTCCCCCTCCCAAGTTGCTGGGACCACAGGCGCCTGCCACAACGCCTGACTATTTTTTTCAGTTGCAGCCATCATTGTTGTTTGGCGGGCCCGGGCCGGATTCGAACCTGCCACCTTAGGTGTATGTGGCTGGTGCCTTAGCCACTTGAGCCACGGGCACCGAGCTGGGTTTTCGTTTTCATTCACACTCCACAATCAATTGTTCAGGAAATCATATTGGCTTTGCAATCAAAATGTATCTAGATTCTGATAATTCTCCCTACTTCTCTGCTACATTTGAACATACCTTTCCTCTGCTCAAAAGCCTCCAGCATATCCCATCTCACTTAAGAGTAAAATGCAAGGTCCCTCTAAAGCCATCCAATACTCACTGATCCAGCCCCATGACCTCTCTGGCTTCTCTCCCACCAAGCTCTCCCTCTCGTCTGCTCCAGCTACAGTGGTCTCTGCTGATCTCAGCACACATCAGGCAGGACTCTGCCTAGGGGCTATGCTGGCCATTGTCTCAATATGGAGGGATTTTTCCCCAGACACCAGCTAACATCTTCACCTCCTTTGATCCTTTGTGACAATCTATTTTATAGAGTACCAGGGTCATTCTTAGCACAAGTTCACTAAAAAGCAAACAAACAAACTCCAAAATGAAATATGTGAAAATTAAGAGGATTTTATTGACTTTTATATGTTCTTGGAGAAAACCATTCACATGTAAAAGCCTGACATTTGATAGATTTATTCACACTTTAATTTACACGTAAATTTGTAGGGCAGACATAATTTTTCATTTCAACAAGACTTTCACATGATTACAGTCACAAAATTGGCACACTATATTAAAAAACTAAGTCAAACAGAGCTAGACAAAGTATGCAGCTTTATGCCAATTCAAATCTCAACATGCACCACCCTTCATACATGACCCTGAAAGAATCTGCTGTGAGCTTACTAATATATTAACCGGAGAATGTCTGAGGTCACAAATGATTGTTTATAAAATAAAACCTCTTTTCCTAGTACTACTTGTTTTGTTATAGAAAAATATTACAAATAAAAATTAGTGCTATTTAAGGTGTTCATTTCAAAATCAAATATGATACATAGGTTCAAGCGACTTTTTTCTCTCTCACATAGAGACGTAACAATACACTATGTGAAGACGGATTAAATGTAGTTTGCTCACCACTATCAGCTTGGTAATGACACACCATTTGCTAGGCTGACTGATTAAAAATGAAAGTGAATCAAAACATTTTCAGGTATTAGGTACATTCATAATTCGTTCTTAGTTTGAAACTCAGAAAACTGCTAGAGAAACATAACAAAATTTGTATTTCTTCCTGATACAAGAAATTTGTTTAAAAACCTGCAATTATAAAACAGATTTCCTTTTTTATAAAGAAATAGCTAATTTTTCTTCATGGTTGGAATCTTATCTAGAAGTGATTCAGATTTTAATCTAGGATCTTCTTCTGGAGGATGGGGAAGAGTAGCTGAGTATTATAAGGTACATTCAACAAACCGATGTTTCAAAGAGGACTACAGAGCACTGTTACAATCAGTCAAACTATAATAGTTCCTTTCTTATGATCATGTAAATTTTAAAAGAAAAGAGGTCTCTCATAAGCTATGTACAGCAGTTTATACCTCAGTCTTTTTCACTTGATATACAATTAAAATTAATTTATGACAAATACTTGTCACATAAATGTATGTAGGCACATAGAGATTCTATAGCTTTACTGGAGGGGTGAGGTCTTCAGTGGGATCATGATCCTGGATTCCATTTCCTGAATAAGTGGGACTGAAAACAGGATCAAGATTACTGTGCTTGTTCTTTTCTAAACACATTACAGAAAATATACAGTAACAAATAGATCACTGGGAATGCTCAGAAGATGTGCTGCTTGAAAATAAAATAGAATATTGCAAAATACAGAACTGACCTTATGGACACAAATATACAAGCTAACACATGTACTAGATCAGCTGTCATCCTATAAGATGATATTAAAATTAAAACAGATCCTAACTAGAGATTCATTTGTAGGAAGTTAAGAAAGTCCATATTATGAGAAAAATGGTCATTTTTGAAAATTTTCTTTGAACTAAAATAAATTTATATATAACTAAGTAATATTTATTACATGTGAATGTATCCTGTACAAAGAACAGATATATTGCGCTTATAGTTGTTTCTTATACAAATCCCATGAACTGGGTTTATTACTACATATACATATAAATACAGAAAGACTAATTTTTCAAGTTCAATTCCAAAATTACTCTTTAATTGATGATTAAGTTATATTTTTGGGAACGGACAATTTTGTTTTTTTGAGACAGAGCCTCAAGCTGTCTACTTGGGTAGAGTGCTATGGCATTACAGCTCACAGCAACCTCCAACTCCTGGGCTCAGGCGAGTCTCCTGTCTCTGCCTT
>NW_003852472.1:9168070-9178393 GCF_000181295.1 Otolemur garnettii
GCCTCAAGCTATCCCCCTGGGTAGAGTGCCATGGCATCACGCTCACAGCAACCTCCAACTCCTGGGCTCAGATAATGTCTTTTGAAGTAGAAATTTTTATTTTTTATTTTTAGAGATAGAGTCTTGTTTTGTCACCCTCAGTAGAGTGCCGTGGCATTACAGCTCACAGAAACCTCCAGCTCCTGAGCTTAGGCAATTCTCTTGCCTCACCCTCCCAAGTAGGTGGGACTACAGGCACCTGCCACAATGCCTGGCTATTTTTTTGTTGCAGTTTGGCTGGGGCCAGGTTTGAACCCACCACCCTCAGTATATGGGGCCGGTGCCCTACTCACTGAGCCACAGGCACCGCCCAAACCAAAAAAATTAATTATGATGAAGTCTAATTTATTTATATTTTCTTTGGTCGCTTGTGCCTTAGGTTTCATATTGAAGAAACCATTGCTTACAAGGTCTGACAATTAAGTTTGTGAACTTGCCTCCATGTGCTTACACTGGCAGCACTGTACAAACAATTCAGTAACGTTTCATAACCTGGGTATATCAATGTCTCTCAAGTGTGTTCATGGCAATTTGTGGTGAAATATTGCTGAGTGGTGTTCATTATTATTGTTGTGTGTTTTTGTGTGCTGTCACAGCATCAGAACTTGAATTAGAGCAATAAACAAATATCGAATTCCTTGTTAAATTTGGCAAGAGTAGAAGTGAAATCAAGGACATGTTAATCCAAGGTTGTGGGGATAACGCCATAAAGAAAATGGCAGTATACAAATGGATTAAACGTTTTCCTAAGGGGAGAGAAAGCATCACTGATAAAGAAAGGGCAGGATAGCTACTAATAAGCAGAACTGATGAAAAGATGGCAAAAACTCGTCAAAAGTTGTATGACTGGCTCATGTCTGTGGCTCAGGTGGCTAAGGCTCCAGCCACATACACCTAAGGTGGTGAGTTTGAATCCAGCCCAGGCCTGCCAAACAAGAATGACTGCAACCAAAAAAAAAAATAGCCAGGCGTTGTGGCAGGTGCCCATGGTCCCAGCTACTTGGGAGGCTGAGGCAGGAGACTCCCTTGAGTCCAGGAGTTGGAGGTTGCTGTGAGCTATGATGCCATGGCACTCTACCCAGGGGGACAGCTTGAGGCTCTGTATTAACAAAAAAATAAATTAAAAAAGTTGTGTGACTGTGAGGAGCATAGTGGACCAAGTAATCATCAATAAAGTAACAAAAGGCTGGGTGCCTGTAGCTCAGAAGCTAAGGCACCAGCCACATACACCAAGGCTGGCAGGTTCAAACCCAGCCCAAGCTTGCCAAACAACAATGACAACTACCACCAAAAAAAAATAGCCAGGTGTTGTGGCAGGTGCATATAGTCCCACCTACTTGGGAGGCTAAGACAAAAGAATCACTTAAGCCCAAGAGTTGGAGGTTGCTGTGAGCTGTGATGCCATGGCACTCTCCTGGGCAACATAGTGAAACTCTGTCTCAAAAAAAAAAAAAAAAAAAAAAAATTTATTTGTATAATACATTTTCAGAAAATACAGCAATCTACAAAAAAATAAAACTTATAAACCTAAAGGTCTGAAAACTGTATAACATTATATATATGAAAGATGAATATTCTTTATTGAAAAAAAGTCATGTAAGTATGAAAAAAATTTGACTATCTCCTCTCCTCTAACCTTATAGTCCATCCACCATGCTGGCAACATGCTATTTAAAAAAAAAATAACATGTTAGCATCTGGGTTTAAGAATATAATTAAAACAATAATAAGACAAAAACAATCAGATATTTTATGCCTATTAAAACATTACCTGTGTAATATACCAATTCTTCCCAGCCATGTTTATGCCATGCCGCAT
This sequence comes from Otolemur garnettii, assembly GCF_000181295.1. Classification (NCBI taxonomy): domain Eukaryota; kingdom Metazoa; phylum Chordata; class Mammalia; order Primates; family Galagidae; genus Otolemur; species Otolemur garnettii. The sequence goes on from NW_003852472.1 coordinate 9,169,929, forward strand.
TCCGTATATCTTCCCTGGTCTGAAGATCCTTATAAGCTTAAAAATAACCACACAGAAGAAAGACTTAAAACATAACACCCTACATTCCATTAGTATATCCATTAACGTGTTGATTCAGCTAGTCATCTAGTTTTCTCAGAGACTATTTTGGGTATTTAGTCTGGGAACTGGGAAAGTTGTTGAGCTAGTAATTTTGTGCAAAATTATGTTAGGCCTTGTGGGAGAAGCAAAATAATTTGCTCTTCATCTTTACAATCTAGTGAATCCAAGATCTATCTTTATAAACCAAATGAACTTTTCCAATAACATGCTACACTCATAACCAGAAACAGACTACAGATAAGCAATATCAAATTTGATTTTGTTCAACACTTACAAAGCACCGCACTGATGTGGGCAAGAGACTGCATTCAATGCAATGAAGAACAGGAGATGCTCAAACGCAAGGTCAACCCCTGTGAGCACTGTGCTAAATGGAGAATGGGGCAGCTGCTTGGAAGGTGTGATTTGACCAGGTGGGTCTTGAGAGAGTTGGAAAGGACATTACTGACACACAGGAATGGGAAGAAAGGTGATGTAGGTGGAGGGGACAGCATGATCAAAGCCATCACTTAGTACTTGGTATTGCTATCTCATACAGATGCCTTATGCCTTGGTTTTTGATTCCCAACCACTTACCAGGAAAACACCTGCTAGGCATTTTAGTTAAGACTAAAAGTTGTCCAGGGTTCTTTCTCTAAGTTCCAGTTTCTGTTTTGGGACACATGGCATTTCCTCACAGGACTTGTTCTTCCTTTTTTTCTTTTTGGAGACAAAAGTCTCACTATGTCGCCCTGGGTAGGGTGCCATGGAGTCACAGCTCACAGCAACCTCAAACTCTTGGGCTTAAGCGATTCTCTTGCCTCAGCCTCCTAAGTAGCTGGGCCTACAGGTGCCCGCCACAATGCCCAGCTATTTTTTTGTTGTAGTTGTCATTGCTGTTTAGCAGGCCCAGGCCAGGTTCGAACCCACCACCCTAGGTATATGTGACTGGTGCCCTACCCACTGAGCCACAGGCACCACCAGTCCTGTCATTCTTATCTTTGTAAGCCCTGCTATGCTAACACAGCAGGATAGCCAGGGTTACAACACAGGTCAAGCCAATAACTTGGTTAACTGATAGTCTGGAAATGACTTATGCTTTTCCTTTAACTTAAAAAACCTTTTACAGATGTGTTCAGAATGTACTGGCAGTACTATTTCAAGCTATTACTGAGATCCAGTCCATGTTCTAGCAGGCAGACAGGTACAAATAGCCACAACCAGCACTAGACAGGGCTCTGAGGGCTTAGGAGAAGAGTGACATTCATGGGGAGGGGGTTAACATATAAGTGTTGAAAGATTCCTTGAAAGATTCCTAAAATGGTGCCAAACAAAAGTGAGTGGGCATAGAAAAGATGAGAGGTTCAAGGTCCTTGTAGGATGGTGGAACCATATCTGTGAAGGCAGGCAGTGAGGGTGTGTGTGCACAGGAAGTTGCCTCTTCAGGTAAAATGCAGAACTATCTCTGAGGAAGCAATGGGAAGTCAGTCTGGAAAGGGAGGCAGGGCCCACTTCATTATCCTCCCTCTCTCATGGTTACCTGACTCTCATTCCTTCCACCATTATTCCACTTTCATTTTCAGCTTGCTGATTTGCCAGGGATCTTTGAGTCTTAGTTCCAGATAGCCCACCACTTCCCATCCCTCTGTGATGCTTGCATTTGGAAGAGAATTTAAGGTTACTGACTCGATGTTTGCTCTACTGCCTAGTACAACTTAGTAATGGCCTATCAAATTCCAGTAACTCAAAAATGAAGGAAAAAACGTATACCCCAAAGATGATGCACCATATATAGCTGCCCAATCTGAGAGAAGAATCCTCCAACTGCTTCATTACTGTCCTGTCTGAAGCGAATTGCACGAGCCCTGTAAGAGAAGAACAATGTTCCGATACTGAATTAGATAGGTTAAAAACAATGAATAGACGAAATCTCCATACTCAGGGCAAGTTGTTCAGGATAAAGGATTAATTTTTTTTCAAGCAATCATCATATTGTTGTATTATCAAATGCAATCAAAAGTTACTTCAATGGTTGCAAAATGTAGGTGTACCTTTCCGTAGCTATATTAATCATTTTTTGTAAGAATTACACAGTATTTAATGACAACTATTAAAAATGAACCCCAACATGAGAACATGTGGCTGCACTGCTCACTGACATAAAGTCAAAAAAACTGCCAGAGATAGGACCCACCAGCTTAAAAAATTGCTTCTCCGAACACTCTTTGAGAGGAAGTGAGGGAAATCTGGACACTATAATACCAAAGATCCCCACAGGGACACAGGGACTGCCCCTGGAGAATGGGATTGAAATCAGAGATGAAGCTGATGCAGTGGGTGCCAGTCTATGGTTCTAGTTACTTGGGAGGTTGGGGGTGGGGGGATGATCAATGGAACCCAGGCATTTCCAACAAGCCTGGGCAAAAACAGACCCTCATCTCAAAAAGAAAAAGAAAAACAAACAAAAAAAAAAAACCAAAACAGAGATGAAGGGAGCACACCTTCAAATCAGCCAAAGACAGAGAATTCTTGAGAAACACACCTGCTCTCTGAACTGTAAGAGGGATTCTGCATTCTGCAACCTTTTTAAACAATGTCAAAATACTAAGAGGGTACGAGTGCTTTTGTTACTTGGATGAACTGTATAATGCTAAAGTCTGGGCTTTCAGCATGCCTGCCACCAGAATAATGTACATTACACAGGATAGGTTAGTTTTTATCCCTTCCCCCTCATCTCCTCCCTCTTAGTTTCCAGGATTCTGCAACCTTTTTGAACAACATATGGAAAAACCATGAAAGCAAAGCTTCTTGGCAAAACATCATAACTACCACCACTATTCAGGATGCAGATGCCTTGTCTATTGTTTTTTTCTTTCTTATTAGAGCAAACCCTATAGAAAATGAGCACCAAAAAGCACTCATTATATACCATGCATGAAGGAAAGTGATACCATAGTACACTGTATCTATGTAAGTCAAAATAAAAAATTGGCACCTGCATAAAATTTCTTTTTTAAGATTTCCCACTGCAAAGGAATCAGCTCTTTAATTTAAACACCACCTGTTATATTTGTATCAGGCACTTTACTTTTGTATTTAGCAATGCATCTGAATTCCTAGAAATGTTTAAAAATGTATGAATTCTTCCAGGTGGTGCCTGTGGCTCAGTGAGTAGGGCGCTGGCCCCATATACTGTGGGTGGCAGGTTCTAACCCAGCCCCGGCCAAATTGCAACCAAAAAAAAAAAAAAAAAAAAAAAAGAAAGAAAAATAGCCAGGCATTGTGGTGGGGATCCGTAGTCCCAGCTCCTTGGGAGGCTGAGGCAAGAGAATCACCTAAGCCGAAGAGCTGGAGATTGCTGTGAGCTGTGACACCATGGTACTCTACTGAGGGCAACAAAATGAGACTCTGTCTCTAAAAAAAAAAAAAGTATGAATTCTTCTAAAAGCAGTTTTCTAGAATCAAAGGTGAAAATGAAGGAAGGGGTTTGATGATGATCAAATGATGATCATTTGAAAATGGTGATGAGATGCCAACAGAAAAAGCACAGTGGAGTCTGTCAAGAGACTCCAAACCACAGATTACCCAGCGAATTTATATCAAAACTGCCCAGGCTCTGGCCTGAAGCCTCAGTCACTTCAGGGTTCCAGAATTGACAGGACATGAGAAGAGATTCATTCTCATTTAAAAGAGCTAGAGACATATGAACAAGGATACCAATCTACTCATGTCTATAGTAAGACACCCAATTCTCAAGGGACAAAATGCTTGATGTGGCTTGACCAGTGCACTCTCTTCTTAGAGGCAAACTTCCTACATACTCAATTGTGATGTCTCAAAAAGGGGAATGGAATCAGAGCAAGAACAATCTGCTGTGTGGGTGATGAAGCCAGTCTCCTTCAGGTCACTTTGTACACCTCTGCTCTCATCCACCATGGGCTCAGTACCACAATGGAGTCCTGACTCATGCTTTTAGGTTTCTCAGTGGTGAAGGAGGGATCACTTGCTTCATAACCCTATGGGTTATCCACAAATAATGTTAAATTCTTTAACCTTTCCATTTAGAATTAAGTGATTGGTATCATCACAAAAATTACCAATATGATTGATAAATTACACAAATCACTTTAACATGCATGTTTTTATTCTAACGCAGAATAAAAACACTGTCTTTTAATTGATAGTGATAAATCTTCTAGATTATTCACTTCATTCTGAATTTTCTTACTGAGTTATGGTAGGCAAAGAAAACATACTTGCCTTAGCCTGGTAATAATCAGAAGCATGTACCGAAGAGGAGATCACCATCTTAAATAGTTACCTATGTGCCAAAATATAAACTGAATGCTGAACTGGCTTCATACATAAATTTTTAAACAATGTGAATAACCCCAGTACATCTTTGCAGATTCCAGGGTGAGCAAGTCTTAATCAGTAACGTTCAAAAACTGAACTCATTTGAGTGATTCTATTCTGTGGAGAGCAAAATAATTACAATTATAGCCCTGAAATAAAAGGACAAAAACCTATAAAAATCACTTGACAAAATAAAATAGTGTCTATAATAGTAGTGTACAATCAAATATGTATTTCTTAGTTTTCAAATTAAAAGAAATTCTAACTGGAATTATTTAGTCTTTGATGATCCAAGAAGAAAAGTCATTAGAAATAAAGGTCATAGAACCATCTGTTAGTGCTGGAAGAGATCCTAGAAATTATTTAATGCAAAGCAAGAAATTTCATAACTGAAAAAGAAAAAGGAGAACCATAGATAAGTTGAAAGTAAGAGGCAAAGTCATTTATAGACAAGGAAACCCTGGGTCAGAGCTGTCAAGTAACTCATGCTCTTTGTGGGAGAAAAAGGTTATAAAATGCTAGCTTAGGAAATAGAAATACAAAGTTTCCAAAGAAAATTAACAGTTTGCTTAATTACCTCAGAGACACACACACACCCCCATCCTCCACAGAAAAAGAAAACCAGAAAAAAAATGAAGGTACAGATAGTTTTCAAGTTTCAAGAAAAAAATGCTCAAATTTTTTTGGATTTTGTTTTTAAAACTTTTTTTGTAGAGATGCTATGTTGCCGAGGCTGATTTGAACTCTTCACCTCAAGCTGTCCTCCTGGCTGGGCTTCCCAATGCTGGGATTACAGGCGTGGGCCACTGATGCCAGCCTGTTCTGTGTTTTTTACCACAATAAAAATAAGTAAAAAAAAATTTTTTTTTATAATCTCAAGCACTTTGTGAGGCTGAGGCAGGAGGTCCACTTGAGGCCAGAACTTTGAGACCAGCCTGGACAACATTGCTGCCTCTACAAAAAGGAAGAAAAATTACCTGGGCCTGGGGCACATGCCTGTGGTCCCAGCTATTTGACAGGCTAGGATGGGAGGACTGTTTTGAGGAGGTCGAGGCTGCAGTCAGCAATGACTGTGCCACTGCCCTTCCAACTTGGGTGACAGAGTAAGACTCTGTTTCTTTAAAAAAAAAAAAAAGAAAAGAAAAGAAAAAAGTAACATTAAACTTACCATCTTAACCATTTTTAAGTGTACTGTTCAACAGTGTCAAATATATTCATAATGTTGCTCAAAGAATCCTCAAACCTTTTCATTTTGTAAAACTGAAACTCAGCATTGAAGACCAACTCCCTCTTTCCCCTTTGCCTGGGCCCTGGAAACCACGTTTCCCTTTTTTTTTCCCCTCACATTTCTATTTTCTATTTCTATGATTTGGACAGTGCCAAATACCTCATGTGTGTAGAATCAAACACTATTTGTCCTTTTGAGTCCCTTATTTCATTTAGCATAATGTCCTCTTCAAAGTTCTTCCTCAACAGGACTTCTGTCACTTTGTTTTTTCTGAGACAGAGTCTCTGTTGCCTAGGTTAGAGTGCTATGGCATCACAGCTCACAGCAACCTCAGTCTCCTGAGCTCAAGCTATCCTCCTGCCTCAGCATCCTGAGTAGCTGAGATTACAGGCACCTGCCACAATGCTCAGCTAATTTTTCTGTTCTTTGTAGAGATGAGATCTCACTCTTGCTTAGGCTGGTCTTGCAGAATTTAAGTGATCATCCTGCCTTGATCTCCCAGAGTGCTAGAATTATAGGCATGAGCCACCCCACACATGGCCAGGACTTGCTTCTTTAAAAAAAAGAAAAAAAAAAGCATAATGTTCTATTAAATGTATATATCCCATTTTCTTTATCTCTTCATCAGTTGATGACATTTGGGCTGCTTCTACCTCTTGGCTACTATGAATAATGCTGTGATGAACATGGTGATGAAAGTATCTCTTCAAGATCCTGCTCTGAATTCTTTTGGATATACATGCAGAAATGGGACTGCTCGATTATACTGAAATTATATTTTTAATTTTTTTTTAGGAACCTTTACACCATTTCCCATAATGGCTACAGCATTTCATATTCTCTTTTTTTTGAGACAGAGCCTCAAGCTATCCCCCTGGGTAGAGTGCTGTGGTATCACAGCTCACAGCAACCTCCAACTCCTGGGCTCAAGCGAGTACTTGTATATTTTCTTTGGAGAATTATTTATTCAAATCCTTTACCCATTTTTAAATTGGGTTATCTATATTCTTTTTTTTTTTTGAGACAGAGTCTCAATAATGTCACCCTCAGTAGAGTGCCGTGGTGTCACAGCTCACAGCAACCTCGAACTCTTGGGCTTAAGCGATTCTCTTGCCTCAGCCTCTCGAGTAGCTGGGAATACAAATGCCTGCCACAATGCCCAGGCTGGGTTTGAACCCATCAGCCCTGGTCTATGTGTCTGGTGCCCTAACTGCTGAGCTACAAGTGCCAAGCCGATTACTCTAGTTTTGTAGTCAGTTTTCGAAGCAAGAAGTATGGTATCTCCAATTTTGTTCTCCTTTCAAGGTTATTTTGACTATTTAGAGTCCTCTGCATTTCCAAAGCTTGCTGGGATTTTGATAAGGATTCTGCCAATCTATAGATTTGGGGAAAAACTGGTATTTTGCTACTCAAAATAAGAAAAAAAGAAGCAAAGTATCACTGAGATTGTCTATTTATGGGACAAAAGCAATGTTTCAGAAAAGATAAACATTCAAAAAGTTTACAAAACAACCTCATGCAGTACTGGTGTTCTAGTTAATAAAAAAAAAAAAAGAGTCCTTATCTTTTCAAAATATATACAATACTGAAATATTTATGAATGAAACATTGACTGGGATTTCATTCCAAACAGTATGGGCTGGGGAATTAGACCTAAACAAGACTGGGCATGTGCTATTAATTACTGAAGCTCAGTAATGAACATGGAAGGGGGGAAATCTATGTTATTGTTCTCTCTTGTTTTGGCATATGTTTGAAACATTTCTTAATAAAAACCAACTCAATAAAAACAAAATAGACAACTTTAGTCTAATGTCAAGTCCTGCTATGATGCTCAGATTTTTTTTCCCCCTCAAATTAGTACTATGGCTTAAATCAGTGGTTTTCAACCTTCCTAATGCTGTGACCCTTTAATACAGTCATGACCCACAGGTTAAGAACAGCTGGCCTAAAATAATAAGACTTACAAACTCACCAGGCAGTAAAATACTCACCAGTAATTGCCCCATTCAATCATAGTTCCTGGCTGAAAAGAGATTTAGATTTTGATTGTTAGTTCTGTGAAGATCATATGGAAACAGCAGTATAAAAAATATCAAGTGACAAACTTAAAAATTAACTTTTAATAATGTGGGATGGGCTGGGTGTGGTGGCTCATGCATGTAATCCCAGCACTTGGGAGGCCAAGGCAGGTGGACTGGCTGAGCTCAAGAGTTCGAGACCAGCCTGAGCCAGAGCAAGACCCCGTCCCTAAAAATATAGCCGGGCGTTGTGACAGATGCCTGTAGTCCCAGCTACTTGGGACTCTGAGGCAAGAGAAATCACTTAAACCCAAGAGTTTGAGGTTGCTGTGAGCTGTGATTCCATGGCACCCCACCCACAGCAACATAGACTCTGTCCCAAAACAAAATAATGTGGGATGTAATGAATTAAACCAGTGATTTTCAATTGGTGTGGTGCAGCATACTGATGTGCTGTAAAAATTTTTATAGACTGTTAATTAAATTATTTTCAAAACAAGTTCAAAGCACAGTAAGTATATTCTTTCTTCTACTCATTTTCTTGCCTAACATAATTTAAGCGTGCCATGAAGTTTAACTACAGGTTCAAATGTGCCATGAAATAATGATTGAGAAAGACTGAATTAAACAATGCAACAAAATACCATTACTCACTGTGTTCCTATCCCATAGTAGGAGTAATATTTTACAGCTTGATGCAAGAAGAGAACATACATACAAAGTAAAAATTATCCATTTATAGTTATCAAAACCACAGTTGGGTTCCTCCTTCAGATGAA
>NW_003852472.1:9178705-9185044 GCF_000181295.1 Otolemur garnettii
TTTTTTTTTTAAAGAGACAAGTTCTTCCTGTGTTGCTCAGGCTGGATGAAGTGCCGTGGTTAGTCACAGGTGCCATCCCTCTACTGATGAGCACAAGAGTCTGGACCTGTACCATTTCCAACCTTTGCTGGTTCATACCTCCTTAAACAACCTCGTGGTCCCCTGCTCCTGAGAGGTTGCCTTAGTGATGCCAAACATAGCGTGGACACAATGGGGGCGTAGTACACTATACCCTAGAACTTCTGGGTTGAAGTGAACCTCCTGCCTAAGTTTCTTGAGTAGCTGGACTATAGGCAGGTGCCATTATGCCCAGCTTACTGTGAAATTTCTATAAGTTCAATTTGGGCTAGGTGAGATGACCAGCCCAATACAGATCTACTGATATGTCTTCTTTTCAATAATGCTGCTTCTTTCTAGTACTCACTTAGTAGGAAAACATCTAGAAAGTGTTATAAAATATTATTCCCTTTTCACTCTTATAGTATTGTATAATTTGTTCAACAGTTATAACATTTATTAGTTGTTGTTGTTTTTTTTAATCGCCCTCAGTAGAGTGCTGTGGCATCACAGCTTACAGCAATCTCCAACTCCTGGACTTAGGTGATTCTCTTGCCTCAGCCTCCCGAGTAGCTGGGACTACAGGGGCCCGCCACAACGCTTGGCTATTTTTTTGTTGCAGTTTGGCTAGGGCCGGGGTTGAACCTGCCACTCTCAGTATATGGGGCCAGCGCCCTATCCACTGAGCCATAGGCACTGCCCTAGTTGTTTTTTTTTTTTCAGCTACAAGAGATACTGTATATTGTACTTAGTCCTGAACTTTAGATCTTTCTCCTTCAAAACAGAAATGCTGGCTGGACACAATGGCTCATGCCTATAATCCTAACACTCTGAGAGGCTAAGATTGCTTGACTTAGGAGTTCAAGAATAGCCTGAGCAAGAGTGAGACCCCATCTCTACTAAAATAGAAAAATTAGCTGGGCATTGTGGTAGGTACCTATAGTCCCAGCTACTTTGGGAAGCTGAGGCATAAGGATTGCTTGAGCCCAAGAGTTTAAGGTTGCTGTGAGCTTTGATGACACCACGGCACTCAACCCCAGGGTGACAGAGACTCTGTCTCAAAAAACAAACAAATTAAAAAACCTCTAGAAACACATCAAATAATAAAAATTATGTATAAGGTCATAAGGAACAAAAGAGCTTGGCAGAAGAGAGGGAAATGAGAAAGAAAAAGAAAAAGGAGGATGGCAGAGAAAACAATTCAAAATATAATGCTAAACATACATCACAGACTGTATACTTAAATTTTATTGTTAGCATTAGAAAGTCCTTGTGCTTCTTCAAAAAAGAGCAAAAGGACAGGTAACTCATACTTACTCGGAGTTGATAAGACCTGAGTTCATATATATGAGGCCCTGACCGTGGGACAGGCTCATTCCAGAAACTGAACTCCAACAGCAGCTGATTCTTCCTAGAGAGAAGCATGTTGCTTCTTGCCTTACGGAATTCCAGAAATTCCTTTGGGTGAAAAAAATGTGGTTGTGAAATCTAATACTCATATACAAGCCCACTTAAGTAACAAAATATGTTCCTACACAATATTATTATAAATAGGGTGATCAGTAGGTCTCAGCTGGCCTGAGACAGTCTTAGTTTACAAGTGTTGAACTGGTTTAATGACTAACACCATTCGTTTTCACTCATATAAATGTCTAGATTTAGATAACAAACTATACAGTCACCCTAGTTATTTAAATGACAGTGTAAGCAAATTTAATTTCTACATTTTCAGATTCTCCTAATAGGGTTTGATGATATGTTAATAGAGGGGACAAGGAAAAGACAAAACAGCAGCTGATTTAAAAGTCATTTATATTTCTCTGGGAATCTATACAAAAAATTTGCTTTCCCAATGGTGTGTGACTATTAAAATTCTCTTCACTAACATGTACCTATTAGGGGAGGGAGGAGTGCGATAGCAAAGTTTGCCCAAGATAAAGCAAGTGGCTGACAGTTCCTGAAGGGGACAGTATTAGGAAATCCTGGGCTAACTGTGTCTACCATGCTGACTTGCCAGTTTCAAAGTACCAGCTTATCACTTTCAAAGTACAATTGACTTTTACAATAAGGACTGTTATTTTAGTAGTATTATAACTGGTTACTTTATGTTTAAATATAACTTTAAGAGCCCAAATAATAAAATTTCTACTATAAAAAATGAGTAACTTACTAAAAACTAATGACACAGAAGAGTCATTTACTTCCATACTAACATTTACTATGTCATTAGTCTGAGTAAGGAAATATGTTTCAAAATCATTACCTGATTTCCTCTGAGTTTATTCATGACTTCTGTGAGGGCTGGATAGCCTCCTTCATACCTCCAGAGGTGGACTGAAATGCATTTTAAAAGACAGTATTCATTTAGAGTTTCATCATACTCTTACCTTGAAAATACACTAATATGCACAATATCAATGCATTATAAAACTGTAATGTGCCATGTGTTGGCCTATGAGTTACACCATAAAGTTTCAATAATAGATTTACACATTAAAAACAATTAAAAGGTAATTTTTGAAATGAATTATTGAAGAAGCTACTTGAAGTATAAAACTAGATTAAGACTTAGAAAGCTTTGGTTATAAAAACAACTATTAAATCAGAAAATTACTTAAGTGTTATAGTAAGGCTTAAGGAAAAGTGTTTATTCCAAAGAGTCTGCTTCCTACCAGCTTGGTCCTGCTCGCCATACCACGTGTTCCAAGTCCCCACCAAAGTACAAGGGTAATGTTTATCTTCATGAATCTTTGGCAACACCTCTTGACTTAAAGAGAAGAAAGCAACACTAATTAAATAACCAATGAAATTTACTAGGTGGACAACACATGATCAATAACAGGAGAAAGACCACCTATTCTGTGCTCTGGCAATGGATTTCAGAACATATTTATGATAAAACAATGTTGTTGTGCTCTAATGTCCCACTTATCAGAAACTTAGGTTCCTGATACCCCAACTATCTAGAACTAGAGTTGTAAGCAACTTGAGTATATTGATAAAAATGATAAAGAAGAGCCAAAGGTCCCAAGATTCCAGGAGCTCTGGGTCTATTTTCTGTCATTTCAGGAAAAAAAAAAAAAACTACTTAAGAAAGTGATGTTTATAAAAGCCTAGTTCTGCTGGTTCCAAAGATAGGAAGAATTAGAGACATGGGAATAGTTAGAAAAGAACATGGAAGTAATAAGAAAGATGGAAAGGGAAGACAGTAATGTTTAAGACTGAGGCAGACAACCGAAGCAGCACCAGCAGGCAGAGGTAACCGGAGCAGAGAACAAGTTGTCCTTAAGAAAGGAAGAAAAAGATGGAGCTAGAATATCATCCAACTTCCAGCGGTCCCAAAGAGCATCAATGTGGTGGCAGAAGAATTAAAATGAAAGCTATAATACGAAGCATAAATTAGGTTCTACTCAATTCAGCCAGCAGAGGGGCTGTAAGAGGTGTTAAACAGTTTCACACTGAACACACCAAGTCACTCCCATTTACTGCAGGAGCAGTGGGAAAGCCATGACAAGTCATAGCAGTATATTAATTTGAAAGAGGTGCCAGAGCAGAGTTTTGTTCCATGGACGCCTTCCTATCGTATAGATTCTAGGGTACAGGGAAGGGCAAACGGACGAGGCATAACTGTTCTATGCCAAGAGGAAAGCTAAATTCACACTTTTTGAATAGAAAAATTATGATGGAAAAGTAAGGTACAGACAACAATGGATGCAAAAGGATACCAAGCGTCAGACACAGAATTTGTTCAAATTATGTGTTGACACTGAGTGATACTAAGCTAGTGCTACCAGAAGCTGGGGCACCAGGATTAAGTATACATGAATAATTAACAGAGAAAAGTTCCAAATGGCCTACATCTAACCGACTGAAAACCCCTATGTCTTTATGACCCAGTACAATGACTACCATGAATATTTTTTGAAGACGACATTTACTTTTTAAATTAAGATCTGGTATGAAATGTATCTGATACATAACCCATCAATGTTTATAAATAATATGGGACTGATGGAAAATTGGGGATGGGGAGAATGGATTATGCTAGGGTAATGGAAATGGGTGTCCTTACTGCCACGTGATACAAGTGGGAAGTCAACAACCCTGATTTGGAGCCAGTACAGAAGACTCAAGTGGGGTTTGTGACCAAAGCATGACAACAGGGGCTAGGCTTCACACTAATACAAATCACATATGAATTTGTACTCAATCCTCTTTGCTGGGGACCCCAAACCTGCTCTTGGGAGCCCTGGCCTTACCTGAATGGAGGTTGTAAGGCAGGCAGTACTTGTACCCAGAACTGGATGGGTTGGGCAGAATCTCATTATTGGGACCCCTAAAAACCAGGCAGGAGTTAAGTCTTTATGTTCTGGAAACAGGGTGCTGCTGAAAGTTTCAGAGAAAAGAAAAAACATAATGAAGGAGAAAACAGAACTCAAGTAGATCAATCTGACAAACTTTTGGGTAATGTACACGTATTACAGGGTGGGATGGAGAAACAGGTATAGCTTTGAGCCCAGAAAAATAGAAAGTATGTTAATTAGGAATGGGACTCAACAGGCTTGGGGAGGAAGATGTAGAAGGAACAAGCAAAGAGAACCAACACATGTCACATGAAGAATGCACAGCCCCAGGTGACTGAACTAATCACAGAGAACTCAGGAAGGGGTAGTAAAACACTGTGAGTGACACAGACCGGGGAGTTGGAGGAGCAAGGTGATTTTACATGTTGAGTTGGAAGCGAGAGCAAGACATCCAAAGAGAAATATGAACAGACTGCCAGGAATGTGAGACAGGAGATGTAGTGGTAAAAACAGGACAGAAAAGATAATCCAGGGAAACAACAGCATAGAAAAAAATTCATTTTATGAGAAAAGTTTGCTTTGTTTTAGGGCATTTTTTAAAATAAAGAGAAATGTACTAAGGTGAGCCAGAAATTCTATGCTGATGTTACATTCCATGGAGCACCTCCAAAAATAAAACAACAAAAGGCTTTTGCTTCTGAAAATTAGCTGATTACAGAGACAAAATCATTTGTTTTCTTGTGATAGTAGTAGATATTAAAGGTAAAAAAAATTTTTTTAGTACATTTGTTCACAACTGATCATTAAAATACTGTCTCTGCTTAAACAGAACTAATGAGCTACATTCTTTCTTGGTCTTCTATAAGAGGGTAAGGTAAGGATCACATGTCATATAAGAATCAGCTGAAGGGACTTAGATCCTGGAGAATGACAGACTGGGGAAGAAATGGCATCTGATTAATACATACAAGACTTTCACGGGGCATTTTTACTTAGGAATGAAACTGAAAACAGAGGTCACAAACTTGTGAGTTCTAATTCTTAACACTCAAAGCTGCTCAGAAATGGAACTTATTTAAGTATAGGTAGTCAGGAAGGTCTGCATAAAGGACTCAAGCACTGGATGAGGTGATGGACCAGATGGCTTTGAAAGGTTCCTTCCAACCTTAAGAGTCTGGTAACATTCTAAACTCTGATAGATTATGTGATCATTTATCTGTGTGAATGCTTAAAATCAAAATGTCTTTGGCAATCCTACACAGAGCTCAGCTTAAGAGTCTCTGAATATTGAGTTTTAAAGGAGAGAGATGAAAGATCTCACTTTCTTCCATCAAGTATTAGTTGAACCAATTAATATTAAAATCACTATTTTTCCCCAAGTAAAGGATAGTCTGGTATACACACCAAATTTTGTTGTATGCTTCTAGGCATTCCGGTTTAACATTGTGAACTGAAACAAAAGAAAATTCAACGATAAACTTATGAACAAAGGAAAAGAGTCAACTATGTAGATAGCAAACCTATCACTCACACTGCAATTTGTATAGACTGCTTGTTTCCTTTTTGGCTAGGAGATTAGAGTGAGCATCTTTCCTTGGATCAACTTTCCGGACAAATAAGGACTTTAACCAGCTGTCTTCTCGAGGTCTGTTATTGGAAGATGTCACTCTCCTATGGAACAACAAAGGTGGTGTCACGTAGTACATTATTTTCATAAATTCATCAATTCATTCAGAAAACATGAACTGAACACTTACTCTTGGCTCTGTTTTAGAACGTGAGCTACCACAGAATGTCTGCTTTCTGTGATGGCAGCTTGCACTCAAGACAGCAGGAGCAGAGAAAAACGTAAAAGTAACTCAATGACACTCCCAAGAGAATTCCCATGTTTATCAATTTGTGTTATGTATTTTTCCCTTCTTTAAAGCACATTTTTTAATTTTTATTTTTTTTGAGACAGTCTCACTGTATCACCCTC
>NW_003852472.1:9185507-9188458 GCF_000181295.1 Otolemur garnettii
GGTTGCAGCCGTCATTGTTGTTTGGTGGGTCCGGGCTGGGGATTCGAACCCGCCACCTTAGGTGTACATGGCTGGCGCCTTAGCCGGTTGAGCTATAGGCACCGAGCCTGTAGTCAAATTCATAGAGACAGAAAGTAGAATGCTGGTTGCCAGGCAGCAGGGAGAGAGAATAGGAGCCATCGTCTAATGGATAGAGTTTCAGTTTGGGAAGATGAAAAAAATTCTGAAGATGGACGGCAGTGATGGTTGTTAATGATGTGAATATACTGAATGCCACTGAACTGTACACTTAAAAATGGTTAAGATGTTCTGGAGGCAGAACATAATTGTAAGAGGGCCTTTACCTAACAAATGCAATCAGTGTAACCTGGTTTCTTGTACCCTCAATGAATCCCCAATAATAATACAAAAAAATGGTTAAGATGGTAAATTTTATGTATATAAAATAGCAGTGATAGAACATTGTGAATCTAATTAATGCCACTGAATTATATATGTAAGATGGTTAAAATGGCAGATTTTATGTTTATATGTACATGTGTTATCACAATAAAAAGTGAAAAAAATATACAGGGAAAATGAAATAGATTCTTTCTTTTAAAAATTTTACCCTGAGGCTCGGCGCCTGTGGCTCAAGTGGCTAAGGCTCCAGCCACACACACCTAAGGTGGCAGGTTTGAACCCAGCCCGAGCCCGCCAAACAACGACGGCTGCGACCAAAAAATAGCCAGGCGTTGTGGCGGGTGCCTGTAGTCCCAGCTACTTGGGAGGCAGAGGCAGGAGACTCGCTTGAGCCCAGGAGTTGGAAGTTGCTGTGAGCTGTGAGGCCACAGCACTCTACCCAGGGTGACAGCTTGAGGCTCTGTCTCCAAGAAAAAAAAAAAAATTTTACCCTGAACTAAATTAACTTTAGAATTGAGATTTTTAACTGTCACAGATACTTCAGAATACAAACTTTATTAACATATAATTTACTAATTTTCATCTTATAAATTAATTTCTACTACACATACTGTCAGAAAGTGAGGATAAATTTGACTGAAGTAATAAACTATACTTTACCCATGAATTTTTAAATGGATGTTTAATTCCCATAAGCTAGCTAGTGGGAGGACAAATGTCTATGACCTCCCTAGAGGGCCGTGTGGCATTATCTATATCAAAATTGAAACCCTGTATGACTTTCAGTCCAATAATTAGACTTATAGTTATGCCTAGAGACAGCTATATTTAGACAAGTACACAAAAATGAATATACAGAAATGTTCATTACTATCATAACTCCAGTTTTCTCCTGGTATGGGCAATTTGGATACTCATTAACGTGGATTGGTCAAATAAATTAGGGAACATTCAAAATTAGAAATGTGCAGTTAATATCTCTAAGATAAATAATGCGGAAAAAGCCCAAACAGTACTATAGAAGAGAAAATTGTTAATAGTGATTACATCTGGGGAATATGACGAGGTAAGGGGTGGGAAGAAAGACTTTTTCTTTTCATTGTAGGTTTCTTGACTTTTTGGAAAATTTCTATATACAGATATTATTTTTATGATTAAAAAGTATGATTTTAATTATGATTAAAAATTAGCTAAAAAATCTAAAAGTGCATGTTTATTACCTATAGGTAATTTCCTATAACCACTGAAAACAGGATTTTTCAGAACCTGGTTGGGATTCATTCTCTTCTTTTTTTGAGACAGAACCTCAAGCTGTTGCCCTGGGTAGAGTAAGATGGCATCACAGCTCACAGCAACCTCCAACTCCTGTGCTCAAGCGGGTCTCCTGTCTCCACCTCCCAAGTAGTTGGGACTACAGGCGCCCACCACGACACCTGGCTATTTTTGGGTTGCAGCCATCATTGTGTTTGGTGGGCCCAGGCTGGATTTGAACCCGCCAGCTCAGGTGTATGTGGCTTGCACCTTAGCCGCTTGAGCCACAGGTGCCGAGCCCATTCTCTTCTCATAACCACAATCAAATGACAAACTCTGTCACCGTCATCTTCTTCACTTTTATTCAAATTTACACATGGTAAAATATACTTTTTTGTTTTTTGCAGTTCTATGAGTTTTGTAAAACATATAAAGTCATATAACCGCCACAATAAGATATGGAATGGTTTCTTCACCCCCTAAAATCCTGCCTTTTGTAATTATCCCTCTTCCTAGCTCCAGCAACCACTACTCAGTTTTGCTTTTCCAGAATGTCCTCTGTAAGTCCCATAGAATGTAGTCTTTTGAATCTACACCCCTTCTCTCTGCACAATTCTTTTTATAATTGGTGACCTTGACTCTGGCCAGGTCTATTATAGCTTATCTTTTATAGTTTCGTTTTTGTTTTTGGGACAGTCTCACTCTGTGCCCCAGGTGGAGTGCAGTGCCACATTGTAGCTCACAGCAACCTTAAACTCCTGGGCCTAACCCACTCTTTTGTGTCAGCCTCCTGAGTAGGTGGGACTACAGGCGTCTAGCATAGGGTGACCAGACGTTCCGCTTTTTAACAATTTATCCCGCATCCCGAGGCATTTTTAAAAAGTCCCAATTTTTGGAAAGAATGCACGAATGGGTGGGAGAACAGGAAGGGAATATAAGCTTTTCGGCTGCCATGTGGCTCTTTCGCCAGAATATGAGTTTTATATTATTTTTGTTAATTTTATAATGTTAAACTGTAATAATAACAATTAATTGTTGAGAAGTGATTATCGAGAACTGCTTATCAAAGTCTGCATTGTTGTCAGGCCCTGCCCTGCCCCGTCCCCTGCCCCATCCCCTGCCATGTTGTCCTGCTTTATCAATGTTAAAATCTGGTCACCCTAGCCTAGCACCACACCTGTTAATTTTTTTCTGTATTTTGTAGAGACAGGGTATTGTTCTTGCTCACGTTCGTCTTGAACTCCTGAGCTCAAGGGATCCTCTGGCCTTGGCCTTCCAGAGTGCTAGAATTACAGGCA
>NW_003852472.1:9189356-9195096 GCF_000181295.1 Otolemur garnettii
GGGTCCAGGCTGGGGATTCGAACCCGCCACCTTAGGTGTACATGGCTGGCGCCTTAGCCGGTTGAGCTATAGGCGCCGAACCTAAATTCCTATTCTTTTATTATTGAGACAGAGTCTCATTAAGTTGCCCTCGGTAGAGTGCCATGGCATTACAGCTTACAGCAACCTCCAACTCTTGGGCTTAAGCAACTTTTTCTTGCCTCAGCCTCCCAAGTAGCTGGGACCATAAGCGCCCGCCACAACACCCAGCTATTTTTTGTTGCAGTTGTCGTTGTTTAGCTGGCCCAGGCCAGGTTCAAACCCACCAGCCGTAGTATACGTGGCTGGAGCTGTAACCACTGTGCTACAGGCACCGAACCTAAATTCCTATTTTTTCAATAAAGGTATTTTAAAACTAGCAGTACTCTAAATTTAACTTATATTGACAGCCTTTTTCTTCTTAAAAAATCAACTTGCTGGGCTGTTTTACTGACCAAACATCACAGAGCAATTTTCTCCCCATAACATGTTCTTTTTTATTGGGGAGGGCAGGACTGGGCTTGAACCCACCACCTCCGGCATATGGGGCCAGCACCCTACTCATCTACAGGCACCACCTCAACATGTTCTTTTAATTTAAAAATCAATTCATAGGGTATTGTTTTAAACAGCATAGAAACCAGATAAAAGTATTTTTGAATGTTAACTTATAAAGTATACAAGTATAAAATTAGCAATAAACAGTTTCCTATAAATAATGATCAAGAAACATAAAAGCAGCACGGTGCCCATAGCACAGTGGTTATGGTGTCAGCCTCATGCACCGAGGCTAGCAGGTTTAAGCCCGGCCCAGTGCATGAGGTTGGCGCATCTCCCTACTGGGAAGGCTGAGGCAAGAGAATTGCTTAAGCCCAAGAGTCTGAGGTTGCTGTGAGCTGTGATGCCACAGCACTCTACCCAGGGTGACATAGTAAGACTCTGTCTCAAAAAGAGAAAAAAGAAAGAAAGAAAGAAACATAAAAGCATTCAAATCCTTCATAGATTAAAAAGTAGCAAACTCACATTAAGCAAGCAAAATAACAAGTTAATACCCATATATGCAATTTTTCTGTGCATAGTACAAAAACACATAGTTCTAAATGGCATCTGTAAACAGAAGTTGGAAATTCTTCCATTTTGCTTATACTATATGCTAAAATTCTTTAGCATTAAGAAAGTTTAATGGGGCTTGGCGCCTGTAGCACAGTGGTTATGGCACCAGCCACATAAGACCAAGGGTGGTGAGTTCAAACCCAGCCTGGGCCAACTAAACTACAATGACAACTGCAACAAAAAATAGCCAGGTGTTGTGGCAGTCACCTGTAGTCCCAGCTGCGTGGGAGGCTGAGGCAAGAGAATTGCTTAAGCCCAAGAGTTAGAGGTTCCTGTGAGCTGTGATGCCCCAGCATTTTACCGAGGGCGACAAAGTAAGACACTGTCTCTAAAAAAAAACAGAAAAGGGCGGCGCCTGTGGCTCAAAGGAGTATGGTCACCGGCCCCATATGCTGGAGGTGGCGGGTTCAAACCCAACTCCAGCCGAAAGCTGCAAAAAAAAAAAAAAAACCCAGAAAAAAAATCCTTTTCTTAAATAAATTGTAAGGGTTTAGGAATAATAATTATGAACAATTAAGAATGCCGTATAAATATAATGAAAGTTTCTAAAAAATATCATTATAGGGAGTCTCATTTAAAATAAGAAATACTGGCTAGGCGCCTATAGCTCAGTGGCTAGGGCACCAGCCACATACACTGGAGTTGGTGGGTTCAAAACCAGCCTGGGCCTGCCAAAACAACAATGACAACTACAGTAAAAAAACAGCCAGGCAGGCTTGGAGCCAGTAGCTCAGTGAGTAGGGCGCCAGCCACATACTCTGAGGCTGGTGGGTTGGAGCCTAGCTTGGGCCAGCTAAACAACAATGACAACTGCAACCAAAAAATAGCCGGGTTGTAGTGGGCACCTGTAGTCCCAACTACTTGGGAGGCTGAGGCTAGAGAATCACTTAAGCCCATGAGTTTGAGGTTGCTGTGAGCTGTGATGCCACGACATTCTGCCTAGGGCAACATAGCGAGACTACGACTACGTCTCAAAATAAATAAATAAAATAAAATAAGAAATACTGGTTGGGTGCAGTGGCTCACGCCTGTAATCCTAGCACTCTGGGAGGTTTAGGTGGGCGCACTGCCTGAGCTCACAGGTTTGAGATCAGCCTGAGCCAGAGCAAGACCTCCTCTCTAAAAATAGCCAGGCATTGTGATGGTGCCTGTAGTTCCAGCTACTTGGGAGGCTGAGGCAAAAGAATTGCTTGAGCCCAAAGTTTAAGGTTGCTGTGAGCTATGGTGCCATGGCATTCTACCAAGGGTGACAAAGTTAGACACTGTCTCAAAAAAAAAAAAGAAAGAAAGAAAGAAAGACTCATCAAGGTAACCCTTATCAATAGTTTTTGATTTTTAGACAGAACTTCACTATGTCGCCCTCGGTAGAGTGCCATGGTGTCACAGCTCACAGCAACCTCAGACTCTTGGGCTTAAGTGATTCTCTTGCCTCAGCCTCCCAAGTAGCTGGGAGCCCACCACAATGTCCAGCTATTTTTTGGCTGCAGTTGTCATTGTTGTTTAGCAGGCTCAGGGCAGTATAGAACCCACCACTTTCAGTATACACAACCAGGGCCCTACTCACGAGCTATGGGCACCAAGCCCCTTACCTATAGTTTTTAATGTATCCTTCCACAAATACATAGACATGCATACATTATGTATATACTTATATTTAATTTCTATGGCACTTAGTACTTTATAAGAGAGTATAATAAAGAATTACTGGCAAGCTAAATCTGGAGGGAGGAAAAATCCCAAAGTAAGTTTTTGCCTCTTCTTTGTAACTCAAGGGGATTAAAAGTTAACCACAAACTTTTGCTAGGGATTGTACCAGGGAGTTTGTCTGTGTCATCTCATTTAATCTCCAAACAACCTAGCAAGGTAGGTATTTTGTTTTTAGTTTTTCTATTTTTATTAATTTTTTAAAATTAAATGAATATGAGGGTACAATTTTTATGTTACATTGTTCTCACTTCTAGGGTAAAGTTCCATTTGTAGAAGAGTCCCTCACCATGTGTACACTAAGTGAGATCCCACCTCATGCCCTCCCTCCTGCCATTCGTCCTCTCCCCTTTCACTTCCCTTTACCACCGAATCAGACTACATTAGTGTTTTATTGTGCTTATGGATATGTAATTGTTTATATATTGATTTCATATTAGCATGGAGTACACTGGATATTTATTGTAGCAAGGTAGGTATAATCACATTTTTAATACTGGCTTAGAGAGGCTAAATGACCTGAGCTAAAATGTGGCAAAATAAAAAATATGAATCTAAATCTAATCATGAAGTTCAAAATATTTTTACTAATAAGAGATGCCTCCCCCCAAAGAGAAATCTCCCATTTTGAGCACTCATTCATTCCATATTTTAATAATACTAAAGGGATCACCTTAGGATGGGTAAAATGAAGTAAGGGATATGAAAATGCTTTGTAAACTTAATAAGTGGTGCATAGGATGAGACTAAGAAACAGCCAACAAAGCATACACACATTACTTCCGAGCGGTGTTTGCTTGTGAACTTGGATAGCAACCGTCTCAACATGAAGAGCAGTATGACCTGTGACTGTCAAAATGAAATCTTTTCAGTGTCACGTGACTAACACTGTGCCCAATCTATTAGTCATTCAAGTTGTAGCCATGCCAACAGCTGCCAGAGTGATAAGATCTGCACTGGGCCTAGGCTCCTGACAGTGAAAATTACCAAAATCAGGAATCTTTATAACGTATATATGTTAAGTGGTACTTTACAGAGCACAAGGTAGGGAACAGCGCATTATACAAAACACTACACCTTAAAAAGAATAAGCCTTATGATCCAGGCTCTGTGGACATAAAGCTGAAACAATTCAGCCCGTGCAGTCTTGTAGGAAAAACCTACCAATAAACAGCCAGAATGACCAGATACTGTAAACTTGTGAATATACACACACAGACACCCACATATACCATCAGCTTGGCATGGGAAGAAGCAGCAGAGACATTCTGGCTATTTTGGAGGGCAAACAAAAGAGGTGGAAAAGGCAGGTGATAATTCCCGTAAGAGGAAATGACACGTACAGGGGTATGGAGTCATGAAAGTGAATGGCATATTTCCAGAACAGCAGAGTTCAGCAAGGCAGGACAGCAGGGTGCTGGAGGACAGCAAGAGATATTATGGGAGGGCAAAGAGGGGGTTACGCAGACTCTTGTGCACCATGCCCATCAGCTGAACTTTATCCTGTATATGGTGCAATGCTAGCAAGTTTTCAAAAAAGGTCTACATGTAAAAAAGCAGCCTGGCAGTAGTGTGGCAGGTGACTGTATAATAAAGGCTGGAAGCATAGCTCTTGGGTTCCCTGCTAGTTGCCATGGCCAGCAAAAGGAGACATTCAATAAATACTCAGCGGATGGACCAAAGGATGGTCCTGGGTTAAGAAGATGGCAGTGGAGATGAAGAGAAAGGAACACATTCAAAAGATACTCTTGAGGTAAAAAGGATGAGATGTGGGTCCTGAACAGGTATGAAGATAGTGCTATGGTTTAGTCAGAGAAAATCAATGCAAAAAGATTTAACCACTGAGACCAAAGGGTGAGGCAGCAGTAGTGTAGAGGGCATCATTCATTTGATCATCAAATACTTACTGACTATGCACTGCATGTATCAGGCTGAGGATACAAGGATGAACCTGACCCTGCCTTCACAGAGCTCAGTTTGCTGGTGGGAGCAGACAGACAAACATGATCATAGCCCAAAGTAAGATAACCTATTTGATGGAGATCCAAGGTTGTGGTTGTGGTAGGGGTGGGGACAGAAAAATGGCATCTAAAAAAAATGGCGTGGGGATCAAGTCCCTGCAGGAGTACTTTCTGAGCAGAAGCCTTGAAACATGAAGTGTAGTCTATCAGGTAGACAACCATGGGAGTAAGGCAGGACTGGTAACTGCCAAAGCCAGGAGTTTGCAAACACTGCACTGGGAAGGAGCATAGGCCAGGGGGAGAGAAGAGGCTGAAGAACATGTTCCAAGGAGAGTCTTGCAGAAGAGTAGGAGCTACCTTACTCCTCTCTCTACCACTAAACCACCTGCCAACCCCTCTAAATCTGTCATCCATATTGCTGCTATGGAGATCTGTTTCCCTATTTTCTAATTTTGAAAAACTTCAAACACAGAGAAGTTGAAATAAGATAAACAGGTTTGGCACCCATAGTACAATGGTTATGTACTGTGCCAGTCACATACACCAAGGTTGAGGGGTTCGAACCCGGCCCAGGCCAGCTAAACAACAATAACTGCAACAAAAAAATAGCCAGGTCTCGGCACCTGTACCTCAAGTGGCTAAGGCGCCAGCCACATACACCAGAGCTGGCGTGTTCAAATCCAGCCTGGGCCTGCCAAACAACAATGACAACTACAACCAAAAAATAGTCGGGCACTGTGATGGGCACCTGTGGTCCCAGCTACTTGAGAGGCTGAGGCAAGAGCATTGCTTAAACCTAAGACTTGGAGGCTACTGTAAACTGTGAGGCTACCACACTCTGTCCAGGGTGATAGCTTGAGGCTCTGTCTCAAAAAAAAAAAAAGCCTGGCATTGTGGTGGGCACCTGTAGACCCAGCTACTTGGGAGGCTGAGGCAAGAGAATC
>NW_003852472.1:9196011-9197887 GCF_000181295.1 Otolemur garnettii
AAGAACTGGAGGTTGCTGTGAGCTATGATGC
Organism: Otolemur garnettii; assembly: GCF_000181295.1. Lineage (NCBI taxonomy): Eukaryota > Metazoa > Chordata > Mammalia > Primates > Galagidae > Otolemur > Otolemur garnettii. The sequence continues at coordinate 9,196,043 of NW_003852472.1, forward strand.
CATGCACTCTACCGAGGGCAATAAAGTAATACTGTCTCTAAAAAAAGTTAACATTTTACCATTTTTATTCTCTATATATTTGTTTGTTTGTTTTAAAGAGCCATTTGAAAATATAGACATAGGGCTGCGCCTGTGGCTCAGTGAGTAGGGTGCCAGCCCCATATATGGAGGGTGTCAGGTTCAAACCCAGCCCCAGCCAAATTTCAATAAAAAATAGCCAGACATTGTGGTGGGTGCATGTAGTCCCATCTGCTCGGGAGGCTGAGGCAAGAGAATTGCCTAAGCTCAAGAACTGGAGGTTATGAGCTATGACGCCATGGCACTCTACAGAGGGCAACAAAGTAAGACTCTATCTCTTAAAAAAAAATATATATATATATATATACACACACACACACACACATATATATATAGACATAATGGTTTTTCATCCCTAAATACTTCATCATGCATCTCCTAAGAACAAAGACAAAACCACAATGCCCGTAGCACAGTGGTTACAGAGCCAGCCACATGCACTGAGGCTGGCGGGTTCAAACCCAGCCTGGGCCAGCTAAACAATAATGACAACTGCAACAAAAAATTGCCAGGGGTTGTAGCAGGTGCCTGTAGCCCCAGCTACTCGGGAGGCTGAGGCAAGAGAATCACGTAAACCCAAGAGTTTGAGGTTGCTGTGAGCTATGATGCCAGAGCACTCTACTGAGGGCAACACAATGAGACTTTGTCCCAAAACAAAACCTTAATGCTATTATCACATCTAAGAAAAATAAGAATTTCTTGGCAAGGGGATGGGGATTAGGATAAAGTCAAGGTTCATGTCATAGAGATCTTTCTAAAAGGAAAACATCCTTTAATGAATCCTTTAGTAGTCCTGGCTGGGATCAGTGGCTCACTCCTGTAATCCTAGCACTCTGGGAGGCCAAGGCGGGCGGACTGCTTGAGATCACAAGTTTGAGACCAGCTTGAGCAAAAACCAAGACCCCGTCTCTACTAAAAATAGAAATAACTGAGGCAAAAATAGCTTGAGCCCAAGAGTTGAAGGTTGCTGTGAGCTATGATGATGACATGGCACTCTACCCAGGGTGACAGAGTTTGAGACTCTGTCTCCAAAAAAAAAAAAGAGAGAGAATCCTTTAGTAGTCCCCTTCACCGGGGTTCAAATCCACAGTCTTCATAGGAATGCAGATGAGTGTCGCTGAGGTGAGCTGAGTAGTGAGGATGGAGAAGTCACCCTTACAGGCAGAACTGACAGATTTGACAACTGACTAGATGGAAGGAAGAAGAAAAGGGTGGGGTTGGGGAAGACCTTCTGGCTTTTGGCCTGGGCCACTGAATGTAAGTGTTCCATTACTGAGAAGAGAAAACCCAGGAGAAGCAGACTTTGTAGGAGGACAATGTGCTAAATCCTGGGCATATAAGCCCTCAAAGGGACACTAGTGCAATGTTACACTGTAGCGCCTCGGAATTTGGGGCCTGGTGCTGAGCAGAGCTAAATAGGATGTGCTGGCGAAAGTGTAGACAGGGCTGAGTCCCAGAAGACTTTCTCCCTTCCTTTTTGAAACTCATCTTCCAAGGTCACCCACAACACCTCTGCTGGCAAATCCAGTTTTCTTCTGTCATTTTAATTAACCTTGCATCTAGCACAACTAATCACTCCCTCCTTGAAATACTTCTCCTGGCAATAGTGACATAAAAATGACCTTGCCAGTGCCCCTTCCTGTATCCAGCCTATAAATGCTGGTACATCCCAGGGCTTGTTTCTCAGCCTTTTCTCTATCTACCCTCTCTCTTCAGGCAATCTTATTCATTCCTACAGCTTTAAAATGTTTTTCTTTTTTTTTTTTT
>NW_003852472.1:9198438-9202355 GCF_000181295.1 Otolemur garnettii
TTGAGCTATAGGCGCCGAGCCTTAAAATGTTTTTCATGAAAAATTTCAATCAAATCAAATAGTATAACGGAAACCCATGTATCTATCAACGTTTACCATTCCCATATGCTGACAACTCCCAAATGTCACCTGCAGCCCAGATACCTCCTTTGAGGAGTCATATAGCCAACTACCTATTTGGCATTCCATTTGAATAGCACCCAGCCTTTTCAAATTTTACCAAGTTCTAAACTTCTCTGGATTCCTTCCCCACCCCATCTCCACCTGGATGGTCTTACTTACCTATGTTTTCCAACAGCCAGCAATGCCAGGCACATCATGACTGCTCATAATTATGGAACAAATAATAGTACCATATAACAGTACCAGCATCCACTCACTTTGACTCTGTTCCTTATCCAAATTCAGATTCATCTTTTAAAAACACAGATCAGATCATGTCATACCTGTGTCTCTCCACAGCTCTTAGATAAAACCCATGTTGTACCTTCCATGTCATACCTCAAAGAACCAAAAGGTCAGAGATAGGACTCCAAGGTGAACAACATTTGGTCCTGGGGGAAGTGAGGGTATTCAGTAGACCCAGGTCCAACTCTCAAGTTCACTAGCTTAAAGCCTGGCAAGTATGTTGAGCAAACACTATCAGTTTCAGCTTTCTTTTAGAAAGAAAAAAATTCAAATTTAAAAAATAAGACACATCTAGATGCTGAATAATCATACAAAATAAAAGGAAGGCGATTTGGAAACATAAACATCAAATTGAAATAATTTGGGCATACAAACTGAGCATCAGCTCTGGATGAGTAATGAACCTGAAGCATACAAACTTGGTTCAAACGATTTTTCTAATTATGTTTGTCTTTGAGGTTCCATCTCATTTTTTAAGATGCTGATGTTACTTCTTAAAATTGCTATTAGGATGAAATTAACTAAACCATATTATAAAGCTTCCTGGCCCATAGTAAAAGTCTAATAAACAGATGGTTCTTTTGTTCTTTGGGGTAATTTAAATTACCCAAGGTAATGAAAACGAGAAAGCAAATGTATGGGGAAGTTAGGATGGACTTTGGTTTTTGAATGTGGAAAAAGTATGTGGACATGTCAAAGTGATAGATTCGGACACCCATCTAACCCACTGAGGTTACAAACAAAAAGTTTAAATATGAACCCAAGGCCTAAATACTCAGTGATGATAATTTTACTTTTTGATCCACTATCTGCTTTAAAATTCAAGTCAAAGACTGAGTGCTTTCATCTCACAACCTTCACTGAAGTCTCACGGGGACGATGCATTATTTTCTTTCTTTATCACAACCACCTAAGAGGCAGGTAGTACTACTGTCCTTTGCAGAAGATACCGAGCTTTGAGCGGGCGCGCAACTTTCTCTGCACCGCCGGCAGGAACCCAGCAGGCCGCGTCCGGGGCCTACAGCCTTGGGCGCGCGCTCGGTCACGGACCTGGCCCTGGCCCGGGTCGCGCCGGTCAAAATCCCGCAGGCCAGACAGGCGCAGCGGGCAGACGTAGCCTCCGAGCCGAGCAACCAGCGCCTTCTCCGGCGAGGGCGGGGCCGGGCCCGGGCCCATCCCCGCGGTGACCTTGAGCACGGCTGGCGAGGAAGGCACTCCAACCGCGCCAAGGCTCCGGCCCGCCCCGACCCTGCCGCACGCGGCCTCGGCTCCCGCCGGTGCGAGTGCGGCCGGGCCACAGACCCGCGGCAGAGACCCCACGCCCACCGCCCCGCTACGGCCTCTCCCCGGCCGCTTCTGGAAAGGAGGACGCTGCTCACCGGAGCCCGGGCAGGAGGCTGCTGGGGGTGGTCTGCCGCAGGAGGCCCCCGGCCCAGGCCGTTCCGTGGGCGCCCAGCACTCGCGCCGCCATCTTGCTCCGGCGCCTCGGCTCCCACCGCCCGGGCGCCGCAGCTGACGCCGCCGCCGCGACCCCTCCCCCGGCCGGGCCCCGACAAGGCTAGGGCGGGGCGGGCCCGCGGCCGCAGCAACGCCGGGCGCCGCCGCCAGGGGGAGCAGGGCGCGGCCGCGAACCCCGCTGGGCCGGGCCGCTGAAAGGAGGTGGTGTGAAGCCCCAGGGGACGCAGTCGCGACACAATCATTTCCAGCGAAAGGAGCTCGGTACCCAGAACAGGGTGTGAGAGGAGCATGGGCATGGCTTGAATGTGCACAGACAACTCCACAGAGGAGTAGCACTGTTCCAAGGGGAACCCAGGACCTGCCTGGGGGAGGGGCGGCAGGAGGGGAACTTCTCCGGAATATCTTTTTAATTTTGTATCATGTGAACATATTGCCATTTCCAAAAAATTTAACACTCTATTAAAAGCATTCTGAATGGAAATATACTGAAATTCTATTGTGGTCTCGCGACCGCATCGTTACTGTTCATTTCAGCACTGAGAGGCGTAGGCCCCGGACCCGCTCTCACGCCGTCTGGGTCTATCTAGTGGGGACAGAATGTGAAGTGATGATCGGAGCAAGTGTGTCAAGTATTGAAATAGGAGAGGTTCACAAGGCGCCCAACCAGCGCAGGAGAGTCTGCAACTGGGGTGAACAGACCTCGAAAAATTTCCCAGAGGAGGTGGCAGGATACCTGGGTCCCAAGGGAAGAGCTGAGCAGTGGAAGGGAGGACGTCTCTGGCAAAAGAAAGAATTTAAGGAAAGGCGTGTGTCCAGGTGACGTTGCATAGGGGAAAAAATGTATCCTGCGGGAAGATAAAAGAGTCAAAATGTAGCTATGAAAACTGTAACCAAGACAAGATGAGCAAAAAGGAGCTAGACACTGAGTTGAGGAAGAGAACCAGGGGGAAGGACAGTGTGCAGCTGCGAAGGAGAGCATTTCAGGGAGGCCAGCACAGGATTTGGGGGTCTCTGCATAAGAGGGTTGGGGGAAGAGAATGGCTTTGCAGACTGAGTTCTCTAAAGCTGGTACTCTTGGGGTGCAGGAGTTTTCTGACTGGGTAAGATTTTGAACATGTTAATATGGAAAGGAACTACCAGGGAGGACAGAGCTATGCCCCAGACCAGGAAAGGGACTTGTCCCTTGGAGCCAGAGGCTGTATAGCCGAGGGAATTCCTGACCTCAACTAGGGGATGCTTATTAAGGCTGTGTAGACCCAAGAGAGAGGTAGAAGTGAGCTTCTCCCAGGACAGCATGGACTTGGGCCATTTCTACAGAGCAAGAGACAGGCTCATCTGCATTTTCTCACACATTTCCCCAATTTCTCAGATCTGTTCTCCTGAAATGTAAAGTTTGTAACTAGACATTTCTTTGCTGACCTTGGTTTTGTTATTTTGCATTAGGCCACTTATTCTGCATTGTTTTCCTCCACTTGTCATCCACTTTGGTGTTCCATTCACCCAAGGAGGCACTCTAATCTCACAGGTGTGGCTTAGGGCACTCCAACAGAATAAACCCAGCAAGTCTTCCTGGAGCATAATTTTTACATCAAAACTTTTAGGAAAAAATGTTGTCTAAATAAAAATGATACCATTACAAAGCATATAAAACCCTTTTAAATATTTGATATGGCGTGGACTCTGCCCCACAGCTGATGGCACAGGTGTCATCATTTTCTGGAAGAACCACCTGGAGGTGCCTGAGATGCTGAGCACTACACAGGCCCACCTGCCAGAGACTTATATACTCTAAGATTTTCCCTCACTTCCACTCCCCCAGGCACCAAACTGAAAGTCATTCTTGGAACAATTATCTAGGTCTTAAGACTGGTTTTTGAATGGCAATGATGCAAATCTAATTATATCATTCTTTTAAAAACCTTAATGTACCTGGCTTGATGCCTGTGGCTCAAGTGGCTAAGGCGCCAGCCACATACACTTAAGGTGGCTGGTTCGAATCCAGCCCGGGCCCACCAAACAACGATGGCTGCAACCAAAAAATAGCTGGGTGT
>NW_003852472.1:9202486-9210283 GCF_000181295.1 Otolemur garnettii
AAAAAAAAAAAAAAGTTTATACAATACACGTTTAAGTTTGAAATATGCCCCAAGTCTCTTTTTAAAAGGCAGAAAACTGAAACATGTAGCTTAATGTTTCAAGTCAAAATCTAAATTGTCACAATTTATTAATGAATAGCAGTAAAACTCAACCCTCCAACTCAAATGCATGTGTGCAAGGTCCTACAATTTAATCAATCAGTTAGGTTTTAGGAACTCATTCCTTTTTTTTTTAAAGTTGAATTTTTCACATATTTTCTTTGTATTTCTTTATTTAATTTTTTGCTGTTTTTGGCGGGGGCTGGGTTTGAACCTATCACCCTCGGCATATGGGACCAGTGCCCTACCCTTTTGAGCCACAGGCGCCTCCCAGAACTCATTCCTTTTTAATCTAGCCTAGAAGAGAAGTGACACAGAATTTTAAGATTTTACTTTCTACCCGACAACAGTATTAATATAGCTTAATCTGAAAAAAGTCTGGCCACAAGCATGTTGACGAATTTGCCTATGGAATTGGTGAAATCAGACAAAATATTTAAATTTATTTTGAATATATGCCATCAAAAATATTCACTTAATGTGGCCTTATGTGTTTATACCAACAGGCTTTCTTCCCCCAAAATAAAGGCTCAGGAAACATTTTTTGAATGAAAAAAAGAAAACCACTATACCTTCTAAAACAGTGAGCTCACAAAAAATGCAGCAGATTGTCAGGCATACTTAGTGCAATGGGAAAGTAAGTCCACTGAAAAGATTTGAAACACGGCCATAAATCTTATGAAAAATTATAATGAGCCCTTTACTTCATTTACTTTTAGCTACTTCATAAATACTACAGGAGAAACTGGACGGTTTGTGATGAAACATAGAAATATTTCTTTTTCCATAAAGTAAACATGTAAATTTTTCCCTTTGGCTTCTTCTTATAATCCTCCTTCACTGTGAGGAAGAGATATTGAGTTCTTCTAGATTTTTGGCGAGGTGGTTTGTTTCCAAACTGACTGGACTCTCCAGGTAGGTAGTTCCTGCACAGGGTTTTCCTGTCACTGGATCTATGACTCTTCCAACTTTGAAGATGATCTCAGCCAGTTCATGTTTCACATGCTTTGTTCGTGGAACAGGTAAAGCTTTGAGAAGCACAATATCCCCGACTGTGCACTGCTGAAGAGCATCATGAGCAAAGTAGGTTTTCCGCTTATTAAAATACTGTTGAGAGAAGGAGAGGAACAAATCAGTAGTTTGCCCCCATTTTAGAGACGGGGTCTAGCTCTTGCTCAGGCTGGTCTTGAACCTGGGAGCTCAGGCACTCAGAGTGCTGGGATTAGGCACTTGGCCTAAATCAGTAGTTCTGATGAATAAACAAACCATAGCAGTACAGAATATGAAAATTAATGCACTGAAAACAAGCCAGGACTTGGGAAAAGAAATTAAGATACTTGGGCGGCACCTGTGGCTCAGTGAGTAGGGTGCCAGCCCCATATACCGAGGGTGGCAGGTTCAAACCCAGCCCCGGCCAAAATGCAACAAAAGAATAGCTGGGCGGTATGGCAGGCACCTGTAGTCCCAGCTACTTGGGAGGCTGAGGCAAGAGAATCACCTAAGCCCAGAGTTGGAGGTTGCTGTAAGCTGTGACACCACAGCACTCTACGGAGAGGTATAAGTAAAACTCTGTCTCTACAAAAAAAAAAAAGAAAAGAAATTAAGATACTTAAGAAAGCTTCTAATTAAACAAAGTAGCTGCTAAATTTCTGGAAAACAGCCAATTATTTTTCTAGAGCAGATGCTATCCTCAAGCTCTCCAGTCCATTCCCTTCAATACTCTTTCCTTTCATGTACCAATTACCATCTCTCTCTACGCTACTTAAACCAGGGGTTTTCAACCTTTTTTTTTGAGAAAGAGTTTCACTTATTAACCCTTGGTAGAGTGCAGTGGCATCACAGCTCACAGCAACCTCCAAATCCTTGGGTTTAGGCGATTCTCTTGCCTCAGCCTCCTGAGTTAGCTGGAACTACAGGTGCCCACTACAACATCCAGCTTTTTTTTTTGTTACAATCTGGCCAGGGCTGGGTTTGAACCCGCCACCCTTGGTATATGGGGCCGGCGCCTTAACTACTGAGCCACAGGCACCGCCCGGTTTTCAACCTTTTTTAATCTCACAGCACACTTGAACCTATAAACTTCTGCAGCACACTTAAATTATGTTGATCAAAAAGAAGAGTAAAAAAAAAAGAATATAGTACTCTGCTTTGAAATTCTTTTGAAAATAATTTAATTATCTTTAAAAATTTTCATGGCACACCTAAGATCTTCTCATGGCACCAGTTGAAAAATCCCTGACTTAAACCATTCCTTCCCACTGAAGCCTTCTCTCCAGCCTTTAAATCCGTTACTCACAACACTAGATATGTCAGTCACTTAACCACTCTAACTTTAGTTTTTTCCACCATAAAACAAGGCTCTAAATACCTGTACCTCTCAAGTCATCAAGAGATTCAACATTAAGATATACATATACATAAAGCACTTAGCTCTGCCTGGCTCAAAGTACTTACTGCAAATAAGCCACAAATGTTAACAAAAAACTTCTATTCTTTACAACAATCCACTGTGACAGTTATTTCCATTTTACAGATGACAAAAACAGATTCATTGAGGTTAAGTAATATGCACAGCTGGTAAACAACAGAGTCAGTATTCAAAGCAAGGTCTTCTGAGGCCAAAGATCGTGTCATCACTCTTTGGCTTGCTCCGGTAAATTTTTTTTAGAGATGGAGTCTTACTTTATCTCCCTCGGTAGAATGTCGGGGCATCACAGCTCACAGCAACCTCCAACTCCAGGGCTTAGGCGATTCTCTTACTTCAGCCTCCGGAGTAGCTGGGACTATAGGTGCCTGCCACAACGCCTGGCTATTTTTTGTTGCAGTTTTGCCAGGGCTGGGTTCGAAACTGCCACCCTTGGTATACATAGCTGGCACCCTACCCACTGACCCACAGGCACCGCCCACTCCTGTGGTTTTGATGTGAGTTAATGAACAGCATTTTTATTTGCCTCTGTGCCCAACCTTTAAGGCAGGAACCATCCCTGATAGCTGTCCCTCCTCCTCTGCACATTTAATAAATCCATTACTCTGTGCCTTCTTCCTAAAATCTGTTTTCTCCTCCATCTCTGCTGCACCATCTTCAGTTCGGGTCCTCATCATCTCCATCCTGGACTTTGGCAATAGCCTCCTTACCCATTCCTTCACCTCAGTCTTCAATCTCTATCCCTGTTTCCAAGTTCGTCTTTCCTTTGCTTAAAGGATGAAATCCAAAACACACAAGTCTCTTCACAGTCCAGCTCTAATTGTCCTTGTCATTCATCAATAATTGCCTATTAAGTGCCAAGCTCTGGGTTCAACCTTGCCCAGCCACTTGCTGTTCCTGTAGAATGTCATGCCCTATCACTGGATAAATGAACTTCCACAAAGTACTCATCATGGCCGGAATGACTTCCCCCTACTTGGTCCTCTGGATAAAATCTTATTTGAGATTCAGCTTACATGTCTCCTAACCAAGGATGCTCTCCTACAGCAACCTGGGAGGAAAGAATGAGGTGTCCTGTCTACTTTGCATATAGAATGACTACAGCAACCTTATTTTCTTGGAATGTGAGCATGAGCCATGTTATACCAACAGAGCAGCACACTGTCTAGCTTAAAGCAGATGCTCAACACACCTTTAGTGGCAGGGAAATGTTTTTATGCTCAGAACCCAGAACATTTTGGTGATTTACTAAAGCCACCTGAAAAAAGGAGTGCTCCTCACCTTCAATAAATAGGGATCCAGAACAAGCCTGGTCACTCTCACTTTAGCAGTTTTTTGCATTGCTGTCCCAATCACCTTCCCCACGATCCATTTGGCATGGACGGATGAACGAACTATAGACATTATGTGGCTTTGGTCACCTGAAATGCAAAGTTCTCAAAGTTTAGTATTCTGGTGATTATGACTCACCAAATGAATTCTGTCACGAGAACTGACCAAATTCAGAAACAGCTTTTGTTAGCTTCCTGGAATCACCATTTTAGAGATGCTCACAGGTTTCCCAATACCCAATCTCTCATCTTCATAGTGTTTACAAAGCAGTAAATTTAACTTCTGTAAGCCTCAGTTTCCCCCTCTGCAAAATGAGAACAACAGGACCTATTCACAGGAGTGTTTTGAAGATTCAATCCGTAAGGGGCTCAATACCACGAATAAACGCTAGCTATCACTGGCGTCCCTTATTTCTCTCATCCCCACTGGGCTGTCTTTCCCCAAAGGCTCACTGCCCATCTACTCGTGGCACGGAAGCCCTTGGTGGATCTGCCGTAGTGTCCTCCCCAGCGCCGAAGACCTGGACTTAGGGCTGCTTCAAGGATCAGTTTATATTGCGTCTACCCCGGGGGCCGTTTGGGGTGAATGGCCTCCCGCCCAGGGCAACCTTAAGGTCAGGCGACTCGATCTGCTCCGCAGGCTCTCACGCTGGGACGCCTAGGGACCCCAAAACTACCCCCAACAGCAGAAGTACCCAGCCCGCGCTCACCTCTACCGGCTTTGAGCAGCCACGTGACCCGCAGAGCTCCGGCTGGAGCGTGATGGCGTCACGCCGCACGCAGTCAGCTCCGCCCCAGACCGCCCCTCTCCCGGCCTCAGGTCCCTGAGCTGTGGGCGGAGTTAAGGGCAAGACTCTCCCTTAAATCGGACCACGGCTGCGGGGTGGTTGGGAGTTTGTGGGTGTTTTGGCTTTTCCTCCCTCCGCGAGTCTACCGTGGTGCAAGAGGTTTCGGTCTTTCCTTTGGTATTCTTTTCTTTCCGCAATCTCCAAAACATTGGACAGGGCCTTCCAAATCAAAGGAATTTTGATTCATCACACATTGAAACTTCAGGTTCTAAATGTTGATATTGAACAAATTATTTCTATCACCTACAGCTTTTAAGATAAACTTTTGTAGATGTTTATTTTTAGTGTGATTTTAGTTGTTATTTCTCAGTTTCTGTGAGATGAAAGGAAGTGTGCTGTAGGTATCTATAGAATGTGTGCCAGTTATGGGCCACGCAGGCTGTCTGACGATGTGTTCTCAGAGGACAGTTTGCGAATACACAGTATTAGGCTTTAGTTTGGAAATTGCTAAGAGAAACAGCATACAATAAACTACCGGAACAGACAACCCGAGAGCCAAAATACAGGAGTAGGGACTGTGTGGAAACAGTCTTTGACTATGGAAACATCTTAGCAACTGTTGAGAGAAGGCTGGGAAAATAATTCATTCAGGTATTAGTTGATTCAACACTCATTTATTTCTTCACAAAAATTTACTAACTCTTCTTGTCAGAAACAATACTATTTACGGGGTAGGGGTGGGGCAAAGAAATGAATAAAAAGAAACTCTCACTCTCAAAGGCCCACAGTAATACAGACAGATAAGAAAAAAGCAATTTTATAACAGGTGCAGGTAATGGGAACTTTGAGAAAGGAATGCCTAACTTTAGGGAGGGAGAAAACTTGATTAATCAACACCATCCTCCCATTTCCTCCCCCTCTTCATGGCTCCAAAACTCTGGTTGAATAAGATGGTAATTTCATGTAATTCAAATTTGGAAAAGTGTCTGATCTTAGACCAAAGATAGCTAATTTAGCATACTGGCTTGTGGTTGGCTGCTTCTTGCAGCTTTTTGGTGAGGTCTTTCAAAAACAGACAAGCTATGGTTAAAGGTGGCCCATGTGAAAAAGCAGAGTAGGAAGGACACTCAGATTGGCCAAGAGAGGTCCTTTCTGCCTGGGGCCAGCAATCCAAGATGGTTAAATCTGCACTGGTGGTTCAGTGATAGAATCTCCATCTACCAAAGTGGTTAAATCAGATGATCCTGGCTCGGCGGCTGTGGCTCAAGTGGCTAAGGCGCCAGCCACATACACCTAAGGTGGTGGGTTCAAATCCAGCCTGGGCCTGCCAAACAACAATGATGGCTGCACCCCCCCCCCCAATAGCCAGGCCTTGTGGTGGGCACCTGTGGTCCCAGATACTTGGGAGGCTGAGGCAGGAGACTTGCCTGAGCCCAGGAGTTGGAGGTTGCTGTGAGCTATGATGCCATAGGACTCAACCCAGGGGGACACCTTGAGGCTCTGTCTCAAAAAAAAAAAAAAATCAGATGATCCTGTGTCTTAAATTTTAAAAAGCCTAATTCTTTGCCCCCAAGCAAACTTTTGGGAAGTAAAGAGGAGAAGGTTGGAAGCGAAGTAGGAAACATTGGGACCTAGAAGAGCCTCATTCCTATTCCCTCTTGGGTACCTAAATTTATTTTTTATTTAATTAATTAAATAAATTTCAGATTAATATGAGGGTACAGATAAGTAGGTTACATTGTTTGCATTTGTTAGGTAGAGTCCAAGTTGTAGTTGAGCCCCTCACCCAGGAGGTGTGCCATATACCTTACATTGTGCCTGTTAGGTGAGGGGACACCAATACCTTTCTCTCCTTCCCTATGCCCCTTCCCCCACTTGAGTTTAATTGTGTTTTTCTCTTGTGTGGGTGTGTATTTGTTCATCTACTAGTTTCATATTAGTATTGAGTACACTGGATTCTTGCTTTTCCATTTTTTTAAAAACAGACTCTCAATCACCCTAGGATTGAGTGTGTGGTATCATAGTTCACAGTAACCTCAAACTCTTGGGCTCAAGCGATTCTCTAGTCTCAGCTTCCTGAGTAGCTGGGACTACAGGTACCTGCCACAATACCTAGGTTTTCTATCTGTAGAGACAGGGTCTTGGCTTTGCTCAGGCTGGTCTCAAACTCCTGAGTTCAGGCAATCCACCTGCCTTGGCCTCCCAGAGCTCTAGGATTACAAGCGTGACCACCACACCTGGCCTTGCTTTTCCATTCTCTTTTTTTTTTTTTTTAAGAAACAGTGTCTCACTTTGTCACCCTCAGTAGAGCACTGTGGCATCACAGCTCACAGCAACCTCCAGCTCTTGGGCTTAGTTGATTCTCTTGCCTCAGCCTCCTGAGTTGCTGGGACTATAGGTGCCCGCCACAACACTGGCTATTTTTTTGTTGCAGTTGGCTGGGGCTGTGTTTGAACCCACCACCCTTGGTATATGGAGTGGTGCCCTATTCACTGAGCCATAGGCACTGCCCACTTTTCCATTCTTGTGATACTTTACTAAGGAGAATGTTCTCCAACTCTACCCAGGTTAATATAAAAGATGTGAAGTTTCCATCTTTTTTACTGAATAGTGTACATATACCATGGTGTACATATACTACATTTTATTAATCCATTCATGGGTTAATGGTTACTTGGGTTGATTCTACATCTTGGCAATTATGAATTGAGCTGCGATAAACATTCTAGTGCACATGTCGCACTTAAATTTATATTCTCCTTGCCAGAAAAAGATCATAATTAAACAATTCCTTGAGACTTCTGTGGGAAAGGGACAGACTGGCAGTGTGTCCTCTCTCTGGGACTGTGCTTTATATTGCCTCGAGTCAAAGGCCAAGACGAGGCTGAGATAGGAAGTGGAGCAGAGCCCTGAGGCCTGTAGTTACAGGTCATTAACACCCAGTCTGAAGTCTACTTTTTTTTTTTTTTGAGACAGTCTCACTTGGTCACCTTTGGTAGTGTGCCATGGCGTCTTAGCTCACAGCACCTTAAACTCTTGGGGTCAAGTGATCCTCTTGCTTCAGCCTCCTAAGTAGCTGAGACTACAGGCACCTGCCACACTGCCCAGCTTTTTTTTTTTTTGCAGCTGTCGTTGTTTGGCAGGCCGGGGCTGG
>NW_003852472.1:9211171-9214127 GCF_000181295.1 Otolemur garnettii
TGTAGTCCCAGCTACTTGGGAGGCTGAGGCAAGAGAATCGTTTAAGCCCAAAAGTTTGAGGTTGCTGTGAGCTGTGATGCCACTGTACTCTACTCACGGTGACAGCTTGAGACTCCATCTCAAAAAACAAACAAATAAACAAACAAAAAACAGAGGTAGGTCTCACTCTTGCTTAGGCTGAATTCCTGAGCTCAGGTGATCCACTGGCCTCGACCTCCCAGAATGCAGTATTATAGGCATGAGCCACTGAGCCCAGCAAAAGTTAACTTCATGCTTATAGGAAGAAGGCAAAGAAATTTAATATTAATAGGATAGCAGCATTTTCTATACAAGCCTGGTTTAAGAGTCACAACATATTCTGGGAAGCCAAGGCAGGTGGATTGCCTGAGCTCAGGAGTTTGAGACCAACCTGAGCAAGAGTGAGGTCCTGTCTAAAAATAAGCCGGGCTTTGTAGTAGATGCCTGTAGTCCCAGCTACTTGGGAGGCTGAGTCAAGAAAATCACTTGAGCACAAGAGTTTGAGGATGCTGTGAGGTGTGACGCCACAGAGCCATCAAGGGCAACAAGGTGAGGCTGTCTCCAAAAAAAAGAAACTTACAATAAATTATTTAGTTATAGTTTGCTTTCTTTTCCTCTTGGCTTGTTTTCATTTCCTTTCCGATTTAAAAGAGTATATTTAACATTCCATCTTAAACCATGAAGTCACTGTGTGACAAGGGTTAAGAAGGAGGTTAATCTATAACTAAGATCAACAGTGGAGGTGGGTGGTCTTCCTTGGTGCCCTGGGGTCATTTACAGCATTTTACAAAACAGTGAGATAATGAGGAAGGCCAATCAATAGTTAGAGAAACAAGGATTACAGCTGCCTATCATGTAACTTGGACCTCATAATCACATTCCTTTAAGAATCAAAATAAGTTAAAGTTCCAACAACTTAGATTTTAAATTACTATATTTCAGTTTCCAATAGAGTTATATAGTCAGGAAGCTGTCCAGTTTTGCTCAATACGCTCTTCAAATGTCACCATGGAGGGCAATAGTTGAGAAAGATTCTCAAGATTCTTCAGGCTGTATAAGAAGCATGGTGCTAGCATCTACTTCTGGTGATGACTTCCAGGGAGCTTCCATTTATGGTGAGAGGTGAAGGGGAGCAAGAATCACATGATGAGAGGGAAGAAGAGAGTGAGCATAGGAGTGCCAAGCTCTTTTAATCAACCAGCTCTGGCCTGAGAAGTGAGAAATCATTCATTACTATGGAGATGGTACCAAGCCATTCATGACGGATCTTCCTACATGATTCAAACATCTCGTAGGAGGTCCCTCCTCTAACATTGGGGGTCAAATTTTAACTTAAGATTTGGAGGGGATAAATATCCAAACTATATCAATAAGTAAATGAGAAGATGCAGAAAGGGACTCCTCCAGCACAGAAAGCTGAGATGAAAGGAAAAGCAGGCTGGGTATGTTTGCTCACGCCTGTAATCTCAGAACTTGGGAGGCCAAGTTGGGTGGATCACCTGAGCTCACAGGTTTGAGACCAGCCTGAGCCAGAGCTAGACCTTGTCCCTAAAAATAGCTGGGTGTTGTGGCAGGTGCCTGTAGTCCCAGCTACTTGGAAGGCTAAACCAAGAGAATTGCCTAAGCCCAGGAGTTTGAGGTTGCTGTGAGCTGTGATGCCACAGCACTCTACCCAGGGGAATAGCTTGAGGCTCTGTCTCAAAAAAAAAAAAAGTTTGTATTGTTTTAATCCACTAAGTTTGTAGTGATTTGGTACAGCAGCAAACAGCACCCTCTT
Source organism: Otolemur garnettii (assembly GCF_000181295.1). Lineage (NCBI taxonomy): Eukaryota > Metazoa > Chordata > Mammalia > Primates > Galagidae > Otolemur > Otolemur garnettii. The sequence goes on from NW_003852472.1 coordinate 9,212,967, forward strand.
TGCTTTCTATTCCTTGAACTCCCTTTATCTGTTGCATGCCAAAATACTACCCACTCATCCTTAAGAATCTGGCTCAGATAATATTTCCTTCAGAAAACCCTTTCCAAAGCTTCTAGTCAGCAATAACAATTCACTTATGCTCCAACAATATTTTTTCTTGCAGTCGTTGTGGCTTACATGCTAAGCTGCTTGTTTCCCTATAGTTTCATCATGCATCTGCTTTCCCAACTGTTCTGTGTGCTCTCTGAAGGGAGAAGGACCTAAAGCCTGGCCATTTTGATTTCTATACAGCATCTATTCTAGTGCTTTGCACAGACTGGATACACACAAAAAATTAGTGCATAAGCGATTGGTTACATACAAGAAGCTTTTCCATAAGCAGTGAGCATTCCCTATGGTGTGGGTATTCTTGAACTGCATTGTACAGTGGAGTTGAGGCAGCCTAGAGTAGCACAAGACACTGAAGTTTCACAGCTTTGACTTCACATTGTAACTGGCTGCACGCTGAATCCCTTGGTTCTGTCAATCTGCCACAAAGAATGATAGCCGGTGACAGAGCAAAGATAGAAAAGGGCGTTTTTTTGCAGGCTGAAAAGAAGCAAAAGCACATACTGAGTATTAGAGTAGGCCTCCTCAGCCTGGACTCTGGCCCCATGCTATCTGGGTCTCTGAGCTGGGGAAGAGCTGTATTATTTGAATTGCCCAGTGGAGTGTTTGCCTCCACCCTAGTGATGGGAGGGGAATTTTAACCCTTTATGGCCTTATCCAAAAATGTCTTTGTGTCCAACGGTGGGGATGGGGAGTGGGGGTGGGGGCAGATGTGGGGAGACAGGGGTGGAGGGACCACAATGGTAATGACGTGTTAACTGTCCCAAGGTTGCCTTGAGTCCTAGGGGCCCTATACTGCACTGTGCATCATGGGAGTCCTGTGCAAAGTCCCCTTATCTTTCTTCTGCACTCCACTTGTTTCTACTCCTCCCTGCCTACTCTAACAACATTAGTAACATGTTAATTATTTAATAACTTCAACTGTCCTTAGACAACAAAAGTGATCTTAAGAGACAACACAGAAGTGGGAGCAGTAATCCCAGCTAATTTCGAGGCTGGCAGGAGGCTGCCTGAGCTCAGAAGTTTGAGAACACCCTGGGAAACATGGTGGAC
>NW_003852472.1:9214941-9217326 GCF_000181295.1 Otolemur garnettii
AGATCGCTTTTTGTTGTCTAAGGACAGTTGAAGTTGGACACTTAAGTTATTAAATAATTAACATGTTACTAACGTTGTCAGGTATTACTATTAATAGTTGGTGGTATGAAGATTGCATTTTCTACATCTCCCATCCTACATGTTCTTCTTAGAATATGATTTTTTTTTTTAAAGAGTTCTATGACATCATAGCTCACAGCAACCTTCAATACTTGGGCTCAAGCAATCCTTTGCCTCAGCCTCCAGAGTATCTGGAACTACAGATGCCCTCCACAATGCCCGGCTATTTTTAGAGATGGGGTCTCGCTCTTGCTCAGGCTGGTCTTGAACTCCTCAGCTCAAGCAATCCACCTGCCTCAGCCTCCCATAGTGCTAGGATTACAGGCATGAGCCACCATGCCCAGCCTACAATATGATCTTGACAAATCCTCCCATCAAATAGTGGGGCTTATTGTCCCTCAACCCTACTCCCCTTCCTGAACCTGGGCTGCCCTCTGTGACTAATAAAGTATGATGGAGCTGATACTTTGTGAATTTTGAGGCTGTGTCATAAAATTCCAGTTCCATCTTGTTCTCTTGAAGCGCTTACTCTTGGAACCCAGCCACCATGCTGGGAGAAGTCCTAAGCAGCCTGTGGAGAAGCTCACCTGGAAGGGAAACCAGGACTCTGGTCCAAAGCCCTGATTGAGCTTCCAGCCAAGAGCCGGCACCATTGCCAACCTCTAGGCAAGCTCCTCCTGCTGATGCTATGAGGAGCAGAAGTTGTTCCCACTGAGTCCTGCCCAATTTACAGGTTCCTGAGCAAAATAACATTGTTTTAACCCACTAAATTTGGGGGTGGTTGATTATAAAGCAGTTCTCCAGAACAGATGGGACCATCAAAGTCCCTTATAGGTAGATTTTCCTAAAATATTCTAGAAGGGAGCATGGTTGCAGACACCCAGACTTAAAAAGGCTAATCTGTGCTGTAGACAGGTGTGTGACATAGCTGGAAGGAGCGCCCTAGGATCAGCACCCTGCAAGCTACCTGACCCCACTTACAAAAAAAATCTCTTACTCTGGGAGTGGGAAGAAGAGTTGGGAACCACGCATCTTACTGCCAGAGCAAGGATCTCAATCAGTTGAGGTTTATTAAGCCAGCTTTAGGGCATAGCCGGAAAAACATGAGCCACAGATGCATCTGGGTTGCTTTTCTGAAAAAGCACTTCATGTTCTTGCAAGTGAGTTCATGCTCAGGAAATCTACATTTTACACAAGGTAAGGTGAATGTTTAAAGAGAAAAAGGGAGTAAAGAAGAATTAATTATGCAAATGTCTCTGGGTAGGTAGAGGAATGATTGATCTGCAACTAGGAAGATAAGCTTGTTTTGTTTTTTGTTGTCGTTTGATTTTGAGAGAGAGTCTCACTCTGTCACCCTGGGTACAGTGCAGTGGTGTCAGCCTAGCTCATAGCAACCTCAAACTCTGGGCTCAAGTGATCCCCCTGCTTCAGCCTTCTGAGTAGCTGGGACTACAAGAGTGAACCACCATGCCTGGCTAAGTTTTCTATTTTTAGTAGAGATAGAGATCTTGCTCTTGCTCAGGCTGGTCTCAAACTCCTGAGCTCAAGCAATCCACCTGCCTCAGCCTCCCAGAGCATCTAGGATTACAGGCATGAGACACTCTGCCTGGTCAGAAGATAAGCTCGTAATCAGCATTATCAGTGAGGTATCAAACAGACTTTAGTTTTAGGAGCTAGATCTAAAGTTACAATCGGCATGTCCTTGTTTATAGAAGGCCAGGAAAGAATTTACTTATGAATTGTTAACAGAAATAAAAGCCAAACTCTGTAAGATAATTTAAAGAGTTTTATTATGAGCTGAATATGAGTGATTGATGGCCTAAGGAGTCATACCCAAAAAGCCTTGAGTAAGTGGGCCTGAGGTGGCAGGGTTACAGTTTGGTTTGACATATTTTAGGCAGATAGGAATTATAGGTAAGCCATAAATCAATATGTGGAAAATACATACTTGTTTGGCCCCAAAAGGCAGGACATTCTGAAGCAGGGGCTTACAAGTTATAGGTAGGTTCAGAGATTCTTTGTTGTGATTAGTTAAAGAAATAAAGCATTGTCTAAGATCTTGTAAAGTTTAAGTTAAGGAAGTCTTAGGCCTCACTGTCATGGGGAGGAAACTTGCCTCATGGGTGGTGCCAGAGAACAGCAGAAAGGGCTATTGGCTACCAGGCAGTGATTTTGTAACCAAGTCCAAGCTTGGCCTACTGTGCAGGGCAGCCAATAAATTGAGAGATAAGATTTTGAGGCAAGAAAAGTGACTTATTCATAGAGCCAGCAAACTGAGAAGATGGTGAACTAATGTCCTAAAGAACTATCTTTTTTTTTTTTTTT
>NW_003852472.1:9217391-9221677 GCF_000181295.1 Otolemur garnettii
GTGGCATCACAGCTCACAGCAACCTCCAACTCCTGGGCTCAAGCGAGTCTCCTGCCTCAGCGTCCCAAGTAGCTGGGACCACAGGCACCCGCCACAGTGCCCGACTATTTTTTTTGGTTGCAGCCATCATTGTTGTTTGGCAGGCCCGGCTGGATTTGAACCTGCCACCTTAGGTGTATGTGGCTGGCACCTTAGCCGCTTGAGCCACAGGCGCCGAGCCTAAAGAACTATCTTAAGGCTAGGCACTGCCTAGCCCTTTAGGAGTCAGACGTGGGAGAATTGCTTGAGGCCAGGATTTTCAGATCAGCTAAACAAGAGTGAGATCCCATCTTTCCAAAAAAAGAAAAATTAGTGAAGTGGTGCATACCTGTAGTCCCAGCTACTTGGGAGGCTGACATGGGAGGATCACTTGAGCCTAGGAGTTTGAGGTTACAGTGAGCTATGGATTCTGCCACCGTACTTCTGCCACTGTACAGAGCAAGACCCTGTCTCAATAAAATAAAATAAAAAGAAGCACCTGAAGTTAGTCTGTTAGTTAGTTGTATTAATATGAGAATAGAAGGGGTTGCAAGAGGTAACTGCAGACCTTTGGGCATTGATGAGGGTCTGAGGAGGTTGTAAAACTTCTTTATTCTTGGTCAGTTAACTTTGGAGGATGTAATTCAGGACACAAGATTCCTGTAAATGTTTAACGTAGCATTATGTGCATACTTTCCTGTCTCCCCAGGAATTAGTTTGGGGAAAGGGATGGGTAGCATCTTTTTCTGTAGTTTAAGTACAACCTAAATTTTTACTATAAACTTAATAGGAAGCAGTCCTGTGCATGACTAAGCAGAATACTCTGCTAAAGGATGTTACCACAGGGGGTCAATAGTGAGATGGAACTAGTCATGTTAAGCTTCCCTTCCACTGTTACAATTTCAGGGCACAGAAGAAGAGTCCCAAGTTAGTTGTGGGGCACCCTGAGAGGACTCAATTCAAACTCCACCGCAGCCACTTGGTAATGGTGACCTCAGGTAAGGGACTAGCCTGTGACCACTTTTCTCACCTTAAAATGGAGACTACAAGTTACTAGCTTGATGTAGGCTTCTAACTGTGCCTAGCATATGGTATGTGTGTTCCATGTACACAAACTGACCTTGTCACCAGAGATGCTCAGAGCCCAAACTCCTAGAAAGGAATGAGGCTCCTGAGAGGGAAGGTAGAGGGTGGACCCTGCAGGAGCAGGAATCCATCTTGGCAGAGTCAAAGGCCTGAATGCTCTCAGTACAGAAGCCAGAGCATTTCAGGAAAAAGTTCATTTGGGGATTTAAAAAAAACAGAAGAAATTTCTGACTCCCATGGGGATTTGCTTGAGACATCTTAGCCACTGGTCCCTGAGCCTTGTCAGGACTTGCCCTAAATGCTTGATGACTGATATAGCCCAAGCAAGATTGAGCCTGAGGGCATTCGTCTACAGAGAGGATTTTAAAAAGGGCCCCCAGAAGTCACTCTTTCAGAGAAAGAGTAGGGAAAGGGAAAGTCCCCCCCCCAGGTAGTAGTTGGCTCATCCACTGGTATGTTACTGTTGTAGAGCTGTATCTTTAGATACAATCCAGTTACATCTTAAAAATGCTGCCTGCAAACCTTTCTGTCTTTGGAGAGAGTCTGTTTTGTTTACATTCACACATACAAATAATATATCAATTCTTCAAGGCTTCTTCTATGTCAGGCCTTAATCCAGTAATTCCTGTGTTTGAATTTCAGGCTAGTCTCGAACTTGTGAACTCAAGCTATCCACCTGCCCCGGACTCCCAGAGTGCTAGGATTATAGGCGTCAGCCATCATGCCTAGACCTGGCTGTGTACCCCTTAAACAGCTTCTCTTTATCCCCCTCTTCCCTTCCCAGCCTCTGATAACCACCTTTCCACTCTCTACCTCCATACGATTGACCTTTTTAGTTCCCACATGAGTGATAACAGGTGATATGTGTTCTTCTGTGCCTGACTCATTTAACTTAACATAATGACCTCTAGTTCCAACCATGTTGCTGATGATAGGATTTCTTTTTTTTTATTTTGACAGATGAATAATATTCCATTATGTGTGTGTGTGTGTATATATATGTATATGTATATGTGTGTATATATATATATACATATATATCTCACATTTTCTTTTTCTGTTCATCCATTAATGGAACTTAGGTTGATTATATATGTTACCTATTGTGAATAGTGCTGAAATTATCATGGAAGAACTTATTTCAATATACTGATTTTCTTTCTTTTGGATATATACCCAGCAGTGGGATTTCTGTATTATATTGTAGTTCTATTTTTAGTTTTTTGAGGAAACTTCATACTATTTTCCATAATGATTGTACTACTTTACATTTCCACCAACATTCTCCACATTGTCATCAGTGTGTTATCTTTTTGATAATTGCCACTTTAACTGGAGTAAGATGATATCTCATTGTGGTTTTGATCTGCATGTTTTTCTTTTTTGCAGTTTTTGGCAGGGGCTGGGTTTGAACCCGCCACCTCCAGCATATGGGACTGGTGTCCTACTCCTTTAAGCCATAGGCGCTGCCCCGATTTGCATGTTTTTCAGATGCCATTTGTATTTCGCCTTTTGAAAAATGTCTATTTAGGTCTTTTGCCTATTTTTAAATTGGATTATTATTGTTATTCTTATTATTTTTGCTACTGTGAGATTTACAGTGATCTGTAATTTAGGAGTGATCCAGTGATTTACTCCTTATTAGACGGATAATTTGCAAATATTTTCTCCCATTCTGTAGATTGTCTCTTCAATTTATTAATGGTTTCCTTTGTTGTGCAGAGTTTTTTAGTTTGATGTAATCCTGTATGTCTATTTTTGCTTTTGTTTCCTGTGCTTTTGAGGTCTGACTCAAAAAGTCTTTGTTCAGAACAAGGTCCTACAGCATTATAGAATGTTTTATTCTAGAGCTTCACTGATTCAGGTATTACATTTAAGTCTTTAATCCATTTTGTTTGTTTGTTTTTTTGTTTTGGCCGGGGCTGGGTTTGAACCGGCCACCTCTGGTATATGGGGCTGGCGCCCTATTCCTTTGAGCCACAGGCACCGCCCAAGTCGTTAATCCATTTTGAGTTGATTTTTATATATGGTGAAAGATGGAAGCCAGTTTTATTCCTAAGCTTTTTCATGTTTGATATTGTAACTATATTCCTGGAACCTCTTCACTCAAAAAGCCCAGATTTGTCTCCTTCTGGTTCTTTTTCAAATGTTTGGTGATTTTCTTTGTTCAGTCTTATAGATGTAAGTCCAGTTTTTCCTCATCAGTAGCTATAAGTGGAGGGTTAACATCAGATCTGGGTCCCTTCAGTATAACCATGGGCCTGTCTACCTTTTCATAATACCACTTCCTTGGAAACACAAGAGGGATTGTGTAACAATAGCTATTAGTTTGGTTTACTGTGAAACCCGATCTGTGAGCCTGCACATGGACCAGCAGAACTGTGAGTTGGTGAATAGCCCTTGGCCTGTGTGACTGAAATGATATAAAACACCAGTGAGAAATCAAGGCAGCAGGTTTTTTGCGTCAAAGGGAACCTGGCATATCTTGACCTCATCCCAAAAAACTATGAGTGTTGGTGAAGGACCAAGAAACTATCATTGTGGGTATCTGCTAAAGCTTTCAATAAGACAGAAAATGGATATTTTGTAATTTTCTATCCTCTTTCTGTAAAGTAGAGTAAATGCAGTGCTAGATTTAAAAAGTTTGATTGCCAATACAAACCTATGACCATTTCTGGTGGTAGGAGAGTAGAGGAGATGGATTTTGTCAGATATTGTCAAATCCTCAGTCCAGATAAAGTAAGAACAGTCTCTGCATCTTTCTTTAGTGTGTGTCCAATATTTTATGTCGAGTTAGGATGGAGATGCAATTTTTTATTACCTCTTTGAAAAACACAATTTATCATGTTTCTCCTCTGCTTAATTCCTCAATGGCTCCTGTTATAGGCATAATTCTATGATAACCTCCGAGATTCCTGATCCCTGGTGTACGTGCATTGTATATCCCCTTAGTCTTGAGTGTGGGAGAAATCTGTGAATATGACAGCATAGTTGGTGCCTTGATTATAGGTGCTGTTGAGTTAATCAAAAGGGAAACTGTTCAGGTGAATCTGGCCTATTTATTTATTATTATTTGAGACAGAGTCTCACTATGTTGCTCTTGGTAGAGTCCGTGGCATCACAGTTCACAGCAACCTAAAACTCTTGGGCTTAAGTGATTCTCTTGCCTCAGGCTCCCAAGT
>NW_003852472.1:9222146-9226972 GCF_000181295.1 Otolemur garnettii
CACCTGAGCTGGCGGGTTTGAATCCAGCCCGAGCCCTCCAAACAACGACAGCTGCAACCAAAAAATAGCCGGGCATTGTGGCGGGCACCTGTAGTCCCATGAAATTTTTTAACAGTGTTCTCATTGGATAAGGACAAAAAGAACTGAAAAAAAAAAAAAATCAGTATATGTGCTGTGGAAGCAAGCACCTTGCTGAGCTGCTGAAGGCATACTGTCATAGGTTGCTCCTACCCCCAAGCACACAATACTATTCTCCTGTGATACCATTTAAGAATATTACCATGAAGAGTATACAATTTAATTTAAAAAAGAAGTTAGAAGTTTTCTTTTACACAAAAATTTGAGGGCTTCTCAAAGGAATCCTGGGATCAAATTTTTTTATTTGTATAAACTTGAGGAGTACAAGTGCACTTCTGTTACAGGGATATATCATATCATGTGGTAGTGAAGTCTGGACTTTTAGTGTAACCATCAACAGAATACAGTACATTATACCCATTAAGTAATTTCTCATACATCCCCTCTCTGCCTGCCCCCTGCTGAGTCTCCAGTGACTATTATTCCACACTCTATGTCCATACATACACAATATGTAGCTCCCTCTTGGAAATGACAGCATGTGATATTTGTCTTTCTGAGTTGTTTCACTTAAGATAATGGCCTCCAGTTCCATTAATGTTGCTGGAAAAGACACGATTTCAATCTTTTTATAGCTGAATATTATTCTACTGTGTATGTGTGTGTGCACGTACATATACACATACTTTCTTTATCCAGTCATTGTTGATGGACACTTAGGTTGATTTCATGTCTTTGCTATGGTTATTTGTGCTACCATAACATAAAGAAACTCCATCATGTTTAAAATGATTCAACCACATATGCTAAGTGTGAGTATCTTGTTGATATTTCTTTTCCTTTCGGTATATCCCCCGTAGTGGGATTGCTGGATCTAATGGTAGTTCTCTTTTTATTATCATTATTATTTTTTATGACAGAGTCTCACTTTGTCACCCTCTATAGAGTATTGTAGAATCACAGCTCACAGCAACCTCAAACTCTTGGGCTTGAGCGATTCTCTTGCCTCAGCCTGGGACTGAGTAGGTGGGACTACTCAAGTAGCTAGGACTACAGATGCCCACCACAATGCCTGGCTATTTTTAGAGATGGGAGGGTCTTATGCTGGCTCTGGCTGGTCTTGAACTGTGAGCTCAGGCAAATGCACCTGCCTTGGCCTCCCAAGTCCTGGTATTACAGGTGTGAGCCACGGTGCCCAGCAGTTCTCTTTTTAGTTCTTTTTTTCTTTTTTTTAGAGACAGAGTATCACTTTATTGCCCTTGGTGGAATGCCATGGTGTCATGGCTCACAGCAATCTCCAACTCCTGGGTTTAGGCAATTCTCTTGCCTCAGCCTCCCAAGTAGCTGGGACTACAGGTGCCCGCCACGTGCCTGGCTATTTTTTGTTGCAGTTTGACTGGGGCTGGGTTGGAACCCTCCACCCTCGGTATTTGGGGCCGGTGCCCTACTCCCTGAGCCACAGGCACTGCCCCTCTTTTTAGTTCTTTGTGAAATCTCCACACTGTTTTCCATAGAGGCTATGCTGATTTACATGCAATCAATTTTAAGTGAAGTTACTTAAATGTTCTGTTAATGGAAGTGACTATCCCAGTGACAAAGAAACCCCATCATGTTTAAAATAGGTTATATCCACATATGCTAAACTAGAAAAGTCAGTAGGACATATGGTCTTGTTTTAAAAGACATTAAGCTCTTAAGCTATTATTAAGCTCTTCCTATTAAAAGTAGCCTTAAAGCAATAGCTATACTAGCAGGACTTTTGCTCACTTTCAATGGTCGTGTACATCTGAGTGCCCAGATTTTAGTTTTTGCTACTATTCTCCACTAAAATAAATTTGAACTCTTTGGGCAGGAGGTGGAAGAGGTAGCTAATCTCATGTCTTAGAGCAAGAAAAAATTCAGGATGGGCTTGGAACATCTTTAAAAATGAGAGTGGCTTTAGGAATAATAATAATGCTAAGAGTTAAAAGACGCTAGCTTAATGGAGCTTCCATTGGCTCTATTAAGATGTCATAATTTGGCTCGGCGCCTGTGGCTCGAGTGGCTAAAGCGCCAGCCACGTACACCCAAGGTGACAGGTTTGAATTCAGCCTGGGCCCACCAAACAACAATGACAGCTGCAACCAAAAAATAGCCGGGCGTTGTGGTGGGCACCTGTGGTCCCAGCTACTTGGGAGGCTGAGGCAGGAGACTCGCTTGAGCCCAGGAGTTGGAGGTTGCTGTGAGCTGAAATGCCATGGCACTCTACCCAGGGGGACAGCTTGAGGCTCCTGTCTCAAAAAAAAAAAAAAAAAAAATGTCATAATTTGAGCATTAAAAAACAATGGTTAATCCTAGCATTCTGGGAGGCTGAGGCAGGTGGACTGCTTGAGCTCACAAGTTCAAGACCAGCCTGAGCAAAGCAAAACACCACCCCCCCTCCCCGCCGTCATCTAACTAAAAATAGAAAAAGTGATGGAAGAGGATCTCTTGAGCCCAAGAGCTGCTGTGAGCTATGATGTCACAGCACTCTACCCAGGGTGACAGCTTGAGACTTCGTCTCAAAAAAAATAAGTTCACAGTTTGTTGCCTCTGGGGAGTTGCTTTTAGCAGAAGATAGAGTAATGTTATTTTTTTAGTGTTACATGACTTTTTAAATTATGCACTTGTTTAACGTTCCTTAATATAACATTTTAACTTGAGTCCAGGCATGGTGGCTCACACCTGTAATCCTAGTCCTCTGGGAGGCCAAAGTGGGTGGATCACTTGAGCTCATGTGTTCGAGACCAGCCTAGAGCAAGACCTTATCTTTAAAAATAGCCAAGCATTGTGGCAAGTGCCTGTAGTCCCAGCTACCTGGGAGGCTGAGGCAAGAGAATTACTTGAGCCTAAGAGTCTGAGGTTGCTGTGAGCTATGATGCCACAGTACTCTACTGGGATGACAAAGTGAAACTCTTCCTTTTTCAAAAAAAGAAAAAAAAAGCTACATTGGATGTTTGAAGAACTTAAGAAGATCAGATACATCTAATTTATAAACATTTACTAGGGTTTATTTCAATTTAACTTACGTTATACTTTGTTTTACAATTAAAGCTTTAATTAGAGAATTTAGAAAAGTGGTTAATGGGAACTTGATGAATACATAAGCAACCAGGTGTTCATAAAGGAGACTCAAGAGCAAAGTTAATATATTTAAGTGTGTTAAAATATATCTGTAAAATAAAAGGATGATTATAATATCCTATGTGTAATCCATTATTCATCATAAAAAAATATATTTTTCTTGCTAAGTTCTGAGCAAGCCAAGTAAGTAATCCTGGGAAAAGTTGAGAGCATATCAAGAAATAGGAAGGATTGAAAGGTTACTTAGACAAAGGAGAAAGATGGTTCAACAGTTAATCAGCTCTAGTGATCACATACAATAATAACAAAGTAGGAGTATTCAACAGCATTCCAAATGATAAAGTAGTCAAATGGAAAACTGACTACAAAAACTGCATTATTCAGGAAGAAGCTGAATGGCCTTATTAATTATACCAATAAGGTATATAAAGACTTTACGTAATACTAGCCAATAAGATCATTTTACTAAGATGACAGACAATGGGCAGATGGTTTTTAGAAAAGTTCAGATCTTGGCTTGGCACCTGTAGCTCAGTGAGTAAGGGCACTGGCCACATGCACCGGAGGCAGAGGATTAGAGCCTGGCCTGGGCCTGCTAAACAATGACAACTGCAACCAAAATAGCCGGTCATTGTGGTGGGCACCTGTAGTCTCAGCTACTTGGGAGGCTGAGGCAAGAGAATCGCTTAAGCCCAAGAGTTGGAGGTTATTGTGAGCTGTGACACCATGGCACTCTACCGAGGGCGACACAATGAGACTATCTCAAAAAAAGAAAAAAAAAGTTCAAATATCAAAAATTTAAAATCTATACAAAGGGTCTTAAAATGTCCCATGAAATAACTAGTGTTGTTTTGTTATAAAAGGGGCCCCAAGAAAAGTCATTCAGTCTGCGCAAGTAGGTCTTATGGGTGACCCAAGGATCAGCTTGTTGTTAATGCAACTTAGTTTGTCTAAGAAGGTATTACTATTTTGAGTATGGTAAGATTACTGAAACTTGAGGAAGACATAAAAAGTACATGGTATAACAACCTTAACCTAGAACATAGAAAATTAGGACCCTGGGACCCTTATGTTGAAATAAAGATAAGAAAAAAAATTAAATCCATGGGGCTAACATATTTATAATTGGTTTTGGTATAATTATGGTAACATTCTGGGTGTGTCTTTTCTGTTTCTTAAAGTATTTAAAACATTTAATAGAATCTGATATTTTAGGTTGATTTTAATGAAATGTTCATTATTTTTAAATTCTTAAGTTTCATTTTATAGGCAAATTAACGAATTCATGATATATTTACATCTTAAGTCAGTGTTTAAATGAACAAATAAAAAAAGAACATGCGAATGAATCTACACAAATATAGTCATTTATGACACTAAGGAATGTATAAGAGGATTCTAATTTATAATTCCTGTTCATGAAGAATTGGTGAAAATCCTTGGCCAAATATGGTCTGCTTCAGTCTAGACACCTCTTTTCTGGGACTGGGTTCTGAAAATCCTACGTTGTTCTTGTTTTTTTTTTTTACCTATGCTAAGATACACCGCCTTGTATTAGAGCCCCTAGAACTCTGTTATATTCAAGTTTTTTTCTGATTGCAAAATTAGTCTTTGATCAAAGCCTTTATCAACTGTAGTTAATCATT
>NW_003852472.1:9227865-9231688 GCF_000181295.1 Otolemur garnettii
ACTACAGGCACCTGCCACAACACCCAGCTATTTTTTTGTTGCAGTTTGGTGGGACTGGATTCGAACCTGCCACCCTCGGTATATGGGGTTGGCGCTGAGATACAGGCGTGTTTTAATTTTTAAAAGCCTTTAAATCACTTCATTTTTTACTCAAGGCCTTCAAAATCTAGGCCTTTCACTAGGAGAAAGAAATCAGGAAAATCTAGAGCTGGGAGATGTGTTAGGAGAAAGGTAAGAAAACAAGAGGGCTGCACTCATGGTTTCTTCAGCCATGTCTGAGAAGATGGAGAGAAAATCCTGAAACCAAGAAACTGAAGCATCCCCATATTTGCAGCTACTCACGGTTTATGATAGTTTACATTTATAATCCTTTGTAACATCTAATGCGACTTCTGTCAAATAAGGCAGTAATCACAAAAATCAATTAAATCTCCCTAAATTATTTTTGTAGAAAGTTATTATATGAATATATTTTGATAAATGAATTATTAACTCAATTATATTACTTCTTTAGTTTTTTTACATAAGCCAGTAAAGCATGTTGAGGTGCTTAGCCTCAATATGTCACCATAGCTCAACCTCTGGAATAGTTCCTTACTCTTTCATCTTTCACAGTGGGGTAGGGTGGCGTGGGGCTTCTTAGCCTCTGGTCATTACACAAAAATGGGATACAAACCTACAAGTATGATATAATACTTTTAAGACAAAAATCTATGTTTGCCACAGGGAAATTTAAAACTAAAATAAAAAGTACAGAAAAGCAGACTTCTCTGAATCAATTTTTCAAAGTTCATCAATATGACCTTCAGTCTTTTACTTTCTTTCTTTCTTTCTTTCTTTTTTTCTTTTTTTTTTTTTTTTTTGCAGTTTTGTCCTGGGGCTGGGCTTGAACCCAGCACCCCCGGTATATGGGATCGGTGCCCTACCCCTTGAGCCACAGGAGCCACTCTGACTTTTAGTCTTTTCTAAGACTATTCTCAAAGTGATTCTAGGATTCATTTGATGAAAATAATGCAAGGATTGCTAAAAGAACAACAGAATATGACTTTATCCTATCACATTGTTTCTCAAATGATGGTATACAAGTTCTGGGTAGTACATCAGTACATGTTTATAATTTCAAAAGTTATATATCTATTTTGATGGAAAACAGAACAAATATAATTATCACATAAAACTAAATTGTGAGACTCCCTCCCTCCTTACCTGTTCCCAGGTAATGCCTGATTTAAAAAAAAAAACTAAATTGTGAGTTTTAAATGCTGAATAATATTACCTAGAAGGCTAAAACTCCTGAGTCCCTTTATAAAAAATATCGAGTAATAACAGATATGGTAAAAACTAAAGGAAGTAGACAAATAACATAAATGTGAGAAATATTGCTCTTTCATGTTTATTTCAAGTTTATGTGATTGGCTGCACTATAGCATTGTCTTGAATAATCAGTGTTTATGATTTAAAAACCTGATAATATAAAACTTATAGGTGAATTACAGGTAAATAATTACAAGTTATTGCCTTCAGAATTTCTGCTTATTTCTTTAAAAAAGTTTCTAAAATCAGATTTAGAACATTACTTCCAATATAATTTTGTTTATAAAATAAGTTATTTTCACTATTTATAACCCCTCCTGGGAATATGCTGCTAGTTTAAGGTCTTAATTTTTTGGTTTCTAAGCAGTAAACGTTTATTTATAAGCTTTCTTTCCACTATGAATAATATGATATTGAATGGGATAAAAAAATTCCCACATTCATAAATTCATATGGTTTTTTCCATCATGAGTTATGTGTTGCTGAGTAAAGGAAGGACTATGGCTTAAGGTTTTGTCATACTTATATTCACTTAGTTTCTCCCGAATATGGATTTTCCTATGTTGATTAAGGTGTGCACTCTGGCTAAAGGCTTTCCCACATTCATTACATTTATAGGGTTTCTCTCCTGTATGAGTTCTCTCGTGTTGATTAAGATGTGTTCTCTGGCTGAAGGCTTTGCCACAAAAACTACATTCATAAGGTTTCTCTCCAGTATGAAGTCTATAGTGTTCAGTAAGGGATGTGATACGGCTAAAGGCTTTACCACATTGGTTGCATTTATAGGGCTTCTCTCCAGTATGAATTCTCAGATGTTGAGTAAAAGATGAATGCTGACGAAAGGCTTTCCCACATTCATTGCATATAAAAGGTTTTTCTCCTGTGTGAATTCTCTGATGTTGAATAAGATGTATCCTCTGACTGAATCTCTTTCCACATTCATCACACTTATAGGGCTTCTCTCCTGTAAGGACTATCTGAGGTTGTGTAAGAGATGAGTTGTGGCTGAAGGCCTTCTCACATTCACTGGGTTTCTCTCTGGTATGAATATGATTAGTAAGAAGAATATGTTGATTGAAGATTTTTCCACATTCATTATATTCATAGGGCTTCTCTCTGATATAATTTCTCTGATAATAAATCAAGTCTGAATTATGTTTGATGCTATTTCCCTGTGTGTCAAAACTAAGAGGTATTTTAATGGAAGGAGTTCTTGGATGCATAAGGTTTGAGTTCAGATTATAGTTTTCTGTAAATTTACTGCATTCGAGGGTTCTCTCCTGAGTGATCTTCTTGTGAGTGAGAGATAGTTGTCCTAAATGTTTCTGCTGGTTTTCTTGGTTAAACTCTAATTGGTAATCAAAGTCCCAGAGTCCTCCTAAGATGGAGTACCAGAAACTGTCTCCTGTTAGTCTCTCCATTATCAAGTCATGGGTTTGATTTTCAGCAGAAATATTCTGGTTTAGAGTTGACTTTTTTATTTCAGGTTGGTTTTTCCCATCTAAAAGAAATTCAGAACATACAAATATTTTCCAATATTCTCTATGCTTTCGAAAAGAAATTGTTGCATAATGAATTGTTAAATAAAACTGACAGTGATGTGTACAAGGTATATGCAGCATTGAAAGTTTTCAAGTATGACCACGTAACAAGGGGAAAGATTAAAAAGACAAGAATCCATGAGCAGGGAGAATATTTTAAAACATTGTAATCATAAAAAAAGAAGAAATCATTCAGGAGTATCCATGGTTGGAGGTGGACAGAGAATAAGAAATATCAGAGAAAGATCTGTGTTCAGATGTGAGAGAAAGAAGAAATCATTCAGAAGTATCCATGGTTGAATATGGATAGAGAATAAGAAATATCAGAGTAAGGTTTGTGCTCAGATGTGGGAGATAGAGAAATGACCATCCTTAAGGAAGGCAGTTCTGAGTCTATGCCCTTACAAACCTCATCTGTAGATTATTCTATTATAATGCCAGTTACTTGTTTACTTAAAAAATATTTATTCTTATTTTTAATCTTTTGCTTAAAATAATAAAACTAATACTTGCTTAAGATAAAATATTCATATAGCACGGAAATGTATAAGGAAAGAATTGCACCTCTAAGAGCAGCGGTTCTCCACCTGTGGGTCGCAACCCCTTTTTAACAATGAAAATACATTGCAGCATTAGGAAGGTTGAGAACCATTGTCTTAAAGAATCTGTCAGTTGTCTAGATTCTATTGTGCCAGATTTTCCCTATGCCCACACATACATATATGAAAACCATATTTTGAACATGACTTATGCATAAAAAATATCCCTTTGGGCTCGGCGCCTATAGCTCAACCGGCTAAGGCGCCAGCCACGTACACCTAAGGTGGCGGGTTCGAATCCCCAGCCTGGACCCGCCAAAAAGAACAATGATGGCTGCAAGCAAAAATAAAATAGCCGGGCGTTGTGGCGGGCGCCTGTGGTCCCAGCTACTTGGGAGGCGGAGGCAGGAGACTCGCTTGAGCCCAGGA
>NW_003852472.1:9232163-9237034 GCF_000181295.1 Otolemur garnettii
GCAACCTCTAACTCCTGGGCTTAGGTGATTCTCTTGCCTCAGCCTCCCAAGTAGCTGGGACTACAGGCACCCGCCACACACAAAGCTATTTTTCTGTTGCAATTTGGCAGGGCTGGGTTCAAACCCACCATCCTCAGTACATGGGGCTGGCGCCCTACCCGCTGAGCCACAGGTGCCGCCCCATACTTCCCTACTATTCTTTTCCTTCACTCACAGTTGTTTAGTCCCTGTCTAACAACAGGTGGGGAGTGGGGCTGTGTGAGGGAGGAGAGATGAAGAGATAGGCCAGTTTTTGCATGGCTGGGTGGCTTTACATTCTCAGCTTGGCAGATGGTTAAAATGGACTATTTTAGGATTTTTTTTTTTTTTTTTTTTTTTTTATGGAGACAGAGTCTCACTTTGTTGCCTTTGGTAGAGTGCCATGGTATCATAGCTCACAGCAACCTCTAATCCTTGGGCTCAAGCAATTTTCTTGCCTTAGCCTCCCTAGTAGCTGGACTACAGGCGCCCGTTGCCACAACACCTGGTTATCTTTTTTTTTGGTTTGGTAGGCCTGGGCTGGGTTCGAACCCATCAGCCCTGGAGCATGTGGCCAGTGTCCTAACCACCAAATATGGGTGCCTCCCATCTTTTAGGAACTTTCTTTCTTTCTTCTTTTTTTTTTTTTTTTTCCAAAAAGGAAGATTTCTTTTCTTTCTTTCCTTTTTTTTTTTTTTTTTTTTAATCATAGCAGTGTACATTTTAATACTATCATGGGGTACTTTCAATGACTCTTGAGAGGTTCTTGCTAGACCCTTCACCCTCTCCTGTCATTCCCATGATCTAGACAGATACATCTCTATTTTGGAAATAAATCATATTTTACAAGAACCAAGACAATGTTGGCTGACCCATGAGAAACACTCATAAAACCTTGCATTCATAAACTTAATTATCCTAACTTAACAGCTTTTACTGGCTTATCCACCAAAGCCATTTAAGTCAGTTGGTCTTGGGCCTTGAACATTCTGGATTAGAGTCTGCTTTAACTTTCTTGGATCTGAGTCATGCACTACCTTTACTCATGCAACCACAGGGAACATACATCAAGCTGTCAGAATGGTCCTTGTGAAGCTGGGTAACCGTACAGTTACTGTCCTAATTGTGGTACTTTCCATTAATAATTATGTCATAAACCGTTATGAGAAAACTGGGGGAGTGGGCATCCAACCACTCTATCTTGACTCAACTTTTTATGCTTCCTTCTACTCTGGTCCCCAAAAGGGGTTAGAGAGGTCTCTCTTAGATTTCCTTTTATATCCTTGATCTGGCTGGCTGAGGAGAATAGGTTCGAGTCCATTTCTTTTTTCGTTTCCTTTTAAAAAAAGCCTTCAGATCATGAATGAGGCCATTTCTTATGCTCATGGAGATGTGGGTGAGGGTTCCTATACATGCTTTGGTATGTAAATATCTTCTGTCAACTCTAAAGGATGAAAGGCCCTTCTAACACACACATACTTAAATATGTGTATATATTTATACATACATAGTATTTATTTTTAAATCAAAACAGGATAATGTTTGTATTGCCTGTCTAACCTTTTTCACTTAATAATATTTTTTCCTAATGACTATATATAGATCTACCTCATTCTTTTTAAAGGGCATATCCTATGTTAAAACATCTATTCTCCTCCTAAGTTGTAGGTTTCCAATTTTTTTGCTATTTCACACAGTGATGCAATGAATACCCTTATATAAACATCTTAGACACCAAGCTTATATTCTAGAGAGTGTGTAATACTAAGCATTTTGATAGATTCTATCAAATTATTCTCTTAAAAGATTCTATCAAACTCACATAATAATGTGAAATATAGCTCATTTCACCCATACCATTCCCAATACAGGATGTGATAACATTTTGATTTTGCCAATTTGATTGATGTACCTTGTCGATCTTTCAATCTTTATTTATTTCATTATAAGTTAGCTTTAGCATTTTCCCATATATTTATGGGCTATTTTATTTCTTCTTTGAACATTTCAGGGTTTCAAGGATTTATAGATATGCTAAAATTGAACATAAAGTTGTGTGGCAAGTACATACATGCATTTTTCTGGAGAGAGAACTATATCTTTCACTAAATTCTTATATTATATCCAGTCTGTTTGCCAACAGTCATTTCTACCATTTCACTATCCAGCATAATACAAGTATTATCTTCCTAAGTCACTGATTTCATCATGTTCACACACAAAAAAATCTGGTAGCACTTTCCTTTTAAAATTACCCTTAATAAAAATCACATTACACATGACTAAAAGGTGTTTTATATAAGTAAGAGGTGTTTACTATTTTATATAGTGAATTCAAAGTAAATACATTCATGCATAAAATTATGGGTAGATGAGTAGGTCCTAAGACCTTATATAACAAATGATCTCATTTTTGTTAAAAAATATTCCCACAGGTACTAAAGAAGATGTAGTTGTTTCTGGGAGGACAGTATCATGGATGTACATTTTTGATTCTTCCATGATAAGCATGCAGTGTTATTTGAAAAGAAACATAAGAAAGAAAGTATACATTTTTTACTTAAACATTTTCATAATTAAAAAATTAACATAACAGAAAGTGAATTTCCAATTACTAGTTCATATGTTTAAGACTTTTGTGTCTAGTAGGAAGGACCTGAGTTGTGTAGAGATGACTGAAGAGTGTAATAAGTGAAGGTTTATCATTCATCAGCTTTAAATACACTGAACTGCTGGAGCAATACATCCTTAACTAGGATGCACATTTAAAAACTAAAATGGAATTATACAATAATACTGTTTTGTATTTTCTTTTTTACATTATTGCATATCATGAATACATTTCTATGTTGGCAAATATATTTCCATGTATCTTTTAAAGGACTGTAAGATATCCAATTTTGTATGTACCAAAGTACTTTTTCGTTTTTGAGATGGAATCTCACTGTTGCCCCAGCTAGAGTACAGTGGCATCATCACAGCTCACAGCAACAGCAAACTCCAGGGCTCAAGCAATCCTCCTGCCTCAGCCTCCTGAGTAGCTGGGACTATAGACACATCAAATCTGACTCAATTTTTCTATGTTTTGTAGAGATGGGAGTCTCACTATTGCTCAGGCTGGTTTTGAACTTCTGAGATCAAACGATTCTCTACTTCAGCCTCCACAGGTTCCAGGATTATAGGGATGAACCACTGCACCCAATGGACCTAAGTATTTTTAATCAATTCACATTTAGATTGTAGCTTCTTGTTATCACAGACAACACAGCAAGAATAACTAGTTGGCTGAATATGAATTAATTAAAAATTTTAAAAACAAAGTTCAAGTCAGAAAACTGAAAACAGATCAAGATACAGTACTGATTCTGACATAAAATTAAAATTATATGTAGAAAAATTAATATTATATATGTGATTAAAATTAAATTATATATGATTGGGAAGATTAATTTTTAACCAATTTATCATTTCAACCAAATTATCAATTGGACTGCTTTATATTCAGCCAAGATGCTTTTGTCTGCCCAGGGACTTTAACTCTAGAATGTTTGAAATGATTGGCTGGAGTTCTGAAGACTGTCTTACATTCTCTTAGCACCAAAATTTGTAGCCTACAGACATGGCTCCTGAAAGCAGTATGGTACTCTAGGCTCTTACTGCCTAGGACTGGAGTTCAGAGCATTCATTCATTTCCTAAGCTTTAGCTACCAGGACCTTAGGTTATCTTAGAAATATGACAAATGGATCAATATGCTCATGGCCACATTTGCTGATTTCCTTCTTTCCACATCTTGCTTCTGTGAAAGAAATGAAAAACCTCCTGCCGTTGCTTGAAAGAGGTGCCATCCACTGATAGCAGGAAGAGTGACTGTGTATAGCATTGACTCCCATCCCCTCAATGTGGATAGCCTCAAGGCATACTCAGATCTTCCATGGCAGGGTAGCCTATCTATATCCCAGTGGAGTACAAGGCTGGGGGCAGTGGCTTGCCCCTATAATCCTAGCACTCTAGGAGGCTGAGGTGGGAGGATCTCTTGAGCTCAGGAGTTTGAAGTTACTACGAAGTAGGCTGAAGTCATGTCACCTCCAGCTTGGGCAAAAGAGTGAAACTCTATCTCAAAGAAACAAACAACAAAACCCCCAATGGTATATCAGATTCCAGACTAGGGCAATGATTATCTTGGGCTTCAAGGCAGCTTTGAAGAACAAAACTCTATTTGTCTCAGTTCCTTTATTAACCTAAGCCTTCTATCTTAGCAGATATGACTATGACTGCCCTCAAAAGGAGGGTAGGCACAGATGACAATATTCTACCCCCTCACCCCCAATCAATCCATACATATGGGTATATGTGAAGATACTGGTCACTCATTAATTACTGTCCACTGTTTTCCTGATTTGGTCCTATCTGGCTAAAGACCCAATCATTCACTGAAACCTTCAAGACTTTCTTTGTACTTTTGCCTAAGACTTCTATCAGATCTTATTCTGCCTATCTTCCTATTGTCTGAAATTACAGACAAAATGCTATTCAGAAAGAAACTGTTTTCAGACTGAGCTTCCCTGCCCACACAGACTGAGCTTCCCTGCCCACACGTGAGAATGAAATGCAGTCTAACTTGTGACAAAGTCTCAATTTAAATGAATACAATACCTCAGTCACAGCTATAGCCTAAGCCCCTCCAGTTTACGCAGAACTTATCAGGTTTATCTTGGAGGGGCCTAAGGACTCTTACTAAAGAACAACTGGCAATTTGCACAGATTACTGTAGTTTTAACGTGGTTATTGTCTTTGCCTATTATCTGCCCCCACTGACTCCACATTCCCTGGATCAGCTGAGTTATGATTCTTT
>NW_003852472.1:9237663-9241366 GCF_000181295.1 Otolemur garnettii
AAAAAAAAATCCTTTCTACTTATAAAGCATGATATTTTTAGTTCTCTTTTATTAATTTTAAAAATTTATAATGATTTATAGTGCATTATATTAACTTAGTAGGTAGTAACTAAAAAGACTGAAATAGTATAGGCCAAAAAAAAAAAAAATAGAAAATTTCAGAGTTTATCAGACACAGTGATAAAGATATTGTTTTACAAAACTTTTATTTTAGTTTTACAGATTGTACAGATCTTATGGGTGGCAACAAAATACAGTTCTTAAAGAGAGTGGTGGTCAAAAATTTTGTTGGCTGGATGCAGTGGCTCACACCTATAATCCTAGCACTCTGGGAGGCTGAGGCAGGTAGATAGCTTGAGCTCATGGGTTCAGCCTAAGCAAAAAGCAAGACCCCATCTCTAAAACTGAAGCAAGAGGATCGCTTGACCCCAAGAGTTATAGGTTGCTATGAGCTATGACAGCATGGCACTCTACTCAGGGGACAGCTTGAGACTCTGTCTCAAAAAACAAAAACAAAAATCTATTGTTTTAATAGGGATTGACAAACTTTTGCTAGAAAGGGCCACATAGTAAATTTTAGGTTTTGTGGGGCTATGTGGTCTCCGTCATAATTACTCAATTGTGCTATGCCAAAATTAGGTCACATAACTAGATCATTCTCTTAGTCCCTTGACAAAGAGAAATACTTTACCACATCCTCTAGGGGAACCACTGATTGTGTCTCACAGGATAATGAAATGCAAGTAGTCTCCTTAGAGGAGATCATTATCCCTTGCAAGGGATGTGAAAAAGTCACTTGTCAAGCTGGTCTGTGAACCAAGAGCACTGGGCATTCATATATAGCTGCATAATAAAATCTAGAAGTTTTCTTAAGTTAGTAATTATATTTTTCTAGTTGGGGGTCTATAGGTAGGGACAGAATAGGAAACAGCATGGATCTTAGACTGCAGCACATGTACCTGTGGAAAAGAATAGCTCTACCCTCTGCTGTAGGTGCTTACCATTATGATTCACTTGAAAAGGCAGTTTTGAAATTTATTTTTTTAGTTTCCTACTCCCCAGGTTCAGGGATGTGGGGGTTAGAGAAATACTGTCAGGGTTACTTGACAAAATGTTTTAATTACTAGCCTCTATTCATACAGTATGAGCACAGGTCAATATTCTGGCTCAGTAAGGCTAAAGGGTCTCAGTGCAGTTGAAATAGGAATAAGGTTTTCCACCTGAAATAATCTAGAGCATTAAAAGTGAAAAGGACAGTAAGTCAAAATCAACTTGGAAAAAACAAAGTTTGAATGACAGAAAACCAAGTCCAAATGACAGAATCAGTTGCCAGAGGAAGGAATCAGAGTGGGAACTACACAGAGATGGGACAGGTTAGCCTAGTTTAAGGAACCAGAGTGGAAAATATCTAATTCAGTATCTGGTATACAGTTAGGAGCAGTCGACTACTTGCTAAGATAACTAGGTAGAACATTGTAGGTGGTATGTCAGCAATAGGGAAGCTAACATGGTGGTGTTTGGTATTTTTATCAAGAAATTCTCTTTTTACTTTACTAAAAATAAATACTTTTATTCCTTTAAACAAAGCCATTAAAAGAATGCTTTAAAGAGTATAAAGGCAGCAAATCCAAGTTTTGGAATATTTAAAATATCTAAAATCTGAGAAGGGAATGTGGGTAAAATATTGGGGCTAGTATGGTAAAAGGGGAAAATGACACAGAAGGGTAACTTAAAAGCACTGTACTACAGAGCAGAACCAAGCCCATAGGAATACATGTCTTCAGGAGAATAAGGAAGAAGAGACTGCAGTATAGGAGAAAGTAAAAATACAGAGGGAGGGTAGAAGAGGTAAGACTAGTACATCACAAGCCAGGTGGAAGAAAACTTCAAGAGGGTAAAGTCAACACAATCAACTGGTTTTTTAGCCACCAGATTTGATTGGAAGGAAATTAGTGGTAATCTCCAAGAAAACAAGACTTTAGTAGCACAAGTAGGATTGGGTCATACCACAAAGGTGAATGAGAGAATTAGAAATGAAGCTGTGGGTTTGTAGACAAGTTTTAATAGTCTGATAAAAAGAAAAGAAAAGATGAGAAGTAGGTAAAAATATAAGGATTTTTAAAAAATTAAATAATAGCTGTGTACATTAATGCAGTCATGGGGTACAGTGTGCTGGTTTTATATACAATTTGAAATATTTTCATCAAACTGGTTAACATAGCCTTCATGGCATTTTCTTAGTTATTGTGTTAAGACATTTACAGTCTACATTTAGAAAGTTTCTAAACTTTTGTAAGGTGCACTTTTCTAAAGTTTCTAAACTTTTGTCAGGTGCACCATAGGCTTGGTCCCATCAATCACCCTCCCTCCACCCACCCACCCCCCTCCCCTCCCCTCCCTCTCCACTTTCCCCATATTCTTGGGCTATAATTCAGTTATAGCTTTCATATGAAAGCTATAAATTAGTTTCATAGTAGGGCTGAGTATACTGGATACTTTTTCTTCCATTCTTGAAATACTATGCTCAGAAGAATATGTTCCAGCTCCATCCATGTAAACATGAAGGAGGTAAAATCTCCATCTTTCTTTAAGGCTGCATAATATTCCATGGTGTACATATACCACAGTTTATTGATCTACTCATGGGTCAATGGGAAAAAGGATTTTTGATATGTAAAAGAAAAGATTACTGAGAGAGGATGTATGAATAAAAAATAAAAAGAAAATGCTATGTGGAGATCAACATCAGGTATTTATAGGTGTTCAAACTAGTACCTTCAAAATAACCTTTGTCTTGTGTTAATTTTTTCATCATAAGTACATATTATCAGTTCAATCAGAAAATATAAAACAGCCATTTCCACTTAGGCAAAAAAATCAAATATGAATTGAATTACTTCAAAGAGCTCTCAGTATTCTTTAATCTCAGAGGGAGATTTCTGGAGCACACTCAATCATTAAGTATTTTAGAAGTGACTCTTTTCCCTTAACAAACAGCAATGCCCATATGCTTGCCTCTTACCTGGATGAGTGTCCAGTGGGCTGTTTTTTTCTAGCATCCATTGCTCCTCTTGCTCCAATTGAGCAATTACCTCTGGTTTATAAAGTTGATGACCTATTCATGGGGAAAATATATGCCTTAGGAATTTATACTGGGAACAAAAATCTCTCTCAGAACCCATTCCCCACCTTCTTTGTCTTTAGGGCCTTTGGATTTGGAAAGGGGAGGGAAGGGTTCAGAGGCAGCCAAATAAAGGTACCTATTTGAAATTCAACAAAGTCAAGATCAGGAAACTGAAAGAGGATGTATGAATAAAGGTTTCTGTAGCAGAAAGGTTTCTGTCTACAGAACTGATAATTTGTATTCTGTCCTGGCCTAAATATTAAATATATTCACAAAAGCTTTGGAAGTTTATACTACTTAAGGAAATAAACCCATGTGAATAGTTTCCAATTTCACAGGAATACCATCCTACCTAGTGCAACTAGATTCCTGTAGTTCTCCAGCATCACATCTCGGTAGAGGCTCTTCTGTGCAGGGTACAGTTGGTCCCACTCCTCTCTGGTGAAGTCCACAGCAACATCCTGGAATGTCAGTGATTCCTGAAACATCAAAGACAACCAGATCAGCCAGAAACTATTCTTACAGGGGACCTCAGGGGAAGGGGATAAAAGTGCAGCACTAGACAAGGGTCAGGATGTC
>NW_003852472.1:9241386-9241833 GCF_000181295.1 Otolemur garnettii
AGGACCTATTAAAATATGCAGTAAATAATCTTTCATTTAAGCATCTTAATTTGTTGCAGGGGACAAAAGATTCTCATCTGATCTAAGCAATTAAAACACTATAGGCATGCCTCAGAGATAAAATGTGTTCAGTTCCAGACCACTACAATAATAATGCAATAAAGTGAGTCACGTGAATTTTTTGAATTCCCAGTGCATATAAAAGTTATGTTTACTCTATGTTGTAGTCTAACAAGTGTGTAATAGCATAATATCTAAAAA
The DNA here is from genome assembly GCF_000181295.1 of Otolemur garnettii. Classification (NCBI taxonomy): domain Eukaryota; kingdom Metazoa; phylum Chordata; class Mammalia; order Primates; family Galagidae; genus Otolemur; species Otolemur garnettii. The sequence goes on from NW_003852472.1 coordinate 9,241,648, forward strand.
GTACAGATCTTAATTAAAATATAATATTCTAAAAATGCTAATGATCATCTGAGCCACCAGAATTGAAGTCAATCCTCTCAAACCCTTCTGTTTTATCAACTATGTTTATGTAATATGTTATTATATTCTTTTTTTTTTCTTTTTTTAGACAGAGTCTCACTTAGTAGCCCTGGGGTTGAGTGCCAT
>NW_003852472.1:9242315-9250536 GCF_000181295.1 Otolemur garnettii
CCACCTTAGGTGTACGTGGCTGGCGCCTTAGCCGGTTGAGCTATAGGCGCCGAGCTGCCTGACTGTTTTTTTAAAGACAGGGTCTCACTCTTGCTCAAGCTGGTCTCAAAATCCTGAGCTCAAGCAATCCACCCACGTCAGCCTCCCAGAGTGCTAGGAATACAGGCATGAGCCACTGCGCCCAGCCCTATTTATAGTATTCTTAGCATTTTTGTTGTTGTTTCAACGATGTTCACCAAATCTGCACCAGGAGATTTCATCTGAAGAAACCATACTTTGCTCATCCGTAAGCAACAACTCCTCATCCATTCAAATTTGATCATGAGATGGCAGCAATTCAGTCACATTTTCAGGTTTCGTTCTCTTGCTATTTCTACTACATCTGTAGTTCCTTCCCTCACTGAAGTCTTGCACCTGTGAGAGTCATCCATGAGGGTTGGAAACTTATTCTAAACTCCTGTAAATGTTTGATATAATGACCTCCTCTCCTGAATCATGAACGTTCTTAATGGCAAATCCTTTCCAGAAAATACTCAATTGACTATGCCCAGATCCATCAAAGGAATCACTATTCATGGCAGCTACAGCCTTAAGAAATCCATTTCTTTTTCTTCATATGACTCTGAGTGGTACAAATGCAGTTTTGTTACATGGATATACTGCATAGTGGTGAAGTCTTGCTTTTAGTGTACCCATCACCTAATACTGTATACTTTGCCGATTAAGTAATTTCTTGTATATCACCCCCTTCCAACCCTCCCACCCTTTGGAGTCTCTAATGACTATTATTCTACACTCTACGTCCTTGTGTACACATAATTTAACTCCTACATATAAGTGAGAACATGAGACATTTGACTTTCTGTTTTCAGTTGTTTCATTTAAGATAATGGCCACCAGTTCTATATGTGTTGCTGTAAAAGACATGATTTCATTCTTTTTTATGGCTGAATAGTATTCCATTCTCTGCCCCCACCCCATAAAACACACACATATAAACACACCACAACACATTTTCTTTATCCATTCATCTGTGGATGGACAGTTAGGTTGATTTGTTATCTCTGTGATTATAACTAGTGCTCATGGCCTCTGCAAAGCCAGGGTGGCAGAGGTTATGAGAAGCTTATCTTGTTCCTAAGAGCTATGTACTTGTGTCAATGGATTTTGTATTGGGTTGTACAGGCTGGCCTCTAGTCTAATAGGTAGCATTTGCAGATAAGAGCTGGCTATGGTGGTGGCAGAAGTTATGCTCAATTTCTGTTTAGGAGGAGAAATGGTGTTTTTGGCAATAGCCTGGGCTGTGAATGTACAGTGGTTTTGATTCTGTGCTTGGCCTTAGAGGGTGGACAGGTGATGCTGGACCAGGCAGGCCTGCACTCAGGTACCCTAATGGTGGGCATAAGCAGCAGCTCCAATGGGGGTCTAGGAGTAGTCGCCAAATGACTGGAGATAGGGATTGGCAAAGGAGCAGAGAAACTCATTCTGCACCAAGTTCCTTGCATAGGAAGGGAGGCGTGGCCCTAGCTCCTAATCCAGGCAAGTGGATGTAGGACCCATCTCTTTCTTCAGAACTGGCAGAGCTCATCCCCCCAATCCCAAACAAGGGAGCAAGTGGGGGCACTCAGTAAAGTCACATGCAGACTGGGTTTAGACCTCAAAGCCATCCCTGTTCACAAATCTTGCACCTGGGCAAAACTGCAGCTTTGGCAAATCTTCCCCTGCTCTGGTCCCAAGAAAGAAAAGCATGTCGGCTCGGCGCCTATAGCTCAACCGGCTAAGGCGCCAGCCACGTACACCTAAGGTGGCGGGTTCGAATCCCCAGCCCGGACCCGCCAAAACAATCACGGCTGCAACCAAAAAATAGCCAGGCGTTGTGGCGGGTGCCTGTAGTCCCAGCTACTTGGGAGGCTGAGGCAGGAGACTCGCTTGAGCCCAGGAGTTGGAGGTTGCTGTGAGTTTGTGAAGCCACGGCACTCTACCCAGGGGGACAGCTTGAGGCTCTGTCTCAAAAAAAAAAGAAAAGCATGTCCAACTCCAGTGCTTATGGTTGGGAGTGTGCTCCACACTTGTCACTTAGTTTTAGCTATTGGGCCCTTTCCCTGCTCCAGACCCTGCATTCTGATCTCTGACTGGAGACATTCTAATGCCTGAGACAGTGTCCCTGCAAGGTAGCCAAATCTTTCCCAGCTTGGTGTGAGCCAGAATTAAGAATGGTGTCCTTCCTGGGTCTCGAGAAATGCCTGGGGTGCTTCCTGGTGCCTTTCCTTCTCACAGTCTCCTGGCCTCTCCCCACATCAGCTTTGGGGCTTGGGAGAAACAAGATGCTCTTCCATTGCCTGGGTTTCACTGTTCCCAGTGGAAGGGCAGATGACAGGGGGATACTGTCTCCCCGATCCTGTCTTAAGACTTCACTTACAGTTCTCAGCTGGATGCTGCCAGGCCAGCTTTCCACTCACCTTCTCATCCCCAGGGATCTGAAATTTCTCTTACTTTTTTTGTGTTCCTTCGTGAATAAAAGTTCATAGTATTAATCTCTACACACTATTTTGCTTCTTCCAAGTGGGTAAGGTATACTGAAGAAGCCTCTAATTTGACATCTCAGAAAAAAAATCCAAACTATTTCTTAAATAATAAGACTTAAAAGTCAAAATTAGAACTCGATTGACAGGCTGTTGAATGGATGTGTTAGCAGGTATGAAAACAACATTCATCTCCTTGTACATCTCCATCAGAGCTTTTGGGTGACCAGAGTGCAATATTAGGTACACTAATATTTTGAAAGGAATCTTTTCTGAGCAGTAGCTTTTAACAGCAGGAAAATGTTCAGCAAACCATGCTATAAACAGATGTGCTATCACCTAGGGTTTATTGTTCCATCTCTAAAGCACAATCAGAGTAGATTTAGTATAATTCTTAAGGGCCCTAGGATTCTCAGAGTGGTATGAGCACTGGCTTCAAGTTAAAGTAACCAGTTGTATTAGCCCCTAACAAGAGAGTCAGCCTGTTCTTTGAAGCTTTGATACTAGACATTAACTTCTCTATAGCTATGAAAGTCATAATTAGCATCTTCTTCCAATAGAAGCCTGTTTCATCCTCACTGAAAATCTGTCGTTTAGTATAGCCACCTTCAACAATGATCTTAGGTATACCTTCTAGACAACTTGCTGCTGCTTTACTTTGCACCTTAACATTATGGAAACAGCTTCTTTCCTTAAACCTCACGAACCAACCTCTTCTAGCTTCCAGCTTTTCTTCTGTAGCTTCCTTACCTTTTTCGGCCTTCATAGAATTGAAGTTAGGGCTTTGGATTAGGCTTTGGCTTAAAGGAATGTTGTGGTTGGTTTGATCTTTTATCCAGACCACTAAAACTTACTTAAAAACAAAAACAAAAATGACAAAAACTTTCTCTATAAAAGCAGTAAGACTGTTTCAATTTCTTATAATTCATGTGGTCACTAAAGTAGCACTTTTAATTTCCTTCAAGAACTTTTCGGCTTGGCGCCTGTGGCTCGAGTGGCTAAGGCGCCAGTCACATACACCTAAGGTGGCGGGTTCGAATCCAGCCCGGCCCACCAAACAACAGTGATGGCTGCAATCGAAAAAAAAAATAGCCAGGCATTGTGGCGGGCGCCTGTGGTCCCAGCTACTTGGGAGGCTGAGGCAGGAGACTCGCTTGAGCCCAGGAGTTGGAGGTTGCTGTGAGCTATGCCATAGCACTCTACCAAGGGGGACAGCTTGAGGCTCTGTCTCAAAAAAAAAAAAGAACTTTTCCTTTGCATTCACAACTTGGATAACTGGCATAAAAGGTTTAGCTTTTGGACTATTCAGTTTTTAACATGCCTTACTCACCATGCTTAATCATTTCTAGCTGTTGATTTCAAGTTAGAACTACGTGATTCTTCCTAATTTCTCTATTATCATGGTTCAGGGAACAGTGAGATGGGGGAACACCAAGTTAGTGGAACAGTCAGAACACTATATTTATGGGCATGTCTCATGGTACCCCTAAAACAATTTCAACAGTAGCATCAAAGATCATAGATCATTGTAATAGATATAATAATCAAGTTTGAAAGCTCACAAGAACTACCCAAATGTGACACAGGGACATGAAGTGAGCATGTGCTATTGAAAAAATGGTGCCAACAGACTTACTCATTAGAGGTTTGCCATAAAACTTCAATTTGTAAAAAATGCAATATTTGAGAAGTATAGTAAGATGAAGTGCAATAAAATGAGGTATGCCTGCATAAAGCAATTCATTTCAAAAATGAAAATGTAGGATGTGCTGCAACCACGAAAGTAGGTAACAAGTAGGTAGATGTCACATAAATTCTTAGCAGATTTTTATGCTTTGGACAGAAGAGGAGATATTCAGTGTGTGGAAAAAAAAAGCAACAAATGCAAACAGATTGAGAGTTGAAGGTACATGATGTAGATTAGGATCAGAAAGGAAACTGCCTTGTTTCAGACAGGGACTTCAAGTAAAAAAGGGTGACCTCTAAATTTTCTCCATTGTAAATGCTGCTTAAATAACCTCTCTGCTCTAAGAGATAGAGACATCCCTGCCCCCCAACCATGTTTACCTCTGCTTCTTCCCTTACCTTACCATCTCCCCAAAATACCACCTACTTCAGGGACACAGTAACTTCTCAGTTCTTCAGAATGACTAGAGTGTTGCTCTATTTTTATTTTATTTTATTTTTGAGACAGAGCCTCAAGCTCTCCACCCTGGGTAGAGTGCCATGGCATCACAGCTCACAGCAACCTCCAACTCAACCTCCAACTCAACCTTTGCAGTTTTGGCAAATCTTCCCCTGCTCTGGTCCCAAGAAAGAAAAGTATGTCCAACTCCAGTGCTTATGGTTGGGAGTGTGCTCCACACTTGTCACTTAGTTTTGGCTACGGGGCCCTTCCTTTGGCTACGGGGCCTGGGTAGAGTGCCGTGGCATCACAACTCACAGCAACCTCCAACTCAGGCACTCCCAGGATTCTCCTGCCTGTGCCTCCCAAGTAGCTGGGACTACAGACACCTGCCACAACACCCCACCATTTTTTGGTTGCAGCCGTCATTGTTTGACAGGCATGGGCTGGATTCAAACAGCCGGCTCAGGTGTATGTGGCTGGTGCCTTAGCCACTTGAGCTACAGGCGCTGAGCCGAGTGTGGTGCCCTAAATAAGTCCTTTTCCTCATAAGTTAGTAGTGAACATTTAAGTACCATGGTGGTATTTTATTTAAGTTAACTTTCATGCTTTGATAATTTATCTTTCTAAAGTATATTTCAATTAAATGGCTTAGGCTAGTTAGAGAAGACTTTAACACTAGAAGAAATTAAGTAATTTATCTAAGGACATACAGCTAGCAAACTGCAAGAGGATTTCTTCTTAGGTCTTAGTCTAAAGCCTATGCTTTTCCCACCATGCTACAAAGTTGTCTCTCTCTTTTTTTTGCTTGTATGAATATCTTCCCTCTTCTCGTGATTTTTATTTCTAATTTCCATTCTACTTTCCCCATGCTTATTGAGTGCAGTACCAGTGGTGCTATGTCATAAGGGTGAGGAAAACTATGAATCATCATCTATGTACTTTAATACATCTGTAGGGGTTTTTTTGAGGGGGGAGTGGTTTTAATCAATGCCTTAAGTACTGTTTTTTCTTCCTTTTACCTCTTACAAAAGGGGACTCTGTCTCAAAAAAAAAAGAAAAAACTCTCGGGGGATTCTATACATGTCTTATTGCCGAAGTGTCACTTGTTTGTTTTCACCTTCATGAAACTGAAGCAGATGCATTATAGGTATGGGCACTCAGTCATTAAAATTACTCTTATTATAGAAAAGGCTGAGCTTTATATCAAAACATGGGAGAATCAATATACATTATGTTTTGAATTAAAATGCTTAAGATATCTTTATCTCTACTTGAAGCAACTTTTTTTTCTTAGTACACTGGATACCAGTGTTAATTGCTTCAGACAGGAGGACTTCTCTGATTCTCATTGTATAGATAATCATCATTCTTAGGTAGCCAGTAAACTCATTGGAGGGGATTTTTAAAATCCCATGTCACACAACTAATATTCAGAAATACTTAATGTTGAATACTGATATGAACACAAAAGACAACAAATATAACAGGTGCTCAGAGAAGAAAGAAATTTGATCAGGACTATAGGAAAGATTTCATGAAAAATGCAGTTTGAATGTGTGCTGATATCAGCAGGTAATTTTGGAGATTAGAGAAAACAGGGACCATTGTAGACAGGAAATAAAACTTGAGCAAGAGCAAGGACAACGAGAAGACTAGCAGCTGGAGCTGAGCTTTCATTGGTACATTAGTGCTTTGGCATCTTTGGTTTTAAGAGTGGAGTCATTGGCTCGGCGCCTGTGGCTCAAGCGGCTAAGGCGCCAGCCACATACACCTAAGGTGGTGGGTTCGAATCCCTAGCCTGGGCCCGCCAAACAACAATGATGGCTGCAACCAAAAAATGGCCAGGCGTTGTGGTGGGCGCCTGTGGTCCCAGCTACTTGGGAGGCTGAAGCAGGAGACTCGCTTGAGCCCAGGAGTTGGAGGTTGCTGTGAGCGTGATGCCATGGCACTCTACCCAGGGGGATAGCTTGAGGCTCCATCTCAAAAAAAAAAAAAAAAAAAGAGTGGAGTCATTTAACTTATTCTTAACTAATTGTAAGGCTCCCCAAAGATAGGAATAGAAAGACATCTAGAACTAAGGTGGCATATCTGTTTCTCCACATTCTAGCCAGGGGAGTTAGTTTTAATTTTCCAGAACTATTTATTATGTTAAGAAGATGATGCATTAACTCAGTAAATAATTTTTGTGTAGCTAATATATGACAGAAATTGTGCTTGGCATCAGCTATACATCATTGAGAAAAAGAGACAGTCCTAAAGAGCTTATTGACAGATATTTGGCAAATGCATTTACACTGATAAATTGCCAATGATATTTTTTTATACAAAATAAAAACAAGGTAGTATGAATGTACATTAAGGAATCAGGAAAAAGCTCTGGGGAAGCAAAATATAAGATGAGAAATGAAGGATATGTCAAAATTATAAGTAAGTAGAAAAGACCATTTTAAGCATGTATTAAACATCATCTGCAAAACCATGGGTATATTTGAGAAATTAAAAGAAAGCCCCTATGGTTGGAGTGGAATAAGGAAGAGAATGACTTGAGCAGAGCTTGGAAAAATGAGCAGGGGTTAGATACACAAGGCCTATGGCTGTTAAAGCATGGTTGGCTTTTAAAATAAGTGCGGTGGAAAGCATTTGAGGGAATTTAAGCAGGAAAGTAATATTTGTATAAGTAACCAGTTCTGCCCTAAAAATCACCCTGGTGCTACATAATGACTGAATTTATAAGAGGCAAGAACTGTAGGGAGAGAGAACCAGTTAGGAAACTACCATAGTATTCTATTTGTTTTTTTGTTTGTTTTTTTGTCAAACTCTGTTTTACTTTGTCACCCTCAGTAGAGTGCTATGGTGTCACTGCTCACAGCAATCTCAAACTCTTGGACTCAAGCGATTCTCTTGCCTCAGCCTCCCAAGTAGCTGGAACTACAGGTGCCTACCACAACACCCAACTATTTTTAGAGACGGGGGTCTCACTTTTGCTTAAGCGGGTCTGGAACCTATGAGCTCAGCAATCCACCTGCCTCAGCCTCCCGGGTACTAGGATTACAGGCGTGAGCCATTGTGCCTGGCCTCCTCTGAGACTTTTATGATTTTTTTCTTCCATGTTTTACAGTTTTGCTCACACTTAATTTGATAGCAGTTTTTTAAAAAGTGACCAGCATTTATCGAATCTTTTTAAAGCATTCAACTAGTTTTCACAGAAATAACTCCTATTATACTCATATCTCATCAGTTTATGTAACAGTTAATCAAATTATAGAATTATAACAATGGAGTTAAAGAGGTTTTGGAAGAGATAAAATAGATTCTTGATAACCATTAATTTATAGTAGCAGATATCCTCAGGTATACTTAGTAATTCCACTATCTCCGAACAGTCATAATGGCCTTGGCATGACCCATTTCGTTTACAGAAGAATAGGAAGTGTTGTTTAAATTCTATTGAGTTGTTTAAGTGAAGGGTGATTAAAAAACAGTCTGTTGGCTCGGCGCCTATAGCTCAACCGGCTAAGGCGCCAGCCACGTACACCTAAGGTGGCAGGTTCGAATCCCCAGCCCGGACCTG
>NW_003852472.1:9250823-9265771 GCF_000181295.1 Otolemur garnettii
AAAAAAAAAGGAAAACAGAAACCAAAGGGGGTGGGGGAAAGTCTGTTTCTTTTGTTTCCTTCACACTGAGCATCAATATGAGTCCATGAAAGTAAGTCTAGTGAAAATGCTGGAAGGAGAGAAAAACTATGAAGAGGTATATAATGTAAATGGAAAACATCCTGTAGAGATTACATCATCTGTCACAAGAATCACCTGGGCTTGGATTTGGGAGACTCAGAACTTCTGAGAATTAAAAAATAAAAAGGCCCATATTCTGACAGCTAGAATAGCATTTCAGACGGGAAGAAAACGGAACTTACCTGGGACCTGACTATCTGTGATCCAGCATTCATTTCTTTCCTCTTCGTGTTCCCTTCCCGAGGAAGAACATTCTGAGAAGGCATAACTGAGAAAAAGAGAAAAGCATCATGTTAATACATATTAAGGCTAAATTTAAATCTTAGAGCTTATGCCTTATGTTTACATAATTTACAGAGACACTAAGACACAAAGGCTGTGACCCCCCAGTCCTCTATTACACTGGAGGATTTGAGGCAAGACTATCTTTCCTCTGTTGTACAATTCCACTTGTTGTAGCATAAGTGAGGTCAGTAGTTTTTCAGTTCTAGCTAAATACTCAGGGAAATTAAAAAATATGCCAATGCTCATCCCCAGTTCCCAGAGATTTGGACTTAATTGGGTGGGGGTGAGCCTGGGCAACAGCATTTTACATTTAAAGTCTCCCAGTGATTCTAAGTGTAGATAAGAATTGCTGACATGAGGTGATACAGAGAACATATGTTCAAGGCCTATTTTTAACCCTTTATCCTCACAAGAGATGGATTCATCTCCAAGCTTATACTCCAGAGACCTGCCTCTCCTTTGTTTAAGATGATCTTTTGAATATACAAAAGACATTTCAAGCTTCTTATTTTTCAGAATGTTCACCTTCCTTTTTGAATTTTTTTTCACCTTCCTTTTTGAGTGTCTGGATTCAGTCCTCCACCAGGATTACTAAACCTCTTCGAAGTTCTTACGTTGTCATGTCACCAAAGCTTTATTTTCTTTCAGTACAACAGTCAGGAGACGCACTTGTACTAGAAGTGTGAGTATCCTTGTGAATTCCTGAAAGCTAATTTTCCAGTGCCTTATGGGGAACAGCCACTCCCAGATATTAGAGGTGCCCCATCTTTGATGAGAGCCCCAGAGCTGACAGATATCCACAAGACTGACTTCTGCTTTCCAGGGGCAGCCACTCTCAGAATGTTGTCTTGTTCACACAGAAGAAAGATGCAGGGGCTCCTGAAGGTGGCTATTACTTTTTGTTTTCTTTATTTTTTTTTGAGACAGAGCCTCAAGCTGTCACCCTGGGTAGAGTGCCGTGGCATCACAGCTCACAGCAACCTCCATCTCCTGGGCTCAAGTGATTCTCCTGCCTCCACCTCCCAAGTAGTTAGGACTATAGGAGCCCGCCACAACACCCGGCTATTTTTTGGTTGCAGCTGTCATTGTTGTTTGGTGGGCTCGGGCTGAATTCGAACCCACCAGCTCAAGTGTATGTAGCTGGTGCCTTAGCCGATTGAGCCACAGGTGCCAAGCCTACTTTTTGTTTTCTAAAATCATCAATTCTTCATATACAGACTTCACTGTGGTATTCAAATCTGTGTCTTGGCAGAGCTCTTGTAAAATACAATTTCAGGCTGAGCACTTATAAGATGCACCAGAGTCAGCAGAAGAAATCCAGAAGTCTTGGTAACCTAGGAACTTAGAGGAACCTAGGAACTAGAGTCTGTAAAGAGAGAGACGAACTATTCATTCATAAAGAAAGAACACAATAAGGTGTGGCATTCTTTAATGTACTCAAGAGGTACTTTTAGAATTTCTCAGACTCACACATTACAAAAAGTAGATCTCTACTTTGTAAATGTACCAACTACAACAAATTCAGCCTTAGTCCTTTCTCATCCTCTACCCAGAATAGCAAATTTGTGTCCTTGGTCAGGGAAAGAGTGTTTGTTTCCTTAGAAGGGGAAAACAGGCCTTTTGAAAACAGGCCATTTGAGTGAAATGTATTGATTTGCTTATAATCATAAAAGAATATATTCTTTTTCTGTTCACAAATGGTGACCCAAAAAAATCTTTCTCAAAAAGCTAGTAATGGAAATAAAGAAAAAAGTCATTTCTGGGAAACAATTTTTTAAAAGAGAAAACTGCAGCTCTAGTGAAATGGCCCTGCTCGATAAGGCAGCCATTTACTGCCCAAGACATTTCACAACCAGTTCACTGAGAGGTGGACCCTTCAGGAGCAACTTAAAAGCAATTGTAAGAACTAGGTTTGGGAATTAATCAACAAGCATTAAGCACTGAAAAAGCCTCACTGTTAGAAGAGCAAGGCAGAAGTTATGTGAATTCCCTTAAGTTTCAAACCCAATCACCTCAAAGCCATGTATCTCACAACAAAAAAGCTGCATTTACCAAGGTAGGCAGAATAGAGTTTCTCCTTCAGACATATGAACTGAACTCCAGATGACTAGGATTCCAGAGGTTATCTAGTTGAAGTTTTCCTAAAGGGTGCCAAATTAGCATCATATGTCTGTTACTCACAAAAAGGGACAAAATCAGGGTCAGAAAATTACGGCTTCAACCAAATTAAAATAAGGTTTTTTGGCTACAAATCTTAGAGATTGTCATATGGTAATGTAAACTGTGAATCCCAGAAAACCCCAAAGGGAAGGGAAGTGTGTCAAATATATTACATATTAAATGTAATGTTTCTCAAATATATTGAATCTGAAAAGAAAGTTTTTTGAGACAGAGTTTCACTATGTCGCCCTCAGTAGAGTGTTGTGGTATCATAGCTCACAGCAATCTCAAACTCTTGGGCTTAAGTGATTCTCTTGCCTCAGCCTCCCAAATAGCTGGGACTAAGGCACCCACCACAACACCCAGCTATTTTTTTGTTGTAGTTGTCATTGCTGTTTAGCAGGCCCAGGCTGTAAAGAGATAAACGAACTAGTCATTCTTAAAGAAATGAGCTACTAACTGAGCTACAGGTGCCGCCAATTTGAAAGTATTTTTGTGGCAACTGATGGGACTAGGATTCCATAGAATATACCTTTGAAAATGCTGATTAGTTCTCAGTTCTTTGGCTTAAGGAAGTATCCTGAAGATCCTTAGATCATAGAGCTAAGTGAAAGCTGGTTCTAGAACCCAGGACTTCTGATTGATAGTCTTGGCCTCCTTCTAATGTAGTTATCCCTCAGTATCCACAGGAGATTGGTTCCAGGACTCTTACAGATACCAAAATCCATGGATGCTCAAGTCCCTTTTATAAAATGGAACAGTATTTCCATGTAACCTAGACATATTCTTCTGTATACTTTAAATCATAACCAGATTACTTATCACACCTAATACAATGGAAATGTGATGTAAATTGTTGTTATACTTATTGTTTAGTCAATTGACAAGGGAAAAAAGGCTGTATATATTTAATACAGATAAAATCATCCATTTCCTCTGTAAAATTTTCTATTTGGGGTAGGTTAAGTCTATGAATGCAGAACCCATGGATATGGAGGGTTGACTGTATACTCTGAGTCCTTCTTAGTACTTATTCCTTCCCTTTTTAAAAAAAAAAAAAAACTATTATTTATTTATTTTGGCCGAGGCTGGGTTTGAACCCACTACCTCAGGCATATGGGGCTGGCGCCCTACCCTTTTGAGCCACAGGAGCTGCCCTCTTTCCCTTTTCTTATTGTAATTTCCCTTTTAATTCCTGTACTGGAAAGAACAACAAACTGAGAGTGTAAATCAGGGGTGAGAAAGAAACCTTTTCATGTTGGAAGGCCACATTAATTTAGCTACAAGTAAAGGCCACATTTGAGAAACTTCAAGTAGATATGTTTAAAAATGTATATTATTTTGTAAAAATCTAACTACTATGTACTTAATTTCAAAAATGAAAATTTGCTAATTTTAAAATTAATTAACTTTAATGACTTTGTTGTATCTGCTTTTTGTTGAAAGCATTTGAATATTTGGTTGTAGCAAAGAGTTTCACAGTTTCAGTTGATTCTCTAGCCAGGGTATAGTCATTTGTGACCTGAAGTATATTTTGATTTGGGTTGAGTGGCAGAATGTAGATATCAATTAAGTGAGGCTGAAATGCTAATTTAAGTGTGATGTCATGATTCTCAAAGTCAATGAACTTTTCATTGTATCCTCCAATCAAAAGCTATATATTCTTGAAATAATTTGCATATATTATCCAGCTCATGAATGGCCTTTGCTTAACTGGGAAAAATGTTCATCGGAAATTTCCTTTAGAAGTGTTTTGAAAAAAGATAGTTTTCAAAATGCTTGGTTTTTTTGTTTTGTTTTGTTTTTTTTTTTTGCCACATATCATATGTAGACTTAGTTTTTCTTTTACCTTGTAAAGAAATATTCAGGTTATTTTGGTTTGACATGACATCACACAGAAATGCTGTATTCCTATAGAAATTTTCTTTTAATAATTCACAAAATTATTCTGATTCATTCTTCACAAAATTTAACTTTTTGTTCTTGAAAGAGATAAAATCTGGGCTAACACCTGTCCCTGTGTTACCCAACACACTTTATCTATTTATTTTTTTTGAGAGAGTTGAAAAATACTTTGTTGCCCTGGGTAGAGTGTTGTTGTATCATCATAGCTCACAGCAACCTCAGTCTCTTGGGCTCAAGAGATCCTCCTGACTCAGCCTCCCTAGTTGCTGGGACTAAAGGCACCCATCAGGCTGCCTCGCTAGTTTTTCTATTTTTAGTACAGATGGGGTCTTGCTTTTGCTCAGGTTGGTTTTGAACTCCTAAGCGCAAGCAATCCACCTGCCTCGACTTCCCAGAATGCTAGGATTATAGCACCTGGCCAGCCAATGCACCTAGAATGATACAGCAAATCCATACTGAATACCTCAACATTCAACTTTACCATGTTATGAAACTGATGATGCTGTGCTGCATTTGCACAAATATAGTTAACAATACTTAAAACTTGATGCTTTAGCTCTGAGATTTTGCTGATGCAAGAAAAGAAACGAGAGCATTTGGATCTGTCAATATTTTTTTATATTTGTGTGATAAACCTTTCATGTCCTGTCAATGGAAGGTATACCATCTGTACATACACTCGCTAAACTTACCAAATTCAGCCCATCTTTACAACATTTATTCTGAAAGTAATTGAAGATATGTATTCTTCACATTCTGTTACCAAGAGTGCCCAAAGTGAGTAATTCTTCGTAGCAAAGGAAATCTTCTGTTATGACTCAAATGAAGTAGAAAACCTGCCACTCGGTAGTATCAGTTGACTCATCCAAAGTGATCGAATAATATATATTTTCCTTTTGAAGTGTTACCTGAAGTTGTTATGTTGAAGGCTAATTCGTGCTGCTGATCACTTATGTTCTCTTTGAAAGAGGCAGTTTGTACTTTGAAACATTATCAGGGTCTAAGCCTCCTACAACTTCAACAATGCATTCTTTCACAATTGCTGCATCACAGAATGGATTCCCCTTAGTATATAAGCTACTTTGTAAGCCATTTCAGTGGCATTATCTCCAGGGCTTATTACTGCTTGAACAAACTTTCTTTGCTTTTGATATCACGAAAAGTGATTTGATTTTCATCTTTTAACTTCTGCAATACAACCTTTCATGCATCTCCCTCTAAATTAAAATATTTGAGGTCCTTATGAGTGTTACAATGCTGATGAGCATTGAATTTCTTTCTTTCTTTTTTTGAGACAGAGCCTTAAGCTGTTGCCCTGGGTAGAGTGCCGTGGACAGCTCACAGCAACCTCCAACTCCTGGGCTTAAGCGATTCTCTTGCCTCAGCCTCCCAAGTAGCTGGGACTATAGGCGCCTGCCACAATGCCTGGCTATTTTTTGGTTGTAGTTGTCATTGTTGTTTGGCAGGCCCAGGCTGCATTCAAACCTGCCAGCTCTGGTATATGTGGCTGGCACCTCTGCTTGAGCTACAGGCACCTAAAATTTGTATTTTTACAGATTTACTCCAGTCAAAAGGCCACACCTAATGACCTAGAAGGCCACGGGTTCCCTCATCCCTGGTATAATTCTTCACACAATTTACACATCAACCTTTCTAGAGAAGCCTATGGGATTGCTATAGTCTCTGTTAGACAAGTAACCATGATATCCTGAAAAGTAACAAATTCCCTTGACTGCCTACGTCTATGGTCCTGAACCTCTGCCCTGCAGACTGGACCATTTTGTGGACTGCGAGGGACTGGCTCACACAGCAGGTGGTGAAGGCAGGTGGGCGAGCAAAGCTTCATCTGTTTTTACAGCTGCTATCCTTTGCTTGCATCACTGCCTGAGCTCTGCCTCCTGTCAGATAAGCAGAGGCATTAGATTCTCATCAGGGCGCAAACCCCACTGTAAACTGATTACGTGAGGAGTAGGCTGTGTGTTCCTTATGAGAATCTAACGCCTGATAATCTGAGGAGGAGATGTAATGTGCTTGAAAACACCCTCCCCTACATCTCAGCCCATGGAAAAATTATCCTCTATGAAACTAGTCCCTAGTACCAAAAAGGTTGGGGACTGCTGTCCTAAGGGATACCGGAACTATAATCAATTCAAATCAAGGATGACTCTGGGCTTAAGGGGTTTCTCTTTCATCTCAGACTCTTCTAAAAAATCTGAGTGAACTTTACTGATCATGTAGAAAACTCAAGTAGTAGGTCTTTGGGCTGTGCATTAACACACCTGTAGTGATTGTTAAATACACAGATAAATACATAGATGTCCAGGTGCCACCTAAGAGCTGCTAAATCAGAATCTGCAGAGGTGAAATTTGACATCTATATATTTTTTAAATGTCCCACAACTGATTTTGACCTGTCAGAGCCTTCTTTAACTTCCATAACCCCAATGATGTTCACCATCATTCTACTTCTGGGTCCACGATGTGTCTGAAACTGTTCCTACCTTAGAAAACACTAGATAGTAGAATCTAGATTGGATATGGAAGAAACTGAAGACAGGAGTGGCTGAAGTAGATAGGAAAGAAAATACAAAAAAAAGTAATACTTATCAAAATGTAGCCTGAAAATCACTGAATTATGTAGTACTTGTTGAAAAGCAGATTCACTGGTCCTATCCTCCCCATTCCCAACTAATGAAATAGTACCTCTGGGGCATTAGTAGCCCAGCAATTTGCATAAAAAGGTAATTTTCCCTTGCAATTAGTCCATTCTCTCCAGGCTCACAAAAGGTTTAAATTGAGCCGATATGTTCTCATTCTTCTATCTTCAGCTTTATCTTTTACTTTTGTTGAATCCTTCAAATCATCATTTAAAATCATTTAATGTCTCCAACATTAAACATTCTCACTGGCCACCCACATCTTTGCAACTACCATCCCTGCTTTTTTTCAAGATCACAACTCTTTTTCAAAGGACTGTCAACACTTATTCTATTTCCTCATCACCCCTTTATTTCTCATTTCCCTATAATCTGGCTTTTGTTCTGCCCTCAGCAATCCACTAAACGTTTCTGGTAGGGAATATTAAAAACATTTATGCTGTTCATGCAGTGGGCCTCATTACTTCTTGAACTCTGACAGTATCTGATACGGCTGACAACTGATTATTATTTTTGAAATTTCACCACTATACAATATGACAACTGACTTTGGCTTTATACTTCCACTGCCTTTCTCAGTGGGCTATGTTCTAATCTCTTTTCCTTTGCCTGTACCTTTTATATGCTGCTGGTTCTTAGGATTTCCTAAAATCTACTCTCATAGCAGTTGGGGGTAAAGGGATTTTAAAAGATAACAAACCTAATCATATCAATCCCCCACTTGAAATTCCTCAGAGCATCCTACCACTCTTATAGGCTGGAGTACAAAGCCATAAAGAATCCTATTGATACCAGAAAAGTGGCGCCCCAGCCAGCTCAGCTGAGCGGGGCTTGGGGACCTGCCACCTCTGTCTTGGTGGCAGCAGCCGGCAGAGGAACCAGCAGGTTGGAGCAGGCAGATGGGAGTTTCCCTCCCCCAACAGAGGCTCCAGTAGCCAAAAGAACCGAACATGTGCGGGGAAAGACACTGGCACCGTTGTCTCCTCACGTGGACTTCTGGCGATTCCTCCAGTGTATCCCTGATTGGTCCGTTTTCAAAACCTATTCAGGATTAGTCTATTTTCAAGACCAAAAGCTCATTGGACAACTGCCCCCATATAAGCCAGAGACCCTGAGCACAGATTTGGGCAGGTCTCAGGAGAAAGAGCAGAAGAGCAAAGAGGTTTGGCTCTGTAACACTTGTATCCTACTCTATGAGATTTGCCCCTTTGTAAGAGCTGTAAACACTTGCAAGGAGGTTTACTCCTTTATAAGAGCTGTAACACTTGTATTATAAAACCTAACTTACTACTAATTCTACTCTATAAGGAGGTTTGGCTTGTTATAAGAGCTGTAACACTTACACTTGTTGAATAAAACCTATCCTGTGGTCCTTCGAACCGCCTATCCTGTGGTCCTTCGAACCGCCGAGACCAAGAGCCTGGAAATTCAGTATCAAGGCTCGGCGCCTGTGGCTCAAGCGGCTAAGGCGTCAGCCACATACACCTAAGGTGGCGGGTTCGAATCCCCAGCCCGGGCCCGCCAAACAACAATGATGGCTGCAACCAAAAAATGGCCAGGCATTGTGGCGGGCGCCTGTAGTCCCAGCTACTTGGGAGGCTGAGGCAGGAGACTCGCTTGAGCCCAGGAGTTGGAGGTTGCTGTGAGCGTGATGCCATGGCACTCTACCCAGGGGGATAGCTTGAGGCTCCACCCCAAAAAAAAAAAAAAAAGAAATTCAGTATCAAAAATCCGGTAACACTATGACCTGCTTCCCATTCTTTCAGGTCACTCTCCTGTTTGCTTTTGAGGTTTCATCTACACTGTCCTGCTTTAGGTGATTCAATGTGCTTTGTATCATGCTTGCTGCCCCGCTCCAGCACCTCATGACAATACCTATTCCTTTTCCAGGTCTTAGCTTAAACTGGGGATGATTGTGACATCATGGACAAAGTGAGGTCCCTCATTTACAATTTCCTTTCTCAGGTAGCACTTTATAACACTGTAATTATTTATCCAGTAGCCCATATTTACACCTCACCATTGTGTAACATTCATCTCCATGAAGACAGGAACCTAGTTTGTCTGGTTTACTATTATACTATTTTCAATGCCAGTGCCTGGCACATAGTAGGTACTCAATAAATATTTCCGCAACAGGTAAATGAAAAAATACTGGTGTCTGCTTATTTATTTAATTTAAAAAATTTATTTTTATTTAAAAATATTAAAGGGTTACAAATGTTTTTGTTACATGGATACCTTGTATAATGCTTAAGTTGGGGCTTTTTGTATGTCCATCACCAATGTTTACTGTATCTAATAGCTAAGTTTTTACCCCCAACTCCCTCTCAGCATCCCCCCCTTCTTGGTTTACAATGTCCTTTACATCTCTTTGTGCCAGTGTATGCCCACTGTTTAACTCTCAATTATTAAAGAATACATGTGGTGGTTTTTTTCGTTCCTGAGATAACTTACTTGGGAGTGAGTTTAATCTAAGTTGCTGCAAAAGGCATTACTACATTCCTTTTAAGAGCTGAGTAGTACTCCATGGTGTGTATGCATATACATGTGTACAAGTGTATATGCATACATATATATCATACTTGTACACATGTATATGCATACACACACATATTCTTCATAAAGGGCTGGCTGGACTGTATCCAGCCATGTAATATGACAAATACACACACATACTTTTATTCCCTAGTGAACTGATGGGCCCTTAGATTGATTCCATATCTTTGCAATTGTAAATTGTGCTGTGAAAAACAGTTGCGTACAAGTGTCTTTTCTTTTTTTGAGACAGAGTCTCAAGCTGTCACCCTGGTTAGAGTGTTATGGTATCACAGGTCACAGCAACCTCAAAACTCTTAGGCTTAAGTGATCCTCTGCCTTGTCTTCCAAGTAGCTAGGACTACAGGCGTCAGCCACAATGCCCTGCTATTTTTTTTTTTTTTTGGCAGTTTTTGGCCAGGGCTGGGTTTGAACCCGTCACCTCCAGTATATGGGGTCAGCACCCTACTCTTTGAGCCACAGGCACCGCCCAAGTGTCTTTGTTGTCATTGTTGTTTGGCAGGCCTGGGCTGGATTTGAACCCACCAGCTCCGGCGTATGTGGCTGGCGCCCTAGCCACTTGAGCTACAGGTGCCAAGCCACAAGTGTCTTTTCAATAAAATGACTACTTTTCCTTTGGGTAGACAGATACCCACTAGTGGAACTGCTGGATAGAATGGTAAGCCTACATTTACTTCTTTGAACAATCTCCATACTGTTTTCCAGGAAAAAATCTGAAGTCCCACTAACAGTGTATAAACATTCTTTTATTTTTGCCCTCATGGCAGCATCTATTGTTTTTCTGACCTTTTCATAACGATCATTTTGACAGCAATAAGGTAATATCTCTTTGTAGTTTTTATTTGCATTTCCCTGCTGATTAGTGATGTTGAACACTTTGCATATGTTTGTTGGCTACTTGTGCAGCCTCTTTTGAAAAACTTCCATTTATCTCTTTCTGCCACTTTTTAATGTGATTTTTTTTTCTTACTAATTTGTTTGAGTTCTTTGTAGATTCTGGATATGAACTCTCTATCAGATGTATAATTTGCAAATATTCTCTCCTACTCTGTAGGCTATTGATTATTTCCTTTGCTGTGTGGAAGCCTTTTAATTTAAGAAGCATTTATTTATTTTTGTTGTTGCTATATTTGCCTTTGGGGCCTCAGTCATAAATTCTTTGCCTAGCCCAATGTCTAGATGAGTTTTTCCTGTTTTCTTCTGGAATTTTTAGGTTTCATGCCTTACATTTACCATAGTTTCTCGTGTATAACATGCACTTTTTTTGCTCAAATTTTTGAGGGAAAAATAAGGATGTGCATTATACATGGGTAGTATGGCTTGAGAGCAGGGGAGCTGATCAGGCCTTCTGGAGCTGCTGTATCCTCCCACCTGGGCCCACTGAACACATGGGAGTCCAGCTGGGGAGGATTCAGGATCCAATAGGAGTGGGCTAGAGTGGCCTCCACTGAGTGCTATGATCAAGAGAGGTGTGGTAGTAGGGCTTGTAAGGCAGGCTGTGGCTATGCAGAGAGGGTCAATCCCTGAGACTCAGCTGTGCTGAGGGTGGGAGCCCTGAACAGGCCCCAGGGATCTGCCTGGCTGCCCATGGCCTAAGCAGTCTCAGAAGCTCCTGCCCTGCTGGCCATATGTATAGCCATTGTGACTATGGCCCTTGATGTGGTGGAGAGGTAAGGGCTCTGGGAAGAGAGGCAAGGGGGAGCCTTTGCAGAGTAGGCAGCTGTGGGAGTGTGGTGCAATGTGATGTTTACCAGGGAGTGATAGGCTTCCCTAGATGTGTCTCTCCCAGGCAAGACCTGGCCACTTTTTCTAGGGGTGTTTTCCTGAAAGTTTGGACCTAAAATGTGGATGTGCATTATACAAAAAGGTCATCATAAATGGCAAAATACAGTCTTTTATCCATCTTGAGTTAATTTTTGTATATGGTGAGAGATAGGAGTCCTGTTTCATTCTTCTGCATGAGGCTATCTAGTTTTTCCAGATGATTTATTAAATAGGGCTTTCTTTCTTTGAGTGTTGTCTGCTTTGTCAAAAATCAGTTGGTTACAGGTAGGTGTTTTTATTCTGGGGTTCTCTATTCTGTTCCATTGGTCTATGTCTCTACTTTTACACCAGTACCATGTCGTTTTGGTTACCATAGCTTTTTGCTATAATTTGAAGTCAGGTAACATGACGCCTCCAGATTTGTTCTTTTTGCTTAAGATTGCTTTAGCTGTTTGGGCTCTTTTTTTTGGTTCCAAATAAAGTTTAGGATTATTTTTCCTAGGTCTTGAAATGTGGCATTGGTATGGTGACTCCACTGAATTTGTAAATCATTTTTGGCAGTATGGACATTTTAATGAAGTTGATTATACCAATCCATGAGTATGAGATGTTTTTCTATTTGTTTGTGCTATCTCTGGTTTCTTTCATCAGTGTTATGTAACTCCTACTTGTAGAGATTTTTCACCTCCTTGGTTAAGTATATTCCCAGGTATTTAATTTTCTTTGTAGCTATTATAAATGGTATTGAGTTCTTGATTTGACTCTCAGCTCAACTATTTTTAGCACCTAGAAATGATACTGAATTTTGTACACTGATTTTGTAACCTCAGATTTTGCTGAATTTTCAATTCTCTAGTCTTTTGGTGGAGTCTGGAGTGTTTTCCAGATACAAGGTCATAGTGTCAGCGAACAGGAATAATTTGATTTCCTCTTTCCCAGTTTGGATACCCTTTCTTTCTTTCTCCTGCCTGACTGCTCTGGCTAGAACTTCCAGAACTATGTTGATAGAAGTGATGACAGTTGCACCCCTTATCTTATGCCTCTAGTCCTTAGGGGGAATACTTTCAACTTTCCTCAATTCAGTGTGATGTTAGCTATGGGTGTGTTATATACAACTTTTGTAATTTTGAGATACTTTCCTTCTATACCTAGTTTTTTTGAGGGTTTTTATCATGAAAGGGTGATGAATTTTGTCAAAAAGCTTTTGCATGCCCTGAGATGATTTATATGGTCTTTGTTTTTGCTTCTGTTCTTGTGGTAAACCACATTGATGATTTGTATATGTTAAACCTTCCTTGTGTCTCTGGGATGAAACCCACTTGATCATGGTGAATTATCTTTTTGATGTGCAGTTGAATTTGGTTTGCTAGTATTTTGTTGAGGATTTTTCCATCTATGTTCACAATGGATATTGGTCTATAGTTTTGTTTATTGTATCCTTTCTTGGCTTTGGTATTACAGAGATACTAGGTTTTCCTACTTAATGTGATATAATAATTTCTGTGGATAGATATCAGTTCTTTGTAGGTCTGGTAGAGTTTGATTGTGAATCTGTCTAGTCTGGGGCTTTGTTGGTAGATTTTTTAAAATTACTGATTCAAT
The DNA here is from genome assembly GCF_000181295.1 of Otolemur garnettii. Lineage (NCBI taxonomy): Eukaryota > Metazoa > Chordata > Mammalia > Primates > Galagidae > Otolemur > Otolemur garnettii. Next base: position 9,263,876 of record NW_003852472.1, read on the forward strand.
CTTGCTGCTAATTATCAGTCTGTTCAAAGTTTCTATTTCTTCCTGATGCAGGTTTGGGAGGTGGTATGTTTCTAGGAATTTATCTATTTCCTCTATGTTTTCTATTTTGTGTGTATAAAAGTTTTCATAATATATACAATATTTTGTATTTCTGTGGTATCAGTTGTAATGTTTCCCTTTTTACTTTTATTGAGTTTGAATCCTTTCTCTTCTATTTCCAGTTAATCTGGGTAGTGATCTATTGATTTTTGTTTATCTTTTCAAATATCCAACTTTTGTTTCACTGATCTTTTATATTGTTTTTTTGGTTTCCCTTTCATTTAGTTTGGCTCTGAGCTTTGTTATTTCACTTCTAGTGGTTCTGGGTCTTGTTTGTTCTTTTTCTAGTTCCTTGAGATGTGACATTAGATTGTTTATTTGGGATCTTTCTGCGAATTTTTATGGAGGCATTTAAGGCTATGAACTTATTCCTTAAGATAGCTTTAGTTGTATCCCACAGAGTTTGAAAGTTTACATCCTCTTTGTCATTCAGTTCAAGGAATCTTTTGATTTTTATATATATTATACTGTAAAATAAGTTTATTGGTGGTAATATGTCACTTATCCCCAATACTTGATGTTGCAAACTTTAGGGTCTTTGAGATAAGCAGGATCCTTATATGTAACTGGCATAAACCCTATTATTTGAGTTCTTTTAATCGCATAAACCCTATTATTTGAGTTCTTTTAATCGCTTTTGTGATTTCTTTCTGTTTCTTCCCACAAAGACCTGTTATGTGCCTTCCATAAATGCATCCAGTAAATGGAGAAATAAACTGGGACAAAAGCTGTACATTCTTATAATCTACATGTTTTCCACACAAGATACATTTCTTAAGAGGCTCCTCATAAGGATTTTTCCATCACAACAGGCATGTCTTCATTGATGGTTACCTGTTTATACTGTGAACAACCTTTGCTCCACAGCACTGAGTGAGTGCCAGGATGCGTGAAACAGACAGAAGTTGTTACCAAGCTTGTCAACTTTTTCCTCCCTAGAACACCGTAAACCATAGCTGCCATGATTCCCCTTTCCTCCTCTTCCTTTCATTCCAAATTGTTCCACTGATTTATATTTTAATTTTGTCACTTGCCCAATAATCACTCATCATCAGGTTATTTAATTTCCATGACTTTGTGTAGAGTGATTGATTTCTAGTTTATTCCACTGCAGTCTGAGAAGATACATAGTATACTTTCAATTTTTTTGCATTTGCTGAGACTTGTTTTGTGGTCTAAGATATGATCAGTCTTAGAAAATGTCCCACATGATAAGAAGAATATATAGTTAGTAGTTTTGGGGTAAAACGTTATGTAAATGCCTCTTAGGTCCATGTGTTCTAGAGTCCTGTGTAAGTCTAGTATTTATTGATTTTCTGTTTTGATGATGTCCAGTCCTTCTAGTAGGGTATAGAAGTCCCTGGTAATTTCAACACTATTGTTTATTTCTTTGCTTTAGTCTAGTAGAATTTGCTTTGTGAATCTGGGAGCTCCTGTGTTGAGTGCATATATATTTAAGATTATGATGTCTTTTTATTGAATTGCTCCCTTTACCATTACATGTATAATGACCATCTTTGTTTCTTTTAATTCGTTTTTTCTTTTGAGATAGAGTCTCACTATGTCACCCTCAGTAGAGTGCTGTGGTGTCACAGCTCACAGCAACCTCCAACTCTTGGGTTTAAGCAATTCTTTTGCCTCAGGCTCCCAAGTAGCTGGGACAACAGGCACCTGCCACAAGGCTGGCTATTTTTTGTTGCAGTTGTCATTGTTGTTTAGCGGCCCCTGCCTGGGTTCAAACCCTTCAGCCTCAGTGTATGTGGCTGCCGCCGCAACCACTGTGCTATGGGCGCTGAG
>NW_003852472.1:9266198-9270141 GCF_000181295.1 Otolemur garnettii
CTAGCCTACGTCTTTTAAGTGGACCGTTCAGATCATTCAAGTTCAATGTTAGTACTGGCACATGGAATACTATTCTGTTCATCATGTTGGATGATTCCTTGTGGGTTTTTGCCCCCCTCTTCTCCTACTGTTTTATTAGAGCTGTGAGCTTAGGTGTTTGTACCCTGGTGGGTATCTATCTATTGTGCTGATCTTGGTATAAATATAATACACTTCTTTTTGTGTAGGGTAGGTCTAATAGGGACAAAGTCCCTTAGCATTTGTTTGTCTGGAAAAGTCTTTATTTCTTCATCATTTATGAAATTTAGTTTTACAGGATACAAAATTCTTGGCTAATAGGTATTTTGTTTATGAAGACTAAAAATGGGGTCCCAATCAATTCTGGCTTTTAAGGTCTCTGTTGGGAAGTTTGCTATTAGCCTAATGAGTTATCCTTTGTAGGTCAGTTGTGGCTTTTCTGTTGCAATTTGAAGAATTTTCTCCTTCAACATGACTTTGGCTAGGTTGATGACATGTCTTGGAAATGTCCCAATTGCTATGAATGTTCCCAGTGTTTGATGACCATCTTGTATCTGGATATCTGAATCTCTGGCAACACCAGGAAAGTTTTCCTCAAAAATTTTCTTGAATAGATTTTCAATGCTTTTTGCTTTTATCTTCTTCCTCAGGGATACCTAAGGGATCATTCTTATATGGGCCCGCTTTATACAGTTCATATTTCCATGGGTAATTGTTCTTCTTTCTCCCTTCCCTTCCCCTTCTTTCTATTTATTTATTTGTATCCTTGACTGACTGGGTTAGTCTGGAAACCTTTTCCTCAAGCTCTGAAATTCTTTCTTCTATTTGGTCTAGCTTGTTGATGCTTTCTGCTGTATTTTGCAATTCCCTGAATAATTCTTTCATTTCTTTAGTAAAAGGCAAGAGATTTATATGATCTGAAGAGAAACCAGAGTATTATATAATTATTTCATTTCTTTAAGTTCTGTTATATCTTTTCTTACGTTGGTTTTCAATTTTCCTTTCAATCCTCTTCATTCCACTTACTATCCATATTCTGAATTCCATCTCTGACATTTTTGCAATTCTTTAGGTTCAGGTCCATTGCTAGAGACCTACTATGATCTTTGGGGGGAGGGGTGCCAAGACAGCTTTTTCCCATGTTACCAGAATTATTATTCCGTTTCTTTCTCATCTGAAATCTCTGCTTTCAGCTCAAGACAAATATGCTTGCAGTGCACCCATTCTCCTCAGTGGGAGCTCTCCTACTTTGAGCAAAGGAGAGCTCTCCGTCTTACTCTGAAGAACTGACCCGGAATGAGATGGGTGGATGCACTCTCAGTGTTTAAATGATGTTCTCTTGCATCTCCTGCCTCACTATTTATTTCCCTATGGTTGTCATTGGTGGTTCCCACTTTGCAGGGTGAGTGAATGCTCCTACTCTTCACATATGTAAGTTCAACATTTTTACCTTCCACATTTAAGTGAGATCATGCAGTACCACCAACTGTCAGCCCAAGCTGGGTTAAGTGCAGCCCCACCCATGCCTGGGGGTAGCTGCGAAGGTCTGCCTGTCCTGGGTTAGGAGTTGCCCTGCTCAGATCCATAGGCAACATGCTGGCTGGAGCAGAGCCCTACCCATATCTATAGGAAACAGTGACTGATAGTCCATGGCTGCTTAAGAGCTGGGTGGCAGTTTTTGTTGGCCCACGTGGCTTTAGCATGGTCTTGCTCATACCCTCTGGCAGCAGTGACTGATGCCCTGTCCTGGCTTAATTAAGAGCTGCTCCACTTCTATCTACAGATGGTAGCATTTGCTGGCCAGGTGCCAGCTTAAGTGCACATCTGCCAATGTCCACAGGCAGCAGTGATTGTCAGCTTATGCTGGTTTTAGAGTTGTCTGGATTAGATTCAGTGGCAGCAGCATATGCCAGCTCTTGTGCCTTGAGGATAGGCCTGCCCGTATCTATGGAGAGCAGTGATTAATAAACCTGGCCAGCCTGAGGGCTGCCCTGCTCAGATGCATAGACAGCAGTGTTTGTTAGCTGAGTGCCAGCTTGAGCACAGCTCCACCCATGCCCACCAGCCACGGTGATTGTCAGAGTTCAAAGGCTTGAGTGCTACCTAGATCCATGGGTGGTGGCATCTATTGACATTTATGGCTTGAGTGTAGCCCTGTCCACACCCACAGGTGGCAGTGATTGTCACCCAGACACCGGTTCTAACAATCCCATTTGTGAGTATATATTCAGTATGCCAAAGAGATATCCACACTGCCATGTTTATTGCAACATGATTCATGATAGCCAAGATACAGAAGTAACCTAGGCATTCATCATCAGATGAATAGGTAAAGAAAATGTGGTATATATACCCAATGGAATGTTTTTCAGCCTTTAAAAAGAAAGAAATACCGTTATTTGTAATGACATGGATGAACCTGGAGGACATTGTGTTATGTGAAATAAGCCCCACACCAAAAGACAAATACTGTATGATCTCACTTAAATGCGGAAGGTAAAAATGTTGAACTTACATAAGTGGAGAGTAGGATGGTGGTAACCTGCGGATATAGGAGGTTTAAGAGATACTGAGCAAAGGCATAAGGCAAAGGAAGATGGAATGTCAAGATCATTAAGGGCTTTGATGATACCACTAATGCACTAGAACATCCTGATGGCAAGAGTGGACCTATCCACAGTGTTCAGCAATAGAGTGATTTTCAAGGAACATTTGTCATTTAATAACTATTCTGCACTGATGGCTCAGCACCTGTGGCTCAAGTGGCTAAGGCACCAGCCACATATACCTAAGGTGGCGGGTTCAAATCCAGCCCAGGCCGCCAAAACAACAATGACGGCTGCAACCAAAAAAATAGCCAGGCGTTGTGGCGGGTGCCCTGTGGTCCCAGCTACTTGGGAGGCTGAGGCAGGAGACTTGCTTGAGCCCAGGAGTTGGAGGTTGCTGTGAGCTGTGATGCCATAGCACTCTACCCAAGGGGATAGCTTGAGGCTCTGTCTCAAAAAATAAATAAATAAATAACTATTCTGCACTGACAAAGTGCTATAATCAAATTTGCATTTTAAAAAATTATCATTTTTGTACTTTTCTATATCTTTTCCATTCCTCAGAGTTTAGACGAAAAGAAATAGATTATTGCATCAAGGTACATAACTAAGAGAAATATGCTTAACATTTTAAAAACGAAAACAAAATATCAGTATAGAAATTATCAGGAAAGGGGAAGAAAACCATCTAAAAACAGATTACAATATAAACACGACTGCAAAATAAAAAGTATCACCGCAATTCGGTGGGAGGAGTGATTCAATAGACACGGGGAGGGCAACTGAGGAAAAAGGCAAATCCTTATCAAACATTTTGTCACAAATGTAATACCGAATAAAATATAGATAAAATGTAAAAAAAAGAGCGGTGCCTGTGGCTCAGTGGGTAGGGCGCCGGCCCCATATACCAAGGGTAGCGGGTTCAAATCCGGCCCCAGCCAAACTGCAATCAAAAAATAGCTGAGCGTTGTGGTGGGCGCCTGTGGTCCCAGCTACTCGGGAGGCTGAGGCAAGAGAATTGCCTAAGCTCAAAAGCTGGAGGTTGCTGTGAGCTGTGACGCCACAGCACTCTTCCGAGGGCAACAAAGTGAGCCCTTAAAATGTAAAAAAAAAATTAAAAATTCTTTAAAAGTATAATGAAGGTGATTGTTTGCATAATCTGGAGATGAAGAAAAACTTTCCCCAAAATTACACTTATTGATGTCTATACCAAAAAAAATCGCAGATTTCTTTTAAGCTTCATTGTCATTAGGAGGTACTAGAGGAAAATGTGCTTGTAATATTGGAATGGGAAAGGCATTCCAAAATCTAGAAAGGACACCAGGTGGAGTGACGAGAACGCCTGCGAGAAGGGCTGCACGCGGGCGCGGCGGCCGCCC
>NW_003852472.1:9271102-9282865 GCF_000181295.1 Otolemur garnettii
TGGCGCCTTAGCTGCTTGAGCCACAGGTGCCGAGCCAAGAATTAGTGGTCTTGATCACCAAAATCACTTGCAAAGTTTCATACTTATGCTAGTTATAATGAAATTTCACGTTTCATCTTTGAAAACTTTTTCAGGTAGACAAGTACTACCAAATGCTTATATCATCCATGTGCATATCCTTTAATTTGAACATACAGTAGAAGTCTCTAAGTTGACCACCCAAGGGACTGTAACAAACTGGTCAATGTTCAGAAATGGTCAACATAAAGAACTAGGCCTACTGTACTGATAAGTACATGTGGTGCTTGTCTGGTCTATGAAAATTACCTTCACTTAAGAAGGTAGTCTCTTGGCACCTGTGGTTCAAGTGGCTAAGGCGCCAGCCACATACACCTAAGGTGGTGGGTTCAAATCCAGCCTGGGCCCACCAAAACGACAATGACAGCTGCAACCAAAAAATAGCTGGGCGTTGTGGCAGGCACCTGTGGTCCCAGCTACTTGGGAGGCAGAGGCAGGAGACTCGCTTGAGCCTAGGAGTTGGAGGCTGCTGTGAGCTGTGAGCTGTGATGCCCCGGCACTCTACCCAAGGGGACAGCTTAAGGCTCTGTCTCAAAAAATAAATAAATAAATAAATAAATAAACCGAAACTGAATCCCAGTGAGGACCCCTGTGACCTAAGAACACACCACAGAAATGACCCTAAGGGACCAGGAAGTTGATGTATCTATGCACCAATTCCTGTTTCTCACTGGTTGAAAGTTGCAGAAACTCTCACACACATCTCAGGCCTGCCAAGGACATGGTGCACCCCCACCTCCTCCCCAGAGAGTACTCTGAGACAAGACACTCTGGAAGAAGCTGGGGAGTCAGGGGGTCTGGGAACTGTCTGTATATGACTTCCTAGGTGGGTCTTGAGCCTGGGAGTTGGAGGTTGCTGTGAGCTGTGATGCCAAGGCACTCTACTCAGGGTGACAGCTTGAGGCTCTGTCTCAAAAAAAAAGAAAAAAAAACAGAAGGTAGTCAATGTAGGGAGGAGGTCAACTATGGAGGTTCTGTATTTATTGCTTGGAAAGCACATAAAGTTCTGTTGTATTCTTTTTGATATTTGCATTTTAGCATGTCAGTCTATGGCAGACTAATCACTTGCAATTGAAGATTAGGTGGGAGCTTCTCAACTGCAAAGTTATAAGGATTTTGAAATATAGGGGTGTCCTTTGAACTAGCATAGAGGTCTGGAAGTGCTACCAGAACTATAGTTTGAACATGGAAAATACAACATAGCTACTGCTAATTTTAGGGGTGGGATCTCACTTCCTGTTTTCCCTTTTTGACAGCACTGAAAATATATAAAGCAGCCTGATATAACTTGTGATTCAAACAATGTTAGTTGTCATGGAAAAAATGACTTTACTGTAGCATAAGTTATGGTGTATAAGAACAGTTTTGCCTTGTAATTTTAGTTTGAATTCATTAAGAAACATTATCAAGTTGGCAGCAAAAGTTCATTTCCCAAGCCAATCAATGTTTGGTAAGTGGTTGAGGTGGGGTCTATTACCAAAAAAAAACCTGTGTTCTTTCCTTACTTTATATCAGCTGCAAAGAAAGAACACCCAACTAGTAAGGCATTCAGGATTTTAATTCTTTGGCTGAAGAATAGAGAAGGAAAACTTGTGTTCTAAAGGCACTTTCTCTCTGAGCAAAAGGAGATGTGGGAATTTTAAAGTTAGATACCAGACAGATGAGGTGCGTAAGCATGAACAGAGTGAAATTTCAGACAGGCAGATGTAGTTTCTGTACATGCTTCTTTATATATTTCTGTACAGAGAACAGTGGTGATTCTCACTTGGGGGAATGATTTTTGGTTTTATAATGATGTGAGCTAAAGGTAGCTGGAGTGGCCTGCTCTGGTCTGCACTGGACTTCTGGCATCCTGCAGGAGGTTATGTAGCTATTTACAGCATTTGGGCCACCTGGTGTCCTTGAGTAGCTGTGCTTCTAAATAGTGAATACTAAAGAAAAATTGTTAAAAGAGAAAGACAAGAGGAAAAAAATGCTGTTAAAGTTTTTTCCATTCACTTTATCCCTGAGATGAACAACAACAACAACAAAAACTTAATAAAACTTTATCACTGTCAAGCCATCAAACTACTATGTGATAGGGCAAGTCAGGATATTTACCTTCTATTTCTGACAAAGTTTATGAAACTGACAGTGGTCAAGGCCATGAGAGCAAATAAAGTTCACTGTTGGCACTACTGGTTCAATAACCCATGGTAGATCCAAATATTTTCCATGAAGTATCCACTTGGCAAATTCTCTATGATTTGGAAGTGTCACACCAAAATTCATGTGTTGGAACCTTATTTGCCAATAGAGCATGTTGGGAGATGGGGTCTTTAAGAGATGATGGGGTCATGAGGGTGGAACTCTCAAGTATGGATTAATGCTGGTATAGAGGGAGTGAGTTCCCTTAGGAATGAAGTAGTTCTCATGAACGCAGGTTATTATAAAAGTGAGGTTGGCTCAATTTTTGTGGTCTCTTTCACATGTGCACTCTCTTGCCCTTTTGCTTTGCTTTTGCCTCATTTTGAAGCAGTATGAAAGCTCTAACTAGAAGCTGCCACCATGTCCCTGGACTTCCCAGCCCAGAACCATGAGCCAAAATAAGATTCTTTCCTGTGAAAATTACCCTGTCTGTGACATTCTGTTATGGCAATGCAAAACAGACTAAGTTAAGGTTGTACCAAATTGGAATTTTCTCAACTTCTTAAAAAATAGTCTTGTCTAAAGTTGTTCCATACAGATTATTCATAATAGCAAATTTGTCAGTTACTTCAAAATTTGCAATGACTCCTGAGAACAAAAATGACTGAACAGTATTGGTAGTATATGTTGACTTATTAAGAGCCAAACAAACTTACTTTGGTTGCAGCCTTAGCTTCACTTTTTATCTTCAGGAATAAATTTTAGTGAAAGGATATACCGTTTGCCCTCTATTTTTGTGGATTCTGCATCCATGGATTAAACCAACTACCGACCAGAAATACTTGAAAAAAATAGATTGTTGCATCTGTACCAAACAAGTACAGACTTTTTCTCTTGTGATTATTCTCCAAATGAGACATACAGTATAAGAACTGTATAAATGCGATGTATACATACCATTTACGTGGTATAAGGTGCTGTAAGTAATCTAGAAATGATTTGAACTAGAAGACAGAAGAATGTATGCAGGTTACATGCAAATAATATACCATTTCATAAAAAGGACTTGAGCATTCATGGATTTTGACATTTGAGGGGGCCCTAGAATCATTCCCCCATGGATACAGAGGGATGGCTGTATTCCATTTCAGATTTTCTCATTTTTCTAACTGTTTCTTTCTGGCATAATTACCATAGTAATCTCTGGCCTGCATTTAATTTGCTGTTAGGATCCAAAGTGAGTAGATGTTTGGCAGGTTCCTTGTGGGTTACAACTATCAGCGTAGTAGTTCTGTAAGTAAAAAATCCAGATATGGTGGAATCCAGTTGTGTCTTTTGAATCTTGCAAGGCCCCAATTAAAATGTTAGCAGAACTATATTTCATACTGCAGGCTTTGGAGATGAGTCTACTTCCAGTCTCATTCAGTTTGTTGACTGAATTGAGTCTCTTGTCCGTTGTATGACTGAGGTCGCCCTTCCTTGCTGCCTGTCATCACGAGTAATTCTTTGCTCCTTGGGCCTGCCTACATTCCTTCACCTGTTTTCCATGTGACTCTGCCCCCTCCAGCCATGGCAGGGTAAGTCCTTTCCATGCTCTGAATCTCTCTTGCTTCCCCTTCTGCTGCATCTACAGAGCCAGTCCTAGTTATTAATTAATTTATTTATTTGAGACAGAGTCTCATATGTTGCCCGCAGTAGAAAGGACAACACAGCTCACAGCAACCTCCAACTCTTAGGCTTAAGCGACTCTCTTGCCTCAGCCTCCCAAGTAGCTGGGACTAAAGGCACCCGCCACAACGCCCAGCTATTTTTTGGTTGTAGTTGGCATTTTGTTTGGCAGGCCTGGGCTGGATTTGAACCCGCCAACTCTGGTGTATGTGCTGGTGTCCTAACCGCTGAGTTACAGGCACTGATCCTAGTCCTGTTTTTTTTTTTAAAAAAAAAAAAAAAAAAAAAAAAACCCTGGGATAACTCATGGTTCTTAAAGGAGGATGGAGTAGAGACTCAGTCTTTTGGTCCAGAAGTGTCATGCCACGGTAGAAGCCAAAAAATGGACTCCAGGTGACTTGAGCACCTACAAAACTTGGGAATATACCTACAGGGTAGGGGTAAGGAGCTGTAAAATTAAGTGTGAAAAAGTGTTTTTCTGTCAAAAATCCTGGAAGTCTCTTATCTTATTCCTGTGAATAAGCAAGTTCTTTAGAGGCAGGGGCTGTATCTTGCTATTGCTATCTGCTACAGAATGGGGAATAGTATAATCAGTCCTGGTGAGTGATTTTGGAAGAAATGAATCAAAAAAGGTTCATGTACAGCAGTCCAGGATATAATGTCCCAAATATCACAAAAACAGAAACCCAAAGCAGGAGCCAACAACTCACGAGCTAATAGTTACAGTGATTTTACCAACCATTGCTTTTGAACTGACAGTAGGAATATCAACACAGTGGAAAAGGCAAATTAAATTCTAGTATTATTTAGAAAAAAATGAACCAATGGGCTGCTTGAAAGATTCTTGGGGGCCCAGGGACCATACTTCAAGAATTTCTGCTCTAGTGACACACCTCTTGGGGGCAGGACACAATTATAAGAGGGTCTTTACCTAACAAATGCAAGCAGTGTAAACTGGTTCTTTGTACCCTCAATGAATCCCCAACAATATAAAAATAAAATAAAATAAAATAAAATAAAATAAAAGACCGCCCCTTTAAAAAAAAAAAAAGAATTTCTGCTGTAGACTTAAGGGAGAGAAACAAACCCCTATTTGTTTAAGAAATTGTTGTTCAGGATTTTAGATACAAGATAACTTGTGTCTCTAGTTTTCAAATCATCTTTTGAGCACTTGCCAAGAAGTCAGCCTTTCTACAGAGATTGAAACTCTTGGATTTGTAGTAATTTATTTTAAAGCTGAGAAAGAAAAGGAGATTTAGAAGCAACCCATCCTCAGTGGTTGAAATGTTCATTGTTGACTATAACCAAAGACTAGAAATCACTGCAATGTCCACCATTAAGTTTCTGCTAAATAAATAAAAAAAAATCTTCATATAGAATAGTTCGGAGTAAACCATTTCACAGAAGCGAACACTATATTAGAAAATCCTACTACATAGTAGGGAAAATTATAGAAATTTATATACTACAGTGGAATAATACCCAGAATAGAGCAAGTGAAGAGATTATGGCAGAGAGCCATCTTTGATTCAGTTTGCTTTACTTTTTGGCTTTATCCCATCTATAATATTTCCATTTAAAACATGCCTCATATCGTTAGTATCTTCCCGTGGGCTCAAAAGTAGGGTAGCATGGCCTTCTCAGGCAGTTCTGTTTAGAAATCAGCACAGCATGCTCTCTTGTACCTCTCCTCCCTTGTTCCCAACTGTTACAAACACAGTGCATATTTATTTGGTCTAAAATTGGGGCCAGTAGAGAGATCATTTAATTTGGAGTCAGTTCAGATCTGTGTCTTCTGTATAGCTGTAACTCTGGGAAAGTAAATTACTTGAGTTTTCTAAATCTGAAAATTTTCACCTGGCAATAAAAATATTTTTTTTTCAGATCAACTCTCAGGACAAAAAGAAGCACTTTGGCACTCAGTACAATGCTAGGTGCATAATAGGTACTTCATAAATGAGAAGTATCGTTATTTTAGTTTAGTGTCTAAGGGACTTGTTTAGATTTTAGAAGCTCTGCTGTCCTAATTCTTCTGTGGGAACACCCTAATGCCCAAGCCTTACTCTCGAAAGGTAAGTACCTAAAAGAGTCTTTATGTTTTCTTTTAGGCATTTTTAAAACAAAATTTTCTACTTCCCTTCCTCATGTCTATATATCCCTTAGAAGAATGCTCTTAGTCCCTTTGACTTTGATAGGGAGTTTAACTTGGTTAAGATGCTTTCTGTGTACTTATGTTTAAATGTATTACTGTACATTCTAAGCTGAACATTGTATATTATTCATTATATAGAAGCCTGTCTAGCAAGACAACCCCAGTTTAAAGCAGGACAATAATGTGAATTAAAAGCTAAACTTGGGGAAATGTCTATATTAGACTCCCTTATTGACCTAAATTATATAGTAAGTAATTTAAAACAATCTTTGTTTCTTCATTTCTATTCTTTTTCAGTCTGGGATGGCGGAAAGAAGGCGTATGGCCACACATATACCTGATGATGAGCAAATAGTTAAGTAGATATTTCAAAGAGAACTCTACATTTTCTACTTCAGTAAAATTGTATAGATTCAAAATATTGACTTAGTAAACTGACATAAGCCTAGATGATAAAGGCTAGTTTGTTATGTTTAAACATGAATGAACTTTTATATTAATTGCAATTAAATGTCAATGAGGATTTAAATGATACATGTTTCTTGAGTTTGCTGACCTTTCTGGTGGTGCAAAACTAAAACTATTTCTATTTAACACCAAAGAAAAACAATTAATTAAAATTCCATAATCTTCCAATAGGTGAGAGGAATAGTGGTGCTATCTTCATGGATATAGTTGTATAATTTATATACTGATAAGAAATAACTTTTAATGTTTTGCTTTTTATTATTACTTTAAAATTTTAAAGCATTTATTTTTGTTGTTGCTGTGATTGCTGTTGGGGTCTTCATAAATTCTTTCCCTAGACCAATATATGTAAGAGTTTTTCCAACATTTTCTTCTAGAATTCTTATAGTTTCATGTCTTAGGTTTAAGTCTGTTATCCATCATGAATTAATTTTTGTGAGTGGTGAGAGGTGCAGGTCCTATTTTAGTCCTTTACAATCCAGTATTCCCAGTACCATATATTGAATAGAGATTCTTTTTCCATGTGTATGGTTTGACTGCTTTGTCAAAGATCAGATGGGAATATGAGGATGATTTCATATCTGGGTTCCTTGTTCCGATCCATAGGTCCATGTCCATATTTTTTCTTTTTTGCAGGTTTTTTTTTGGCTGGGGCTGGGTTTGAACCTACCACCTCTGGCATATGGGGCCGACGCTCTACTCCTTTGAGCCACAGGCATCGCCCTCCATGTCTGTATTTTTGTGACAGCGTTATGCATGGTTTTGGTTGCTGTAGCCCTGTAGTATAGCTTGAAATCTAGTAAAGTGATGCCTCCACATTTGTTCTTATTATGGAAGGTTGTGCTGGCTATTTGGGGTCTTTTCTGATTCTACATGAAGCATAGAATTATTTTATCTAGCTCTGCAAAAATAGCATTAGCATTTTAATGGGGATTGCATTGAATCTATAAATTACTTTGTGTGCTATAGACATTGTAATAATGTTGATCCTGCCAATCCATGAGCATGATTTTTTTTCCATCTGTTTATATCCTCTGTGATTTCTTTGCTCAGTGTTCATAATTTTTCCTTTAGAGGTCTTTCACCTCCTTACTTCGGTATAATCCTAGGTATTTTATTTCCTTTGCTGCTACTGTAAAAGATATTGTGTCTTTGATTTGATTCTTAGCTTCACTGTTGTTGTATATAAAAGCTACTGATTTGTGTATATTGATTTTGTAACCTGAGACTTGACTGAATTTATTTATAAATTCCAGGAGTCTCTTGGTTAAATCTTTAGGGTTTTATACATATAAAACTACATCATCGGCTCGGCGCCTGTGGCTCAAGCAGCTAAGGCGCCAGCCACATACACCTAAGGTGACGGGTTCGAATCCCCAGCCCAGGCCCGCCAAACAACAATGATGGCTGCAACCAAAAAATGGCCAGGCGTTGTGGCGGGCGCCTATGGTCCCAGCTACTTGGGAGGCTGAGGCAGGAGACTCGCTTGAGCCCAGGAGTTGGAGGTTGCTGTGAGTGTGATGCCATGGCACTCTACCCAGGGGGACAGCTTGAGGCTCCTGTCTCAAAAAAAAAAAAACTACATCATCAACAAAGAGTGATAGTTTGACCTCTTCTTTCTCCATTTGGATATCCTTGATTTCCTCTTCTTGCCTAATTGCTTCCAGCACTATGATGAATAGAAGTGGAGATAGTGGACAGCCTAGTCTAGGCCCACCAACAGTGTCTGAGTGTTTCTTTCTCTTGAGATCCATACTGGTGTGTGCTGTCATGGGACTTTTTGATATGAGCTATCATCACTGGAATTAACTGATGTCTCAATGTGATTTTTTATTTGACTTTCCCTGAAGATTATAGACATTGGGCATTTTTTCATTTGTTTGTTGGCCATTAGTCTTATCTTCATTTGAAAAGTTTCTGTTCATGTCTTTTGCCCACTTTTTAATGGGGTTGTTTGATCTTTCTTGCTGATTTGCTAGAGTTCTTTGTAGATCCTTGTTATCAGCCCTTTATTGGGTATATAGAATGCAAATACTTTTTCCCCTTTTGTAGGTTGTCTATTTGCCCTATTGATATGTCCTTGGCTATGCAGGAGCTTTTTAATTAGATCAGGGACTGCAAACTAGTACAAGCTCTATGGAAAGTAGTATGGAGATACCTCAAAGAACTAAAAGTAGACCTACCATTTGCTTCAGCAATCCCACTACTAGGTATTTATTCAAAGGGAAAAAGACATTCTATAAAAACAACACTTGGACTTGAGTGTTTGTAGCAGCACAATTCATGATTGCAAAGATGCGGAAACAACCCAAGTGCCCGTCAATACATGCATGGATTAATAAAGAAGTGGTATATGTATACCATGGAGTACTACTCAGCTATAAAAATGGTGATTTAGTGCCTTTTGGAACAACCTGGGTGGAACTGGAGACTACTCTCCTAAGTGAAGTATCCTAAGAATGGAAAAACAGCCACCACATACTACTTAGCACTCAATACCAAATTGGAATTGGTTGATCAACACTTAGGTATACATATGGTTAATGGGTACAAACATACCATTAGATAGAATATTTCATTTCTATCATTTTTGTTTGATTTTTTATAGTTTTCATCTCTCTGCTGAAGTTATCCATGTGGTCTGGCACATTGCATACATTTTCCATTAGAGATTTTAACATATTAATCATAGTCATTTTAAAGTCCCTATTAGTTTGTTACAACATCTATGGGTTGTCATATATGGCTTTTATTATTTTGAGGTCTTCTTCTTCTTTCAAGCCACATCAGCCTAAACTCAGCCCAAGGGTGGAGCACAGCTCAAAGTCAATCTCTCAACATGGTGCCTTGGATTTGAGACCTGAAAGGCCGTGGTCCCGCCCAGGTGTGCAGCATGGATGACTGCTATAGAAAATGCTGTCTGCCTATGTCTCAATCTCAACAGTAGCCCACAGCAGGGCAGTGAGGACCTTCTCAGCAGAGCACCTGGTTTCTATACTTCCTCAAAATGCACTGCAGCTGTACACATGCCCATGGTTTTTGGTATCTAGGCTCTCAGAATACCTGACTCAAGCTGCTTATGCTTAGACACCTGTGGGATTCTGTGTAGATTCTGGAGTAACTTCTCAGTGCCGTTTCCAGGCAGCTCCATATGTTAGGCCCAGGACTTGTGTGGGTCAAGGGTTTCTCTTGTAGCCAAATTGTAAAACCTCATCTCAGAGAATGGAGTCCTGTTTCTCCACATCCAGGAATTTCTTCCAGCTGTTAACTAGTCTTTGGTCCAGCAAGTTGCCCTGAATCCTCCCTTTACCCACTTTGGTGTCTCCCATCACTTACCTGGTGAATCCTAGCATTCTCTCCTAGATGATCTGTTAAAAATCTGAGAATCCATGGAGGCACACATACTACCTGTGGCCAGTGGGCCATCTTGATCCTATTTTCCATTGTGTTATTTTTATAACTTGTTTTGTTCCAAGGAATTTATTTTTAAATTTGCTGGCAAAAAAGTTGTTTCAAATGTGTTTACAAAATGTGTTCAGAGTATTCTATTGTTATCTATCTGTGTGGTCTGTAGAGCTATCCTATCTTTCATTTCTGATAGGAACAAGTTGTATTTTGCATTTTGCGTTAGCCTAGCCAGGTACATCTTTTCAAAGCAGAAAATTTTGGCTTGTTTAATTTTCTTTATGTGTCTATTTGCTACTTCTTTGACTTCTGCTTTTGTCTTAATTTTATAGTATTTATTGTTTTGCTGGGACTTCTATCTCTTTATTGATTTCATATGCATACTTTTCTTCATGCTCTTGCATATTTAGAGTAGCTGCTTTAAAATCCATCCTTATTGGCAATCCTAACACTTCTAACAGGTTGTTTTGATGCTAATTTTCATTGACTGGCCTGACAAACAGTATGAAGTAATTTTGGAATATAACCTGGATATTTCAGTGTTATGCTGTAGTTCAGAATTTTGTCATATTTCTCCAGAATATTCACAGTATTTTAAAGCAGGCAGTTAACTTGTATGGCTTTAAACTAAAAACTCTCTCTTTCATATGTTATCTCAGTTAAATTTTCTTACCTTTGTCTGAGCTACCTCCAATTGATCTCATATATTCTACCTTAGAATTTAGTCATAAACTTGTGCAGAGTACAAACACAGAATTTGAGATTCTTTTCTCCTTTTGTGATTATACGCTGTGGTTTATCTGAATCTTGTCTTTTGATTTTTCATTCAAGAAAGACTACAAGTACTTTTATTAGAATGTTTGATGTTCTTTGTGGCAATGGCTTTGTCCTGTATGCAACTAAAAGTTTTCATTGAAAACTCATATGGCCATCTCGGCTTCCAAGTCGGGCTCCCTTCAGTATTTTCCCACTTTTCCCCACTCCCCACTTCTTCAGATCACTTTTGTATTGTATACAATTTTCAATTGTTGTAGATGGAAGGTTTGGGCCTATTAGATTCTTACTTTGTGATACTGGAAGTGAAACAACCTCATTCAAAATAATTATTTTGTTTGAGATGTATTTTTTTCCATTCTAATAATTTCATTTTTAAGAGTTTATATATCTATTCTGAAATCATCTCTCATTTATTCTATATACATTTTTTTCCTGTAGATCCTTAAGCATATTCATAATAGTTATCTTATGTCTTCTAATTCTGACATTCTGGTTATGTGTGTCTCTGTTTCTATTTGCTATGTTCTTTTTTGACTATAAGATGTATAATTTTTGCTTCTTCATATCTAGTAATTTTGATTATACTTTGGATATTGTGTATGACATATTGTAGAAAGGCTGGATTCTATTATATTCCTCTGAAGACTATTCCATTTTATTTTATCTGGTAGTTAGGCCACTGGCAGGTTGCTTAAATCCTATTGAGTCAAGGTACTAGCTTTTGTAAAGGTGAATTTATTTTAGTTTTATTCTCCAAGCTGGAAGTAACCTTTTGCCTTTGAACATGGTTGTTAATCCTTAACATGACCTTTAAAGGGTTTAAATAGAAAGCCCAAAGTGTTTATCAAACTCTTCTAATTTGGAAAAAATTTGAAGTCCAAATTCTGCCTCCCCAGATCTCCTTAAGATGACAGCAGAAATACCTGCTCAACACTTACTATGCCAACTGTTCTCTAAATTACCACTGAGATCTTTGCATTCACTTCTGCATATGCAGAGTTCTGGACTCAACCAAGTATCCTAAAGTTTGAAGATTTAGGTCTCTTCCCTCTGTAGCTCGCACTAGCAGGATTTCTTCTTCAATATCT
>NW_003852472.1:9283331-9284576 GCF_000181295.1 Otolemur garnettii
GCATCACAGCTTACAGCAACCTCAAACTCTTGGGCTTAAGCGATTCTCTTGCCTCAGCCTCCCAAGTAGCTGGGACTATAGGCACCCACCACAACTCCCGGCTGTTTTTTGGTTATAGTTGGCATTGTTGTTTGGCAGGCCCAGGCTGGATTCAAAACCGCCAGTTCTGGTGTATGTGTCTGGCATCCTAGCCACTGAGCTACAGGCACTGAGCCATTTTTCCAAATTGTTAAGCCTTCTCTATAAATATCTTCAATGACTTGAAAATGTCTCAGTGTGTGAATAAATGTACCAGCGTTTATTTAGTTATCCTCTTATTTTAGAAAGTCAGACATTCAGATGTTAAATAGAGAGTTACAGAGACCACTTCTGCATAAAGATTTTGTGGATTTTTGTAGTTGCTTGAGAGAGATTTCCAGTGGTAAATGAATATATATTGTTAAAACTTCTTTGAATTGTTTTTTCACCTTTTTAAAATAACTCAGTTGGCTCAGCACCTGTAGCTCAAGCAGCTAAGGCACCAGCTACATATACCAGAGCTAGTGGGTTAAAATCCAGCCCAGGCCTGCCAAACAACAATGACAACTACAACCAAAAAATAGCCAGGCATTGTGGTGAGTGCCTATAGTCCCAGCTACTTGGGAGGCTAAGGCAAGAGAATCGCTTAAGCCTGGAATTGGAGGTTACTGTGAGCTGTGATGACACGGTACTCTACCCGGGGCAATAGCTTGAGGCTCTGTCTCAAAAAAATAAAACAAAACAAAACTCAATTGATATCTTTTATGTGTAATATTGATGGATATCTAGTTTTCTATGGTGATATGTTTAGTAGTAATTCCTTTCATAATTTGATATAACATAAGTTCTCAGAGGGTATATGACAGATTTTTAGCAAAAGTTTAAAAAATTTCAAATTGATTTTTGCTTCTTTAAAAAAAAATATTTTTGCTTCTTCACACTTACAGATGGTCTCCAACTTATAATGGTTTAACTTAATTTTTTTTTTTGCTTTATAATGGTGCTGTTTTTCACTATCAGTACAATATTCAATAAATTATGTGAGATATTCAATGTGTTATTATACAATAGATTTGTGTTAGTTGATTTTGCCCAACTATAGGCTAATGTTAAGTGTTCTTAGCATGTTTAAGTTAGGGGAGACTGAAGTATAATGCTCAGTATATTAGGTGTGTTAAATGCATTTATGACTTACAATTATTTTCAACTTACCTGCATGTGTTTTTT
>NW_003852472.1:9284596-9284866 GCF_000181295.1 Otolemur garnettii
AAGCAATTTATTTACAAGCAATTGGCTTCAGGGAAATATGTGGATAAATGTGATTTCACTCCATACGCTTTCCTTATTTCCAGGGTTTGATTTCCTCGTGTTTTTTGGCTCATTTTCTTTTTCCTTCAGTGCTTTCAAACAGTTGTTTATAATTGTAATTGTGAAAAGAAGTAAAATACTAAGAATTACTCTGGTATTATCAGGAACTATGAATATACACTCAACCTTTTGTCTTGCTTTTTTTTACTCAATATTTTATGTTTTATCCAA
>NW_003852472.1:9285974-9288602 GCF_000181295.1 Otolemur garnettii
GCCCACCACAATGCCTGGCTACTTTTTGGTTGCAGCCGTCATTGTTGTTTGGCGGGCTGGGCTGGATTTGAACCCACCACCTTAGGTGTATGTGGCTGGTGCCTTAGCTATTTGAGTGATAGGCGCTGAGCCACCTGCATGTGTTTAGTGGGACATAGCCTCATTATCAGAAGCATCTGCATTAACATGTATTGGATTTTCTACAACACAATGGAAGAATACCAAGTTTTTTCTTTTTCTTTTTATAGAAGAAGTAATTTATTATTTTAGAGTAATACACTGGCACTTCTTGTGGTATTTCCTTAATTCCCTACTTCTTTTTAAATTTAAAAACACAGCCTCTTTGTGTGTGCTGAGAAATAGATTCCTTCTACTTATAAAACTTATAGCAAAATCTATGTGTCTGTGTCCAGTGGCTCAGATTGTCTGAGGTTCAGTGGCTCACATCTCTAATCCCAGCACTTTGGGAGGCTGAGATAGGAGGATCTCTAGAAGCCAGGAGTTTCAGACCAGCCTGGATAATACATCTCTACAAAAAAATTTTTTAAATTATCTTGGTGTGATGGTATGTGGTTAGAGCCCTAGCAAAATAATCAAATGATAATCCATTCTAACTGCTTTGACATATGTTATCACTGTCTTTTCAAACAACTTCATTTCCTATTTAATGAAAACTTTAAAATTTTTATTTTATTCAAGAAAAAAGAAAATATTCGCTGTCTAACTACACTTGGCCATTTTGGGTTTGAATGTTTGCCCTATCAGTTGGTGAATAGAGCTCTCCAACAAGGATTTTCTTTTAATATCCTCTGTATAGGTAAGTGCCAAACAACTAATTTGAATTATTACTTCATTTTTCCCACTACTGATTTCAACTTACCTTAAGCAGTGTAATACTGGTGCTGTCAATTCAAGACCTTGTGTTCATGTTTATAATGGTTTTCATCTTCTTAACCATATTTTGTGGTCTGTAAACATTTAAAAAGCTTAAACATTTCAGTGCTTTTCAAAATCTGACATACCTTAGTGGATACTTTCTACACTACATTGATGACAGAGAGAATCAGGGCTAGCATGTTACACTCAAGACCATTCCAGTCTTTAAAGCATTAGGGATCCTTTATTTTTTAAAGTGTTATTGTTATTATTCTGAGGCAAGGTCTCTCTTTGTTACCTTGGCTAGAGTGCAGTGGTGTCATCATAGCTCATTGCAACATCAAACTCCCAGATTTAAGTGATCCTCCTGTCTTAGCCTCCCAAGTAGCTGAGACTATAGGAATGTACCACCACATGAAAATAATTTTAAACATCTTTTGTAAAGACGGGGTCTAGCTATGTTACCCAGGCTGGTCTTAAATTCTTGGCCTCAAGCAATCCCTCCCACCTTAGCCTCCCAAAGTGCTTGGATTAAAACCAGGAATAAGCCACTGCATGCAGCCAAAAAGTAATATAAATTTTAATAGAAAAATCATAATTGTATATATTTATGGGATACAATGTGATGTTTCCATATATGTTTAGGTAGAATGTTTAATCAACCTAATTAATATAGCTATCACTTGGCTTACCTGCCATTTTTTTTATATTGAGACATTTGAAATTTACTCTAAGCTATTTTGAAATAGACAATATATTATTATTACTGTGGTCACCCTGAGGTGCAATTATCTCCAAACTTATTCCTCCTATCTATTTACAACTTCTCATTTCCATTGTTCCTCTCCCTCCATCTCTTTTAGTCATTATTCTAATTGCGTCTGCATCTGTGAATGAGTTCAACTTCTTTAGATTTTAAAAATCACAGTCAGACTTGAGTTTTGCCTCTTCTCAGCTATGTTATGCCCCTGTGATGATGAATCTCTGTTTATTACAGGGGAAACTGGAATCGGAAAATCAACACTCATTGACACCTTGTTTAACACAAACTTGAAAGATAAGAAGGCCTCACATTTTTACTCGCATGTTGGACTTAAAATCCAGACGTACGAACTTCAGGAACGCAATGTTCATTTGAAATTGACTGTTGTGAAAACAGTGGGGTATGGTGATCAATTAAACAAAGAAGGCAGGTTAGTGTTTTCTTGTTTTAATTAAAAAAGATTTTCTTATCTTAAGAAATTGGCCTTCTTTCTCTATAAACTAAATTGTAATATTCCTCTAAGTCAATTAATATATTTCCTTCCATATTTTAATTCTTTCCTAATGTTTTCTTCTTGCAAAATTGAAACCTTTGTATATACTTTCTTATGAGATTTTGAATGAACTAATATAGGGAAAATTTGCTAATGTAAATTTGCTAATGTTTCTATTGGCTAGATTATTTCCTTGTTTCTTTAGCTTTTACTCATACACATTTATGGGGTACATGTACAATTTTGGAACATGCATAGACTGCCTAGTAGTCAAGTCCAGGCTTTGAGGATATCTGTCACCCAAGTAATGTATACTGTACTCAATAAGTAATTTCTTATCATTCATTCCTCTCCCACCCTCTCACATTTCTGGTCTCATTATAATAATTCCACTCTTTATGTCCATGTGTAAACATTTTTTAGCACCCACCTGTGAGTAAGAACATGTGACATTTTATTCTAATCCATTTATGTTACTGCAAAAGACATGATTTCA
>NW_003852472.1:9289714-9290877 GCF_000181295.1 Otolemur garnettii
GTGAGCTGTAATGCCACGGCACTCTACCCAGGGGGACAGCTTGAGGCTCTGTCTCAAAAAAAATAAAAAAATAAAAAAAAATTTAAAAAGAGTTGCTCTTGTCTCAGCCTCCCAAGTAGCTAGGAGCATAGGCGTCTGTCACAATGCCCAGCTAGTTTTTCTATTTTTAGTAAAGATGGAGTCTTGTTCTTGCTCAGGCTTAAGGGATCCACCACCTCGGCCTCCCAGAGTGCTAGGATTCCAGGCATGAGCCACCACGCCTGGCCTGTTGTTGACTTTCAATGAGATTATTTGCAGGGGAATTTTTTGTTGTTGTTCAGTTGTTTGAATTCTTTGTACATGGGTTGCTACAAAAAGTTTGAAACAGACTGTACTATAGTCCATTGTTTCACTTATAAGAAACATGGTCGGCAGCATCTTTTCAGATTCACCCATGCAAGTGTCAATTTGCCCAGATTATCAGAGTTGCAGGGAGGGCTTCATTTGTTTCTATTTACATGGATTTTGCATTTCTTAATTTTTGAAAATCTCAAGTGATCCACCCGCCTTGGCCTCCCTGAGTGCTAGGATTACAGGCATGAGCCAGCATGCCAGGCCAGACTTTCTTTCTTCCTGACTTGGTTAGTCTAGCTAGCAGTTTATCAATCTTGTTTATCTTTTCAAAGAACCAACTTTTCATTTTGCTGATTCTTTGTATTTTGGGGAATCTCTATTTCATTTAATTCTGCTCTGATCTTCGTTATTTATTTTCTTCTGTTAATTTTGGCATGTTGTATTTCCATCTACATTCATTTCAAATTTTCATCTTAAAGGTTTCCATGTTAATTTTGGTTTTGATTCAGAGATCTTTCAGGAGCATTTTGTTTAATTTCCATGTATTTTTATAGTTTCTGAATTTCCTTTTATTATTTATTTGTAGTTTTATTCAACTGTGGTCTAAGAAGTTATTTGCTTTGATTTCAATTAAAAATTTTTGTTGAGAATTGTTTTGTGGTCTATCCTATGGTCTATCTTGGAAAACGTTACATGTACTGATGAGAAGAATGTATATTCTGTGGTTGGATAAAATCTGTTTGATTTCATTGCCTATAAATAGCTTAATGTGGTGGCTTCCTCTAATGTCAGTTGCAGTAGCTGTGTACCTGGTGGGTGAGTGAACTCAC
>NW_003852472.1:9292220-9294574 GCF_000181295.1 Otolemur garnettii
AACAGCTGGATCCCATACTCCATCTCAGAAGGGGCACAAACCAGGGCAGAGAGGGATGTGGTAAACCTGGACTCAGGTGCCCCAGTGATGTATGCAAGCATTGTCTTCGATAGGGATGGTGGGAAGTCCTCGCACTATTGGTGAAATGCCTGGGGAAGTGGCAACTTTTGCTGGGTCAAATTCTCAGCATGCGGAGGAAGGGGCCATTCCTGTGCCACAGCCTTGGCTGGTGGGAGTGGGATCCGGTTTCCTTTCCTGCCCCAGTTCCTACATGGCTCTCTCCTACATCCTGACTGTATCGCAGTGGTTTGCTCCTAGTCTGCAACATAGCTCTAGGCAGTAGAAAATGCCCTCTCAGTCACTCCATACCAAGCCTCCCGGGCACTTTCCTTCAGCTCAGCTTTTGGTGGTTGTGGGAGCCTGTTTTAGAAAGCTTTTGACTTGAAATCTATCTTATCTAATGTAAGTATAGCCACCCCTGGTCTCTTTTGATTTTGATTTACATGGAATATTCCTCCAAACCCTGACTTTCAACTGAGATGTGTTCTTAAAGCGAAGGTAAGTTTCTGATAGCCTGCGTGTAGTTGGATCATGTTTGTTTCCATTCACCCAGTCTTTGTGTTTTCATTGAAGAAAATATTTTGTCTGCATTCAAGGTTATTATTGATAGGTAAGGACCTACTATTGCCATCTTGTTATTTCTGTTTTTCTCCACCTCTCTAATAGTCTTCCTTTGTGATTTTATGATTTTCTGTCCTATGCCTTGACTTTATCTTTAGATGCTTTTCTCCTTATCTTTTTTTGGTGTACGTTATAGTATTTCTTTCTTTGTGATTATCACAAGGCTTCCATTAAACTTTTTATATGGCCATACACTGAGGTATTGTAGATTCAGTTTCACACCACTACAACAAAGCAAATATTACTATAAACCAAGTATCACAATTAATTTTTGGCTTCCTACTGTTTATAAAATTATATTTATAGTATAGCTATTACACATAGGATAGCACTATGTCTAAAAAGTAATATGTGTACCCTTATTAGGACACTTTATTGCAAAAAATGCTAATGATCATCTGTGCTTTCAAGGAGTCATAATCTCCCTGGTGGAGGGTCTTGCTTCAATGTTGATGACTGCTGACTGGTCAGGGTGGTAGTGGCTGTAGGTTGTAGTGGCTGTGGCAATTTCTTAAAGTAAGGTAATGATGAAGTCTGCCATACTGATTCGTATTTTCTTTCATAAAATATTTCTCTGTAGCATGTGATGTTGTTTGATAGCATTTTACACAATAGAACTTTCAAAATTGTAGTCAAGACTCTCAAACCCTGCAAGTGCTTTATCAGCTAAGTTTATGGTATATCTAAATTCTTTGTTGTCATTTTAACCATGTTCACAGCTCCCTCACCAGAAGTAAATTCCATCTCAAGAAACCATTTTGTTTCTCACCCGTCCGCAGCAATTCCTCATCCATTCAAATTTGATCATGAGAGGGCAGCAGTTCAGTCCCATCTTCAGGCTCCACTTCTAATTCCATTCTCTTGCCATTTCCATTGTTTCGGCAGTTAATTGTTCCACTGAAATCTTGAACCCTCTATCATTACATAATAACCTACTTTGCCTCTTGTGACAGTTCTTGAGTTAAAGTCTATTTTGTCTGATCTAAGTATTGCCCCTCTTGTTTTCCTTTTTCTAACATTTATGAAAATAATTTTTTCCATCTTCTTATGCCTATGTGTGTCTTTAAGGCTAACATATTTCTTGTAAGCTGCATGTACTTGGATCTTGTGTTTTTATACATTAAGCCATTGTCTGTCTTTTGATTAGTAAACTTAGTCCATTTAAAGTAATATTAATAGATAAAGACTTTCAGTTGTGATTTTGTTCATTGTTTTCTGACTGCTTTTTACTTTCTCTTTCTTGCTGCCTTCCTTGGGATTTGATTTTTATAATGTTATACTTTGATTTTGATCTTTATCTTTTGTGTGTGTAGTTCAGAGCTTTTCTTCGTGTTTACCTGAAGTCTCACACAAAACATCTACAGTTATCACAGGGCATTTTGTGCTCAGAACAACTTAGCTTTGAACATAAAAATGCTACGTTTTTACTTCACCCCCATTTTATATCATTGACATCACTATTTACATTTTTACATTATTTTTAATATGGAATCATTAACACATTTTGGTAGCTACAGTTGTTTTCAATACTTTCTTTTAACTTTTATAGTAGCATTAAAATGACTTACATACCAACATTATAGCATTAGAATTTTCTGCATTCAACTATGTACTTATCCTTACTAGTAAGTGATAGATTTCCGTATGTCATCATATTGCTATTTAGGATCTTT
>NW_003852472.1:9296359-9303432 GCF_000181295.1 Otolemur garnettii
TGACTTTTTTGGTTCCAAAATCCAATATAGGATCATACTTTTCATTTATTTGTCATGTCTCTTTAGTCCAATTTAATTTGTGATAGTTTCCCAGTCTTTACCTTTTATGATTTTTAAATATTTTAAGCACTGGCCAGTTATTTTGTAGAATGTTTTTAAATTTGGGTTTTCCTAATACTTTCTCATAATTATATTGAGACTGTGAATTTGGCAAGAACACTACAAAGCTGGTTTACTTTACTCAGCATATCATAATAGGAGGTACATGATGTGGATGTATCTTATTACGAGTGATGATAAACTTGATCTATCATCTCCACTATAACATTATAATTTTTGTTTTGTAATGAATAGACATCTTAGAGAGTGATATTTTTCTTTGAGACTGGGCAAATATCCTATTTCTCCTTAAACTGTTGTCCATTTTAAAGCATCTATTTTGGATTTTGCTTCTAACAATTGTCACTCTGATGCTCTAATGTCAAATTTGTATTTTTCTCATCTCTTCTATATTTATATTTGAAATTTTTATCTAATGCAGAGTTTATTTCTTTCCCAGCAATATATTCATTCAGTCCATTATTTATATATCAGTTAGACTAATGGATATTTACTTTATGAGTTATAATATAATATCATAGAAATTAATTTTGTTGCTGAGAATTTTCCAGTCTCAGTCTTTGGTAAGAGTTTTGGTTAACATTCAGTTAGTTCCTTGGCCCTTTTAATATCCTCATATTTAAAACTTCTAATTTTAAGATAATTTTAGATCTACGAGAATGCTAAAACAAGCATAGAGATAGTTTTTGTACACCTTTCATATATTTCCTTTATGTTAACATGTTACATTTCCATGGAGTAAAGCGCGGGCCTTATTATGAAATTATGATCTTTGTACGGACATCTTATGCACACTTTTATCACTATGGCGAACTGTTTAGTACATATAATGAATATTAAGTGGTGAAAAAGATGACCAGATCTTATTAATATGTTATGCTAAATGTTTAAATAATCTTTTTTAGCTACAAACCAATCATTGAGTACATTGATGCTCAATTTGAGGCCTACCTTCAAGAAGAGCTGAAGATTAAACGTTCCTTTTTTGAGTACCACGATTCTCGAGTCCATGTGTGCCTTTACTTCATTTCACCGACCGGACATTCTCTGAAGTCCCTGGATCTGTTAACAATGAAGAACATTGACAGTAGGGTATGTTTAGTAAACACATCAGCCTTTCAATATTTAATGTTAATTTTGAGTTAATAACATTTTGACAGCATTTACATATGAGTGCAATGGCAGGAGTTTTTCTGAGAAATATATCCTTAAGTGATTTCATCATGTGGAAACATCTTAGAGTATACTTGCACAAACCTAGAAGATATAGCTTACTACACACCTAGCCTATATCCTTTTATGGAATAGCTCTTTACTCTACAAACCTGTACGGAATGTTACTATACTGAATACTGTAGACAACTGTAACACAATGGTATCTGTGTATCTAGACAGAGAAAATGTTTAGTGTCACAATCTTATGGGACCACCATTATATACATGGTCTATCATTTACTTAAATGTCATTATGTGGTACATGACTGTACCTGTTATTTTGTAATATGTGTATATATGTATTATAATTAATATTTCTATTAATTTTTAAAGTATTTGCATTATTTTGCTAGGATTACCATAGCAATATGCCACAGACTGGGTGGTTCAAATAATAGAAGTTTATTTTTTCAGTCTTGGAGGCTGAAAGTCCAAGATCAAGGTATTGGCAGGCCTGCTTTCTTCTGAAGCCTCTATTTTTATCTAGCTGATGGCTCCCCTGTCTTTGTTTTCTCACATGGTATTTCCTCTGGTATCTCTTTGTGTGTTCAAGTTTTGCCTTCTTATAAGGACATCAATCAGATTATATGAGGCTCCACCTTAACAGACTCACATTAATTTAATCCCCTTTTTAAAGTCAGATTCTGAGGTACTAGGGGTTTATAGTTCACATATACAATTTGGAGGGACACAATTCAGAAATTGATATATTTCAGCCTTGACTTACTTTCCAGAGAAATGTAATAAAAATACATCAGGTTAGAAAGTGAAGTACAGATAAAAACACTGAAATAAAATTTTGCTATTTTTTCTGTGATTCAGTGATAATTTAGATATGGTTATGTGCTATACAGTAGTCTCCATTTGTCCTCAGGTGATAAGTTACCCATAGTGGATACTTGAAATGCTGGATGGTACTGAACCCTATACGTGCTATGTTTTTTCTATACATACGTCTCTATGATAAGTTTGATTTATAAATTAGACACAGTGAGAAATTAACATAACTCATATAAAATAGAAAAATTTTAACAATATACAATAATAATAGTTATATGAACGTTCTCTCCATCAACCTCTCAAAATATCATGCGGTACTCTTCTTTTTGTGATTATGTGAGAAAATATAATGCCCACATGATGAGACACTGGGAAGATTCATATCCGGGGTGAGAGGGAGTGGGACAGTAGGAAATTCCATCACAATATTTAGAATGACGTATAATTTAAAACTTATGAATTATTTATTTCTGGAATTTTCCATTTTATGATTTTGAATTCATGTTGATTACAAGTAACTTAAACTGTGGAAAATGAAATTACAGATCATGGAAGACACTGGTATTGTTGAAACTGATTTTACTATATGGTACAATAAAATAATCCCATTAATGTTTGACTAGTATGACTGAAGATAAGGAACATAAAGCTTTGGTGATCTTGGCTACAAATCCTATCAAGGAGGATTCAGAATGCAAGAGCATGTGGGAAGCTAGTGCTTGGTGTAAAGAAGCAGCCAAGAAAACATGATTTTTTTCTAGCAGATGTTTGGAACACACACGGCCCTTCTTTCAACTGTCTAGTTCAATCCAATGACTTTAGAAAAATCTTGATGAAATTTATGTAAGGCCCCATTCATTTGTTTAATTTTTCTAATCATTCAGTAGTTTTTCATAATTTAGTTTTATAGTATAGAAGACATTCTATTGAATGTATATAAAAACCAGAACAGGAAGCTTATGTTATCTATACAAAAGGAATTGTAATCTTGTATATGGAAAAGTCACAGGATTTCCTGTCAGTGGAAGCAGGTTTTGAATATTTGCTATATCACTTGTTAGCTTTCTGTGACCTCACAACAAACTTTTGAGATTTCTGTAATTAAAAGCATGGGCAGTGGGTTCAAGCGATCTGCTTTCAAAACCTGGCCCTACCACTTGCTGGCTATGTGACTCTGGAACAATTATGAAGCTTTAATTGTGAGTCTGAAATAATTATACATAAAACTTAAATAGAGGGCCAATGTAAGACATAGTCAAATTATCAGATTCTTTTCTACACTCATCCATGATAAAATACGCTGTCTTTAACTTCATTGAAGAGAGAATGAGTTCTAAAGTTGGGTTCCTTTTATCAAAGCGTCCCAACTTTGCTTTATATGGTTCTAGCTGAAAAGAAACTTGGTACTTAATCTCCTATGTTGTTAAGTAGTTGAAAGAAATTCGATTTCTAGTAAAATTGAAATCTGCTTCAAGTTCTTAATTAGTCGTACATTCGATGTACTAAACTGTGTGTCTGGAACACACAGTTTTAATTTTATAGTCACCTGTGATCATTAAGCTATTTTTACATATAGAAAACCTCTCATTTTAGCAAGGACCATTGCATAGAGGTGGGCGAGAGTGTGTGTGTATCTGCTGCCTTTCTTCTCCTTCACGTTGTTCGGTTCTCCTACAATAAGTCCTTACCCTTTCAAACCTGAACACCTAATGTATTGTTGACATGTAAAACTTCCATTTGCGGCTCGGCGCCTGTGGCTCAATCGGCTAAGGCGCCAGCCACCTACACCTAAGGTGGCGGGTTTGAATCCCCAGCCCGGGCCCGCCAAACAACAATGAGGGCTGCAACCAAAAAAAATGGCCGGCGCTGTGGCGGGCGCCTGTGGTCCCAGCTACTTGGGAGGCTGAGGCAGGAGACTCGCTTGAGCCCAGGAGTTGGAGGTCGCTGTGAGCGTGATGCCATGGCACTCTACCCAGGGGGATAGCTTGAGGCTCCGTCTCAAAAAAAAAAAAAAAACATTTGGGGGGGTATTTAATTTCAAAAGTTAGGGGGACAGAGATGTTTTGTTACATAGAGTGAGTCAGGGCCATAAATGTGCCAATAACCAAAATAGTGTTCACTGTACCCATAAGGCGGGTTTTTGCCTCCCCCCTGCTGCTCCTCCCCCCTGCTGCTCCTCCCCCCTGCTTGATTTACAGTGACTTTTACTCCGGTCTGTGGGAGTAAATGACTTTTACTCTCCCACATGTGTGCCCATCAGTTGGTTCCAATATATTAGAGAGTGCGGGTGATGTTTGTTTTTCCACTTTTGAGATACATCACTTAAGATCATTGTCTCCAGTTTCTAAATTGCTGCAAAAGGCATTAATTCATCCTTTTTTATAACTGAGTAGTACTCCATGGTATAGATATACCACATTTCGTTAATCCACTCATGATTTGATGGGCACTGGGTTGATTACACATTTTTGCAATCGTGAATTGGCTTCAGTAAACATTGGCGTACAGGTGTCTTTTTGATAAGATGACTTCTTTTCCTTTGGTAGATACCCAGTAGTGGAATGGCTGCATTAAATTGTAGGTCTACTTTTAATTCTTGGAGAAATCTCCATGTAGTTTTCTATGGAGGTTGTACTAATTTGTAGTCACGACAATAGTGTATAAGTATTCCTTTCTCTCTGCATCCACAATAGTATCTTTTGGAGGGGGGCAAAAATAAAAGCCATTTTAACAGGAATACGATGACATCTCACTGTGGTTTTAATTTGCATTTCCCTGATGATTAGTGATGCTGAGTATTTTTTCTATGTGGTTGTTGGCCATTTGTCAACATTTGGCCCATGTTTTCAGAGGGTTGTTAGTTTATTTCCTATAGGTTTGTTTTAGTTCTTTGTAGATTCTGGATAATCACCCTTTATCAGATGTGTAGAATGTGAATATTTTCCCCCTTCTGTAGGTTGTTTATTTGCTCTTTTGATTTTTTCCTTAGTTGTACAGACGCATTTAGATTGATTTAATCAAGTCTCATTGATTTGTTTTTGTTGTTGCTGTAATTGCAATTGGGGTCTTAGTCATAAATTCTTAGCTTATACTGCAATGGTTTTTCTTACATTTTCTTCTAGAATTCTTATGTTTCCATCCCTTACATTTAAGTCTTTTATCCATCTTGAATTAATTTTTGTCCGTGGTGAGAGACAGGGTTCCTTTTTCATTCTTCTGCATGTGACTATCTAATTTTCCCAGCACTGTTTATTGAATAGGGCTTCTTTTCTCAGTGTATGTTATTATCTGCTTTGTCAGTGGTCAATTGGCCACAGGTATAAGGTTTACATCTGGGTTCTCTATTCCCTTTCATTGGTCTATGTCTCCGTTTTTGTACCAATATTGTACTGTACTATACTACCAGGTTATAGTATACTTTGAAGTCTGATAATGTGATGCCTCCAGTTTTGTTCTTTTTGCTTAGTATTGCATTGGCTATTCAGGCTCTTTTCTGGTTCCAAAGCATAGAACTATTTTTTCTAGTGCTGAGGAATGTACCATTGGTATTTTGATGGAAATTGCATTGAATCTGTAAATCACTTCAGATAGTATTGACATTTTAGCCATATTGATACTATTGATCCATGAGCATGATACATTTCTCCATTTGTTTATGTCAACAGTTTCTTTCCTGTTTTATCTTTCACCTCCTTAATTAAATATACTCCTAGGTATTTTATTTTCTTTGTATCTATTGTGAATGGTATTAAGTCTTTGATTTGATTCTCAATTTGACTATTGTTGGTATATATAAAAATTACTAATTGTGTACATAGATTTTGTAATCTGAGGCTTTTCTGAATTTATCAATTCCAAGAGTGTCTTGGCAGAGACTTTGGGGTTTACTAGATACAACATCATGTTGTCACCAAAAAGTGATAGTTTGACCTCCTCTTTTCTGAGTTGGACACCCTTTATTTCTTTCTCTTGCCTGATTGCTCTGGCTAGGAATTCTAGCACTATCTTGAATACCAGTTATGATAGTGGGCACCCTTGTCTTATACCAGTTTTTAGGGAAATCTTTTAAATTTTTCCCCATTCAGTGTGTTGGCTGGGCTTAGGTGATTCTCTTGCCTCAGCCTCCCGAGTAGCTGGAACTTTAGGCGCCCACCACAACCGCTGGCTATTTTTTTGTTGCAGTTTGGCCGAAGCCAGGGGCCCTACTCACTGAGCCATAGGCACCACCCTGTCCAAGAATTTTTTTAAATATGCAATCTACTTAAAACTTATATGCGTTCCTACCACATTACAGATCTTGTCATTATGTAGCTGTGATTTAATAAGATATCTTAACAGCAATAAAACATTTTAGAATTCTGCATATTATTTTTTGTTAAAGTTTAATTATTTCAATGCAAATGCATGGAAATGTTGTAGCACTAGGAAAAAAGTTTATGGGTAAAAATTCAATATCAAATATGCAAATGTTCAACTTCAAATGTGGAAAATTCTAATTTTACAAATTACAAGTAAGTATATTTGTTTTCAAGGTCCTTATAACACACAAACACCTAAAATAGTCTTTAAAATATGATATTAAAAAACTATATTCTTTTTAGGTGATCTTTGAGAAACAAATCTATCTCCAATGGTACATGAAAATGGGACATTAATTAAGTTTGATTTATGGAGAAGGTGATGTAGAAGGTTGAATGACAAAATTCACTTCTTTTAAAATTTTGATGGAGGGTCTCTCATTCTGACTTCTATCATTCAGTTTAGTAAGAAATCAGATTGATACTAAATTAAGTAGCCTACTTTATCTGACTACTTTTCCTTTACTAATTACACATGTATGACGATATAAGAGATTTTTAAAAGACAAATAAGATTGAAACTCCTAAAACCTGCATTCTGATAAAAGATGCATATGCAAAAGTGTTGATAATTTTGGAAAATATTTTTTTTTTTTTTTT
>NW_003852472.1:9304837-9306020 GCF_000181295.1 Otolemur garnettii
ACGTGCCATGTTCAAATGTCATGAAGTTTCCCCATGTTTTCTTTTAAGAATTTTACAGTTTTAACATTTATGTCTTTGATTCATTTTGGATTTAGTTTCTGTGCAAGGTAAGTCTTCTAAGAGTTTTATAATTTAACCCTTACATTTAGGTCTTTGATCCATTTGATTTAATATTTGTATATGTGTAAGTTTAGGGTTTATCTTTTTTCTTTTGCATGTGAATATATGATTGTTTCAGCACCATTTGTTGAAAATAATATTATTTCTCCATTGCATTGCTTTGGCACACTTGCCAGGAAGAGTTGACCACAAATAATATAAAGGTTTATTTAATCCTACACACACACACACACACACACACACACACATTCTATGTATATGTATTTATACCTATTCTTGTTTCAGTATTATACATCTTGATCAGTTACTTTGTAGCAAGTTTTCCAAGTGGCAGTTGTGAGTCCTACTACATTATTCTTTTTTCCTGAAATTTATTTGTCTACTCTGGCTCCCATAAAATATCCATATAAATTTTATTGTCATCTGTCAGTTTCTCAAAGAAGTAAACTGGACTTCTAATAGGAAATGGACTAATTCTGTACCATCTCAACAATTTCAATTCTTATCCCATTAACATGGGATTCTTTTCAATTATTTAGATCTTTTAAAATTTCTTTTGACCATATTCTGTAGTTTTCAGATTTTGCTCCTTTTGCTATATCTATTTCTAAATATTTTAATTTATTTTTAATTGAAAAATAGTAATTGTGCGGCTCGGCGCCTGTGGCTCAAGTGGCTAAGGAGCCAGCCACATACACCTAAGGTGGTGGGTTCAAATCCAGCCCTGGCCCGCCAAACGATAATGATGGCTGCAACCAAAAAAAATAGCCGGGCATTGTGGCGGGTGCCTGTGGTCCCAGCTACTTGGAAGGCTGAGGCAGGAGACTCACTTGAGCCCAGGAGTTGGAGGTTGCTATGAGCTATGATGCCACGGCACTCTACCCAGGGTGACAGCTTGAGGCTCTGTCTCAAAAAAAGAAAAATAGTAATTGTGTGTATTTACAGGGTACAATGTGTTTCAATTTATGTATACATTGTAGAAAAAGTCAGTCAAACTAATTAACATATCTATCACCTCAGCAACTTATTTTTTCTGAGGATCATGTTAAGAATTTAATTTTGA
>NW_003852472.1:9306567-9309881 GCF_000181295.1 Otolemur garnettii
ACTAAGGCAGGAGGATCACTTGAACTCAAGAGTTTGAGGTTGCTGTGAGCTAAGATACCACGGCACTCTACTGAAGGTGACCAAGTAAGACTCTGTCTCAAAAATAAATAAATAAACAAATTTAAAAAAAGAAATATATATAACATTATTATTACCTGTAGTCACCACTCAATGGAGTAAATTACAAGACTTACTCTTCTAGTCACCTAAAACTTTGTATCCCCTTTGATTAATATTTCTCTTTTTCCTATCCCTTCCTCTCCATCTCCAACTTCTGGTAACCTTTATTCTACCCTCTGCTTCTATGAGACAAACGTTTATAAAATATTTTTATTTCCGATTAATATGAGGATATATACAGTTAGGTTACATCATTTGGTTTTCTAAGGGTAAAGTCCAAGCTGTAGTTGTGTCCTTCACCCAGAGAGTGTGTCATACACCCATACGATGTTCCCACTGGGTGGGAACTTACCTAACCTCTTTCCCTTTCCCCCCACTTGAATTTAATTGAGTTTTTCTCTCATGTGACCATGTATTTCTTAATCTACTAGTTTCAAACTAGTACTGAATATATGTGGTGCTTGTTTTACTATTCTTGTGATACTTTGCTTAGGAGCATGTTCTCCAAATCCATCCAGGTTATTACAAAAGACACAAAATATCCATTTCTTATGGCCGAACAGTATTTCATGGTACACATATACTGCAATTTATTAATCCATTCATGTGCTGAAGGGCATTTGGGTTGTTTCCACATCTTTGCTATTGTGAATTGTGCTGCTATAAACATTGAGGTGCAAATGTTCATATGGTAAAATGTCTTTTTTCTTTTGGGTATCTACCTAGTAATGGGATTGCAGAATCAAATGGTAGATCTCTTTCTTGTTCTTAAAGGAATCTCCACACATCTTTCCATAGAGGCTGTACTAGTTTGCAGTCCCACCAATAGTGCACGAGTTCCTTTCTCTTTGCACTCATGCCAGCATCTGCTGCTCTGGGACCTTACAATGTGAGCTATTCTCAATGGGGTTAGGTGATATCTCAAAGTGGTTTTGATTTGCTTTCTCTGATGATTAGAGACAATGAGCATTTTTCATGTGTTTATTGGCCATTCATTTGTCCTTATAAGAAAAGATTCTATTCATGTCTCTTGCCCAGTGTGTAATGGGGTTGTTCTTTTTTTGTTCATTTTCTAGACTTTTTTGTAGATTCCAGTTGCTAGCCCTTTGTCAGATTCATAGCATCAAATATCTTCTTCCATTCTGAAGGTTGTCTCTTTGTTTTGTTGATTAAGTCCTTAGCTGTGCAGAAAAAATATTAACTCAATCAGCTTCCACTTATTTATTTTTGTTGTTACTGCAATTGCCAGTGGGGTCTTCTTCATAAAATTCTTTCCCTAGGGCAATAAGTTGTTCCTGCACTTTCTTCTAGGGTTTTTAAAGTTTCATGTCTTAGATTTTAATCTTTTATCCATCATGAGTTAACTTGTGTAAGTGGTAAAAGGTGCTGGTCTACTTTTAGTCTTTTACATGTGGCTTACCAATTCTAGCACCATGTATTTAATGGAAATTATATGCCCCAGTGTTTGCTTTTGTTTGCTTTGTCAAAGATCAGATGGCAATGTGAGGCTGGATTCATCCCTAGAATTGATGTCTCTGACTTTATGCCAATAATCTGTTGTTTTGGTCCCTGTAGACTTATAGTATAACCTGAAGTCTGGTAAAGTGATGCCTCCAGATTTGTTCTTATTTTGTAGAATTGCATTGGCTATTCAGTTTTTTCTGGTTCCATATGAAATGTAGAACTATTTTTAAAAATCTTCAAAGTATAACATTGGTATTTCAATGATAATTGCATTACATCT
The DNA here is from genome assembly GCF_000181295.1 of Otolemur garnettii. Taxonomy (NCBI): domain Eukaryota; kingdom Metazoa; phylum Chordata; class Mammalia; order Primates; family Galagidae; genus Otolemur; species Otolemur garnettii. The sequence goes on from NW_003852472.1 coordinate 9,308,432, forward strand.
GTAGATTGCTTTGGGACGTATAAACATTTTAACAATGTTGATTCTTCCAAGCCATGAACATGATCTGTTCTTCCATCTGTTAACATCCTCTGCTATTTTTTTCCCTCATAGTTCTCCCTGTAGAGATCATTCACATTCTTTTAAAAATGCATTCCAAGATATTTCATTTGACTTGATGCTACTATGAAGGATATTTGTCTTTGATTTGATTCTCAGCTTTACTATTGTTGGTGTACATGTGTATATGTAGGTTACTGATTTGTGTACATTGAGATGTTGCTGTATTTCTTGATCACTTCTAGGAGTCTTTTAATTGAATCCTTGGGGTGTTCTAAGTATAAGACCATATCATCAGCAATGAGTGATAGTTTGACCTCCTCTGTCCCCATTTGGAGACCCTTGATCTCCTTCTCTTATCTGATTCCATTGGTTAGGACTTCTAGCACTATGCTGAATAGCAGTGGCAATAGTGGACATCCTTGTCTGCTTCCAGTTCTAAGTGAAAATGCTTTCAGTTTTTCTCTATTCAATAGATGTTGGCTGTGGGTTTGTTGTAGATGGCTTCTCTCAGTTTAAAAAATGTCCCCTCTATACCAATTTTCTTGAGTGTTCTTATCAAAAAAGGATGCTTAATTTTGTCAAATGCTTTTTATGCATGTATTGAGAGGATCATATGGTCTTTGATTTTACTTCTGTTTATGTGGTGAATTATGTTTATAGATTTGCATATGTTGATAGCCTTGCATCTCTGGGATGAAACCTGCTTGAAGTGATGAATTATTTTTTTGATGTGTAGCCAAATTCCTTTTGCTATGAATTTTGAATATTTTTCAACAATATTCTTTTTTATGGCTGAAGAGCATTCCATTGTGTATATATACTATATTTTCTTACCCAGTCTTATATTGACGGACATTTATGTTGACTCCACATCTTTGCTGCTATGAATGATGCTGTGATAAACATACAAGTGCAGATAGTTTTATATTAACTTGTTTTCCTTTGCTAAACCCTTATCTAAAACATCACATGCAAATATTTTCTCCCATTCTATAGGTTGGGAGATTATATTTTGTGTTATATCCATTGATACAAAGAAGTTTAAAATTTGATGTAGTTCTGTTTATTTTTGCCTTAGTTGGCTGTGAATATGGTGTCTTATCCAAAAAAACATTGCCAAATCCCCTCTCCTTTACTTTCTTCTACTAGTTTCATAGTTTTTGGCCTTAGAACAATTTGGCTTAATAGACATATACAGAACATACCATCCCAAAGCTAATGAAGGTTGTCTATTTCCTTTCATTGTTGTGTACTTAGCTGTGCAGAAGCCTTTTTGTTTAATTAATTTCCATTTATTTATTTTTGTCATTGTGGTTGCTGCTGAAGACTTCTTTATAAAATCTTTCCCCAGGCTGACATCATCAAGAGTTTTCCTGGGCTCGGCGCCTGT
>NW_003852472.1:9310110-9315525 GCF_000181295.1 Otolemur garnettii
GTCTTTTACATGTAGTTATCCAGTTCTCCCAGCACTCTACCCAGGGAGACAGCTTGAGGCTCTGTCTCAAAAAAAAAAAAAGAGTTTTCCTGTACTTTCTTCTAGGATTTTTATCATTTCATGTCTTAGATTTAAATTTCTTATCCATCCTGAGTCAATTTTTATAAGTAGCAAAAGGTGCAGGCCCACTTTCAGTCTTTTACATGTAGTTATCCAGTTCTCCCAGCACCATTTATTGAATAGGGATTCTCCAGTGTATACTTTTGTTTGGTTTATAAAGGATCAGATGGCTATAACAGACTGGTTTTATCTCTTGGTTTCCTATTTGGCTCCATATGTCTTTGTCTCTGTTTTTGTGTTAATACCTGTTTTGATCACTGTGGACTTGTAATATCACCTGAAGTCTGGTAGAGTGATGCCTCCAGCTTTGTTTTTATTATTAAAAATTGCCTTGACTATATGGGTTTTTTCCTGCTTCCATACAAAACAAAAAACTTTTTTTTTCAGTTCTTCGAAGTATGGTGTTGGTATTTTAATAGGGATTGTATTAAATTTATAGATTGCTTTGGGTAGTATAGGCATTTTAACAATGTTGATTTTTTTCAAGCCAAGAGCATGGTAAGTTCTTCCATTTGTTAATGTCTCCTGCTATTTCTTTTGTTAGGGTTTCATAATTCTCTTTGTAGAAGTCCTTCACCTCTTTCTTAGGTCTATTCCTAAGTATTTCATTTTCTTTGAAGCTACCATGAAGGATAATTCCTTGATTAGTGTCTCAACTTGGCTGTTATTGGCATATACAAAGGCTACTGATTCATATACATTGATTTTAAATACCCTGAGATGTTACTGTACTTCTTGATCATTTCCAAGAGTCTTGTAGTTGACTCTCTGGGGTTTTCTAAGTATAAGATCCTGTCATTGTAAAGAGTGAGAGTTTGATCTCCTCTGCCCCCATCCAGAAGCTCTTTATATCCTTCTCTTGTCTGATTGCTTTGGCTAGAACTTCCATAATTATGTTGAATAGTAGTGGTAATAGAGGACATCTGTGTCTGGTTCCAGTTCTAAATGGAAAAGTTTTCAGTTTTACTCCATTCAGTATGATATTAGCTGTGGTTTCATCTGGCTTCAATCAGTTTAGGAAATGTGCCACCAATGTCTATTTTCTTAAGTGTTCTTGTTAGAAAAGGATGTTGAATTTTGTCAAATGTTTTTATGCATGTATAGAGAGAATCATATGGTCTTTGTTTTTGTATCTACTGATATGAATTACATTTATGGATTCGTGTATGTCAAACCAGGCTTGCATCCCTGGATGAAGCCTACTTGATCGTGATATATAATTTTTTTTAATGTGTAGCCAAGATTTTGTTGAGTATTTTTGCATATATATTCATTAGTGAAAATGTCCTGTAGTTCTCCTTTTTAGTTCGATGTTTTCATGGTTTTGGTATCAGGGTGACATTTGCTTGCTTCATAGGACATGTTGGGGAAGGGTTCTTCCTTTTTTCCCCCAATGTTTTGGAATAGGTTCTACAGGATAAGTACAAACTCTTATTTGAAGATTTGATAAAATTCTGGTGTGAAGCCATTTGGTCCAGGGTTTTGTTTTTGTTTTGGAGAGCTTTTTCATTGTTTTTTCAATCTCAGTGCTTGATGTCAGTCTCTTTAAGATATCTATTTCTTTATGGTTAAGTCTAAGGAGATGGAGTGATTCCAGGTATTGGTCAATTTCCTCCATATTGTCAAATTTCTGGACATAGAGTTTCTAATAGTGGTCGGAGATAATCTCTTTTATCTCTGTGATATCTGTTGTTATTTACCTTTTTTCATTTCTGATTGAAGTTATTAGAGATTTTGCTTTTCTGTTTCTAGTTAATCTTGCCAAAGGTTTATTGATTTTATTTATCTTTTTGAAGAACCAACTTTTTATTTCATTAATTTTCTGAATGATACTTTTGTTTTCAATTTCATTTATTTCTGATTAAATTTTGATTATTTCTTTTTCCTCTGCTAGGTTTGGGATTGGATTGCTCTTCCTTTTCCATTTCCTTAAAATGATTCATTAGGTTGATGATGTGCGCTCTTTTTGTTTTTTGGATGTAGGCATCTAACGTAATAAATTTCCCTCTTAGGACTGCTTTTGCAGTATTCCTCAGGTTTCATGGTTTGTTGTGTTTGAGGACTTTAATAATTTCCTCCTTTATCTCTCCCTTGACTCAACTGTCATGTTGCAACCCGTCGGGCTCCTATGGCCCTGGTCTCAGCACAGGCGAGAGGCGGATTAGAGGTACAAGCTTGTGGAAGGCGGGCTAGCCCTTACTTTCTGGGTAGCCCCGAGCAACCTCCGCACCAGCCTTTTATTGAGCCAGAACAACACAGGTGAGGGGAGTAATTAACAATGACTACGTGCTGAGGGCACGGGCTCTTCTTCCACAGGGAACTCCTGTGGACAAATGGCCCGAGGTCCATGACTCAGCTGCAGATCTCTTGCTCTGATGTCATCTGGCTCTTGGCGTCTCCTACACTGTCAGTCAGCATAAAGTTGTTTAGTTTCCATGCCTTTGTGTGGGGATAAAAATTTTGTTGGAGTTGAGTTCCACCTTTATTGCCTGTGGTCTGAAAAGATACAAGGTATAATTTCAATTCTTTCTTTTTTTTTTTTTTTTTTGAGACAGAGCCTCAAGCTGTCCCCCTGGGCAGAGTGCCGTGGCATTACAGCTCACAGCAACCTCCAACTCCTGGGCTCAAGCGAGTCTCCTGCCTCCGCCTCCCAAGTAGCTGGGACCACAGGCGCCCGCCACAACGCCCGGCTATTTTTTGGTTGCAGCCGTCATTGTTGTTTGGCGGGTCCAGGCTGGGGATTCGAACCCGCCACCTTAGGTGTACGTGGCTGGCGCCATAATTTCAATTCTTTCAATTTTGTTGAGATTGCATAAGGCCAAAAGGAAGAGAAGGGTAAAAAGCAAGAAGGGAGGAAGGAAAGAAAAAGATAAAGAATAAAAAGGAGGAAGTGAAATAAAAGAATTGAAGAAAAGGAGAGAAGCACAGAAAGAGAGACATAGGAAAAAATGGTGGTGTTTGGTAGAGTGCTTTGACCCACACCTGCAACTCTGGGGAAAAAGTCAGCAGTATGTCACAGGGGAGACCTACCTATACCATCTTTCCAAAGGCCAAAACTAGAAGGACACCTAGATCATGAGTTAATGGCCTACTTGAACCAGACCAATGCCATGCCTGCCCCCCAGCCAGACCAATGCCATGACCCTCCCAGCCCTTAGACAAAAGAATTAAAAATATATATATAAAGAAAATTAAAAATACAATTATATAAGATGAAGAAATAAGAGGTATCTTAGTTGTTGTATGAGAAATTTATGTGAGAAAGATGAGAAAATCTCTACAAAAGGAGAGAAATAAAAAAGAAAGTATAAAAGGGACCAGCTTGGCACCTGTAGCACAGTGGATATGGCACCAGCCACATACACTGAGGCTGGCGGGTTCGAACCCAGCCTGGGCCTGCTAAACAACAATGACAACTACAACAAAAAAGAGCCAGGTGTTGTGGTGGCCACCTGTAGTCCCAGCTACTTGGGAGACTAAGGTAAGAGAATCACTTGAGCTCAAGAGTTTCAGGTTGCTGTGAGCTATGATGCCACAGCACTCTACCAAGGATAATATAGTGAGAATCTCTCAAAAATAAAAAAGAATAAAAGAGGCTAAAAAACCAAAAATGGAGGAGCTCTTGCTATTGAAGAAAGTAAAAATGAAAAAAACAAAACTACAACCAAAACAAACCAAAAAAAAAAGTGGGGGGGGGAACATTGAGAAAAGAACAACAAATAAAGAATATATATACATATATAGTGATATGTGTGTTTGTGAGTGTGTGTATGTGTATAGCAACAAATTGCCTGGACACCAGGTGGTGCAGTGGTGTTAAGACATGGAGGCCACAAGCCACTATCTAGTTGCCAAGGAGACCTGGTCCTGTCTTTCTAAGTTATTTGCCCTCAATCAGGGCCTGGTTGCTTCTCCAGCATTCAGTCCCAGCTGGATTGGGATACTGAAACTCACCAGATTTCTTTGGGGACACATCTTGACCTTCCAAACATTGCCCCCTGACAACTAAGTGGCCTTCCACTGTGGTGCAGGGGCTGTTCAGCTCACCCCAAGGATGACTCCCAAGCTCAGCAGGTATACCAGAGGTACTTTCTGGTCTTGCTGAACATATTACTCTGCTTCCCTTTCCTTCACTTTGGGTATCTCTGGCACTTCTTTCTCTAAAATGGTCCATCTGTAGTTGAATATATACTTGCAACTCTTTTTTGTTTGTTTGTTTGTTTGTTTGTTTTGGGACAGAGTCTCACTCTGTCATCCTGTGTAGATTGCTGAGGCATCATAACTCACAACAACCTCAAACTCTTGGGCTCAAGTGATCCTCCTTCCTCAGTCTCCCGAGTAGCTGGGACTACAGGCACCCACCATGACACCCAGCTAGTTTTTCTATTTTCACTCTTGTTCAGGCTGTTCTCCAACTGCTGAGCTCAAACAGTCCTCCTGCCTTGGCCTCCCAGAGAGCTGGGATTATAAGTGTGAGCCACCACCCTGGTTTATTGGCAAGTTTTGATCCTCTACTTGAGAGTGGCATGTGCAGGCGCCTTCTAGTTCACTATCTTCACCTCCCTTCTAAATTCTTGATTTGGGAAAATTTCTTTAAAAGTATAAAATATTGGATTATATTTTGAAAGATAACTAAATTTGAAAATATATAGACTTAGATTTTAATCCTAGATCCTCTACATAAAAGATCCTGCATAATTGAACCATTTACCCTGAGACTATTAACTTATCTGTGGTTTAGAATCGATGACAATTCTATTGAGGCTTCTTTTAAGGAGTTGAAAATCTTTGCAAAGGACTTGAGACAGGGTCTGGAATATAATAGGTGACTGATGAATGTTAATTTCATTTTTTTACATTCCTCTGTTCTTATTGTTATACCTTATGTATTTTGAAATATCTAAACCTAGATATCTGAATTGAAATGCTGAGTAATGTAAATTTGTTTTTATTCTTTTATGCCAAATTTTCTTTAGATTTTGTCTTAGAAGTTTTGCCTTCCTCTATTTAATCAGAACTCTAGGAAATAAATTATAGGAAAAATAATATTAAATGATTTTTCTTCAAGACCAATTAATAGACTAAGCAATGTTAATTATTAAATATTTTAATGAAATTCTTAGTAATTTAGACCTTAAACAATTCTCTTATATAAAAATTCCATTTAGACAGAACAATCTATATATATAATTTTTGACAGACCATAAATCTACATGTGTAGTATTATATATTAGTATATCTTATACCGTGTATCCCTTAATTATTATAGTTTCAGTTTTTTTTTTTTTTTTTTTT
>NW_003852472.1:9315745-9320901 GCF_000181295.1 Otolemur garnettii
CGCCTTAGCTGGTTGAGCTATAGGCGCCGAGCCTATAGTTTCAGTTTTAATGCTTTTGTCTTTTAACTTTTACACTAAGGCTCAAAGTAATTTACATATTGTTTATTCAACATTGTCAGGGCAAAGATATTTCAGGGTAAAAATAATGTGAGCAAAACAATAGTCCACTAAGAATCTTTTTTCTTTCTATTCTCCACAGCAGGATGCTTTGCATTAAGCTAGTCTCAGTAGATAGTTTTCAATAGTGCACACAGCCTGAGACTAATGCTTACAGAAATTAGTTAGCACATACTTATTGCCAAGTTTTAAAATCAGATGGAAGGTACATCCCTGCCTGATTAAGTTTATTATAATATTTTCACCTCTGTTATTTTTGTAATAGGAATAAGAGGAATAGAGTAAGCTATAATGACATGAAGGAATTCAATTTCTCTCATTCTTATTTTCTAGGGACTGTTACCCTTTGCTGTGGTAGGGAGTATGGATGAGGTGAAAGTTGGAAAAAGAGTGGTGAGAGGCCGTCACTACCCTTGGGGAGTTCTGCAAGGTAAATATAAAGAAAGGGGCAGGCCTTGGGGTATAACACGTATATCATCCATAATCTCGAAGCAGCATTTTACATTGAGCCAATATTGGTAAATCTTCCTAATCTATAAATTAAGCTACTAGTGAGGAACATAGGTTTTGTTTCATTGACTGAATTTTACTTTGACTCATAGGAATTCGTTGGATTCCTATTAGGGCCAAAATCTTCCAGAGGCTGGGTGGAACCGCCAAGTTTATCCCAGTGTACCTTGTTCACATTACCTCTGTCTGCATAAACAATGACATTCAGAATCCTGGAAAGTACTTTGAATAAAATTGAAGCATAAATAGTGGTGTTTAAGCATGTTGTATAAACTATTACTATCTGAATTATAAAATATTTTTAACTGGTCACTAGAAAAATAATGAGAAACTATTTTAAAACCAAGAAGTACAATTTACCTTTGGCTAAATTATATCATTATTATTTGGCATACTGATGAGGCCAAATATCATAATAGGCAGTAATATATTCTCTTGTTCATATACTTGTGGTATTAAGTACTGGAGAATGACAGGTTTCTGCCTATCCTGGTTTCCAAATGTTGTTTTTAAAAATTGACACACACTGGGCGCAGTGGCTCACACCTGTAATTCTAGCATTCTGGGAGGCTGAGGTTAGTGGATTACCCAAGCTTGTAGGTTTGACCTAGAATGAGACTCTGCCTTAAAAAAAAAAAAAACAGCCAGGGACTGTGGCAGGCTCCTGTAGTCCCAGCTACTCGGGAGGCTGAGGCAAGAGAATTGCTTGAGTCCAAGAGTTTGAGGTTGCTGTAAGCTATGATGCCACAGCGCTCTACCGAGAGTGACAAAGTGAGACTCTTTCTTAAAAAATAAATAAATAAATAAATAATAAAAAATTGACACAGAAAATTTTAAATGCATGGAAGATTCATAAAACTTTTCATATTTTAGTACTTATTATGTCATATTATATGTTATGTGCTAATATGTCTTACATAATTATATAATACATATTTATATTACTTATAGGCATACAAAATTGGGTCACCATATTATGCAAGGTAAACAATATATTGTGGTTAGTCTTTTAAACAAAATAAACACAGGTTAGAGCCAGATGTATTGTTTTTAATTAATGAAATAATTATTTTTTAATTTTTTGTTATTTCAAAATATTATGGGGCTACAAATGATTTTGGTTACATGTATTAATTTTGTTATGCTTGGCTTTGGGTTGTAAGTGTGCCTATCACGCAGATAGTGTTCACTGGGCCTGTTAGGTAAGTTTTTACCCATCCGTTTCCCTCACCCCTTTTGCTTGATTTCCACTGAATTTTACTTCTCTCTGTGTACATATGTGCTCATCAATTAATTCCAGTTTATTAAGAATATATGTGGTATTTATTTTCCTATTCTTGAGGTATTTCACTTAGGATAATGGTCTCCCTTTCCCTCCGAATTGTTACCAAGGGTCTCAATTCATCATTTTTCACAGTGGAGTCATATTCTATAGAACACATATACCACATTTGTTAATCCAGTCGTGAATTAATTGATGGGCACTTGGGTTGATTCCACATCTTTGCAATTGTGAACTGTGCTTCAATAAACATTTGAGTGCAGGTATCTTTTGATAAAATTATTTCTTTTCCTTTGTGGAAATCCCCAGTAGTGGGTTAGCTGGATCAAATGTTAGGTCTACTTTCAATTCTTTGAGGAATCTCCATGCTGTTTTCCACAGAGGTTCTACTAATTTGCAGTTGTACCAAAAGTAGATAAGCATTCCTTTCTCTCAGTTATCTATGCCAGCATCTATTGCTTTCGCACTTTTTAATACAAGCCATTCTAACCAGGGTAAGATGATATCACATTGTGATTTCAACTTGCATTTCCCTGATTATAAGTGATGTTGGACACTTTTCATAAGTTTATTGGCCATTTATCTATCTTTTTTTGAAAAGCTTCTTTTGCCCACTTTTTAATGGGATTGTTTGTTTTTTTCTTGCTGATTTGCTTGAGTTCTTATAGATTCTAGTTATTACCCCTTTATCAGCTTGTGAATATTTTCTCCAATTCTGTACATTATCTATTTGCTCTTGCTTATTAATTCTTTAACTGTGAAGAAGCTTCTTAATTTAATCAAGTCCCATTTATTTATTTTCATTGTTGCTGTAAATTACCACTGGGGTCTTCTTCATAATTTTTTTGCCTAGGCCAGTATCTACAATAGTTTTTGCAGCATTTTCTTCTAGCAGTCTTACGATTCCATATTTTACATTTATGTCTGTTATCCCTCTTGAATTAATTTTGTGAATTAATTTTTCTGGGATGAGTTAGTGAACTTATCAGAACTCATACAATGATATCACTGATGGCTATTCCAGAAAAAGAATTCCAAAATTGCTTTGAAGAGTGGAATTCTTCAAATTCTAGGTGCTGGCATCAGTGCATAGCTTCCCAAGGGGAATACTTTAAAGGTGATCATAGTGATATTTAGCAATGAGGTATGCAACACTTTTTCTATGATGAGTTCAAGAACTTAAATGTCTGACCTTGTATACACAATTCCTAATTATCAGAGAAATGTAAATTATAAATCTACAATGAGATATCACTTTGTGCCTGTTAGAATGGCTATTATCAAAAAGCTAGATAATAAGCGCTGGCAAGCATGTGAAGAAAAGGATATCCTTACACACTGTTGGTGGAAATGGAAAATAGTAGAGCCATTTGGAAAATAGTATAAAGGTTCCTCAAAAACTGAAAATAGAATTACCATATGATTCAGAATAAATTCAAACTGACAAGTCAAAAAGAAAGCTGCACTCTCATTTTTTATTTCAATCTTCTTAAATTTATTAAGACTTATTTTGTGGCCTAACATATAATCTATCCTGGAGAATGTTGTCTGCTTGAGAAAAACATGAATTCTGGCCTGTCCCTATTGGATAGAATAGCCCATATATTTCTGTTTGGTCTAATTGGTCTAAAGTGTATTTTAAGTCTGATATGTTCTTACTGATTTTCTATTTGGGTGATCTGTCCATTTCTCAAAGTGAAGTATCTAAGTCCTCTACTATTACTGTATTACAGACTAATTCTCCCTTAAGATCTATTAACATTTGTTTTATATATTTAGGTATATTTAGGTTTTATATTTATTTTATTTATATATTTAGGTTTTTTATTTGTTTATATTTAGGTTTATATTATTTTTAGAATTGCATCCTTTATCATTATATGATGACCTTCTTTATCTTGTTTTACAGTCTTAAATTTAAAATCTATCTCGTCTGATAGAAATATAGCTATACTTACTCCCTTTTGATTATCATTTACATGAAATATCCTTCGATCTTTGTACTTTCAGTCGCTGCATATCATTAAAATAGACACATGAATTTATTGATTTTGAATATTTACTAATGCAGCCTTGTAAATGTGATGTATAAATGGAATTCGATAACTAAAGTATACACAACTTTAAAGACTTTTTGTCAACAGAATTTCCTTAAATAAAATTATCTATATTAGCAATGTTATATTATATATCCTCTTAGCACTCTGAAATAACTTGAGGGTAGTTTGTAACATATACAATTATTAATTAAAATCTATAACATATGCATATAAAATGTTATTTCACTATTTATTGTTTATTCTGTAGGTAATAAAGTTAAAGGACAATTGATGACCTCTAAATAAATTCTGCCTATAATTGATATGTATAGTATAACCATGCTTCCATGGCTAAAAAATGTATAGGTTTTAATCAAATTGATTGCTTCTGTGTTATTGTAAATGTGCTTTGCATTAATACATTCATTCACAAATATTTACTAATTCCTAGGAATTGAAAATGAGTGTTGTGGAATTATTATCTTTCTTGCTAGTGGAAAATGAAAATCACTGTGACTTTGTTAAGCTCCGGGATATGCTTCTTTGCACCAATATGGAAAACCTGAAAGAGCAAACCCACATTCAGCACTATGAATGTTATAGGTGTTGCAAACTGCAGAAAATGGGCTTTAAAGATGTGGGCCCAGACAACCAGCCAGTTAGGTGAGTATGGATATTACTACATAACCAATGGATAATTTAGGAGTCCCTACAAAGTACAGTAATTTGGGGATGAGAATAATTGTACTTCTGTCCTGACTCTTCTTGAGTTTTAGGTGTTTTTATCGTCTTTAGACTTAGATGGAGATAGTAAGAGCAACATCATGCAAGAATTCATTTATAAGCAGAAATACGTATATCTAGTATTTATTATGCTGAAATGGGTATCCAAGAAAAACCAATTATTTTATTGGAATTTCTTGTATTTATCATATTTGAAAAAAGAACAAGGAAGGAGATTGAAAAATATTAGGAGATACTGACAAAGATTGGAAAAGGATATTGAGAATTCCTTGATGAAGCTGAAAAATAGTGCAATGTCCTGGAAGTCATGTAAAAAAAAAAACTGGGGTGTATTTATCTATAGAAAAGAAAAGTAGGCTCAGCGCCTGTGGCTCAACCTGCTGAGGCGCCAGCCACATACACCTAAGGTGGCAGGTTCGAATCCCCAGCCCAGACCCGCCAAACAACAATGACGGCTGCAACCA
>NW_003852472.1:9321149-9332242 GCF_000181295.1 Otolemur garnettii
GACTTGCTGTGAGCTGTAATGCCATGGCACTCTACCCAGGGGGACAGCTTGAGGCTCTGTCTCAAAAAAAAAAAGAAAAGTAGAACTTGTGCCTCTAAAGTATGGGCATGGAGTGTATCATTTATCATTTATCATTCTTTGAAGAGCACAAAAATTTAACTGTCTTAAATGAATGATTTTATGAAAGAGGCCTACCTTTATTATAACTATTTTGAAAATGAGTCTCAAACATTAGCAGTTTCCCCAAACTTTATTGTTAAAAGATGTGAAGTATGTCATAATGGAAAGCATTAGGAATAAGAAATCAGTGATAGAAAAAGTGTTTAAAGATTCTAATAGTTTTTACATATACTCTATATCAGGGGTCCTCAAACTTTTTAAACAGAGGGCGAGTTCACTGTCCCTCAGACCATTTGAGGGCCGAACTGCAGGCCTCAGGACTAGTCGGCTGCTAAGCAGGACAGGCAGCGACAGCAAAAACAGCCAGCGGGCCGATAAAATGTACTAGGCGGGCCACAGTTTGAGGATGCTTGCTCTATATGTACTCTGATAGTAAATATTGTGGCTCAGTGGTTGTATCTTACTTATCATATTAAAGTTTCCATTTTGTGTTGCTATACATAAGAGAATGTTGGTAAATGTCTTTATATGGGATCTAATACATACTATATAGATTTACATGTTTACATTTTAATATGAAAGTAATAAAAATATTTACTTGTAGTTTTCAAGAAATCTATGAAGCCAAAAGACAGGAGTTCCTTGAACAATGTCAGAAGGAAGAAGAAGAGTTGAAACAGAGATTTATGCAGCTAGTAAAAGAGAAAGAAACAACATTTAAGGAAGCTGAAAAAGAGGTAAGTATTGCCAGTTTGACATAATTTATATTCATTTTTTAAATGTCCTGTTAATTTGAGTGGTTGTTTTTTTTTGGCTAAGGCTGGGCGTGAATCCGCCACCTCCGGCATATGGGGCTGTGCCCTACTCCTTTGAGCCATAGGTGCCGCCCTAATTTGACTGTTTTAATCTTTAGAGTTTAGTTGATGTTTTCACAGAATACTTTCTATTTTTTAACAAGAAGCTATTTACCATGTAAGGTTTTAACACAGCCTTTATAAATTATACCATGTGCTTTTATTTTTTCTAGGGCACTTGAATAATTTTCCATTTAAATAACCTCTAAAGTAATTTTATAAAATGCATTTAACTTTATTTTATTTACATTTTTAGTTTTCATGCATTAAGTCAATTTTCTAATAAGCTTAATCTATTTACTTCTTAGAAGAGTAATGTTCTTTCTATCACTATTACTGCATTATAAAGTATTCTTCACTTTTATGAATAAGTGAATGTTGACAAATGCAGTCTTGATTACTTAGAGAACTTTTAGTTGGTGAATTATATGATTTTTTTTGTTTGTTTTATTCTATGCTATATCCAAGAAAATGGAAAAGGAGGGCTATGAACGTAGTTTTGATTATTTGCCACAAATAAGTTTTATGATGAAGGCATATATTTAGAACCAGAACTTCTTTTCTCAAATGCAGATGGCTTCAGTTTAAGAACATTTAATTTTAGTAGGTAAATTGGAACATGTACTTACTTTTACATGGAAATAAGATGGTGATTAGGTGCTACAGACCAGATGTCTCAGGCAGGGACCATTGAATAATAAGTAATAGAAATTCCATTCGCTTGGATATAAAGGGCAAGTTTGGAAGCATACAAGTATATCTCATGGCATCCAGGTATAGCTGCAACTCATGAAGACTTACATGCAAACTAGGAAGAGTCCAGAAACCAAAGCAACCATTTAAATTTTCTATTTCTTCCCTACCTTATTTTCCTCCATTATGATCCTTATCTCTATACATCAGCTTCATTTTCTCTCCCTGCAATCAGTTTTTTCCCCATTTCTCTGTTACATGTTCTTAGAACTGACCACAACCTAAAATTGCTTGTGCAAAGTGATGAGTAGCCGAGGTTCTTAATAGGGTTTAATCATTTCTTCAGAAAGGCACAAGTGAATTTCTGGTAGTAAAAAAACAACCAAGATTTTAAGGGCATCCATAGAACGAGGTGACAAGAAAACAGGCCCACTTGGTTTGCTTAGGAGTAAATTAATCATTTTTAACATGGTAAGTAAATAGCAACTCTAACTGACAAGGAAATAGGAAGCTCACAGAGGTAATCTTTCCCAGCACATCCACCAGATGGATAAATCAGAATTTAAATTGAAGTCTTTAAAATTTCAAATACTGAAAAATTAAATTTTCACATAGTTCCTAGAAAAAGAACAAGCCAAATCCAAAGTCAGCAGAAGACAATAAATGACAAACATAAGAGCAGAATTAGGTTAAAAGGAAATAAAAAATACAAAGAATCAATGAAATAAGAAGTTTGGGCTCAGCGCCTGTGGCTCAAGTGGCTAAGGCGCTAGCCACGTACACCCAGGGTGGCAGGTTCGAATCCAGCCTGGGCCGACCAAACAACAATGACGGCTGCAACCAAAAAATAGCCAGGCGTTGTGGCGGGCGCCTGTGGTCCCAGCTACTTGGGAGGCTGAGGCAGGAGACTCGCTTGAGCCTGTGTGTTGGAGGGTGCTGTGAGCTGAAATGCACTCTACCCAGGGGGACAGCTTGAGGCCCCTGTCCTAAAAAAAAAAAAAAAAAAAAGAAAGAAGTTTGTTTTTGAAAATATCAACAAAATTGATAGACCATTAGCTTTATTAACCAGAGATAGAAGAGAAAGAATTCAAATAAACCCAATCAGAAATGAAAAAGAAGACATTACAACTGGTACCACAGAAATGCAAAGTATCATCCATTATTTCAAAGAAATCTTCTGTGCACACAACTAGAAAATCTAGACATTTGGGTATATTTTTGGAAACAGCACTACGTCCCAAGCCTGAATCAGGAAGAAATATAAATCCTGAACAGACCAATTAGGAGTAGCATGATTTAAACTGTAATAAAAAAAAAATCTGAATAACAACAAAAAACCCAGACCCAGATGGATTCACAGCAGAATCTACCACATCTACAAAAAAAAACTTTTCCTTATCCAACTGAAACTATTCCATGACACTGAGGAGGGATTTCTCCCTAACTCATTCTGTGAAGCCAGTATCCATCTTATACCAAAGCCAGGAAAGGACACAACAGCAACAACAAAAACTACAGATCAAGATGACTCATGAACATAGATGGAAAAATTCTCAACATAGTAGCTAGTGAATAGAAGTGGTGATAGTGGGCATCCTTGTCTTAGTCCAGTTCTAAGGGAGAAGCTTTCAACTTTCCCCCATTCTGTATGATATGAGTTTGTTGTACAAGGTTTTTATAATTCTGAGATATGTTTCATCTATTCCTATTTTGTTAAGAGTTTTTAATTACTAAAGGATGATGAATTTTGTCAAATACTTTTTCTTCCTTGACTCAAATGACCAAATGGCCTTTGTTTTTACTTCTGTTTATGTGGTGAATTACATTTATGGATTTAAATAGTTGAACCATTTTTGCATCTCTGGAAGGAAGACCACTGGTTGCGGTGGATTATTTTTTTATTTTTGAGACAGAGTCTGTCTCACTATGTCACTCTTGGTAGAGTGCTGTGGCATTACAGCTCACAACAACCTCAAACTCTTGGGCTTAAGTGATTCTCTTGCCTCAGCCTCCTGAGTAGCTGGGCCTACAGGTGCCCACCACAACACCCGTCTATTTTTTGGTTGTAGTTGTCATTGTTTGTTTAGCAGGCCTGGGCTGGGCTCGAACCTGCCAGCCTCAGTGTATATGACTGATACCCTACCCACTGAGCTACAGGTGCTGAGCCAGATTATTTTTTTTAATGTGCTGCTGAATTCAGTTTGATGAAATTTTATTGAGGATTTTTTCATCTATATTCATAAGGGATATTGGTCTGTAGTTTTCTTTTTCTGTTGTGTCCTATCCTGGCTTTGATATCGAGGTGATAATGAGCCCTCAGTCTGTGGGATCTAATGCTATCTTTAGGCAGATTACATCATAATCAAATAGAATGATAGGATAACCAATTGGTGTCCACTGAGGAATTGATTGCTTGTTTATGGGTGGAGAGAAATCCTCACATATTTAATCACAGAAATCTTCTGTGTTGATTTTAGTGGGGTGACAGCAGGGGGAAATTGTTTGTTATGTTGCCTAATTGAGACTTTCTCGTTTCTCATTTTCCTGAAATGTGTAATCTACTTTATGAATCCCATATTACTGTACCATTTGGTAATATTTTTTATGCTTAGGTTACTTTCCACTCTATTAAACACAGCTATTTCTTAATAGAAGATGCTGCCTTTCCATCCTTTCCATGTCTCAAGCAACCTTCTATTTGCCCCCAAATTGATTAATGTATGTGTACACACAGGGTAAGCTGGCTCAATTTTTAAACACATAGAAACACAATTGCTATGTCTGTGCTTTTAAAACATGAACAATATTAACCAGCAAGTATGGGTGAAATAATGGATACTCTCTCAAGAGAGTACTGTATGAAATAAATCTCACAGATTTATAAGAGACTTTATTAATCATTTCTTTTGATGTTCCCTTTAATACTCACACTAATCACTCTGTCATTAAATGCTTCTCAGGTCAGGGAGCTTACTGACTCAGACAGCTACCCATTCCATTTTTGAGCAGTTAAATTTTGAACAGTTTATATAGTGGGATGAGGTTTAGTTCTCTCTCATTTCTACTCTTGTCTTCCCACATTTAAGTGGAATATTTTCTCAGTGATTTTGCTGTGAGGTTGCATTAAGCCACAGCTTCAAAAAAAACATAGCTTCTCTAACTCATACAAGCAATCCTTGTGCTGTTAAACAAAGTTATGTTAAAGACTTAGATCTGGGCTAGGCACCTGTGGCTCAAGCGGCTAAGGTGCCAGCCACATACACCTGAGCTGGTGGGTTTGAATCCAGCCCAGGCCTGCCAAACAACAATAATGGCTGCAACCCAAAAATAGCCAGATGTTGTGGCAGGCACCTGTAGTCCCAGCTACTTGGGAGGCAGAGGCAGGAGACTCGCTTGAGCCCAGGAGCTGGAAGTTGCTGTGAGCTGTGATGCCACAGCATTCTACCTAGGGGGGGACAGTTTGAGGCTCTGTCTCAAAAATATATATATATAATTAGCGTAACCTAATTCTTTGTACCTTCAATGAATCCCAAACAATAAAAAAGAAAAAAAAAGTTTTGGGTTTTAGCTGGGCGCGGTGGCTCACACCTATAATCCTAGTACTCTGGGAGGCCGAGGTGGGTGGATTGTTCCAGCCCTGAAGTCAGAGACCAACCTTAGCAAAGCAAGATCTTTTCTCTACTAAAATAGAAAAGCTAGCTGGGGGTGTGTTTGGCACCTGTGGGTCCCAGCTACTCAGGAGGCTGAGATAAGAGGATTGCTTAAGCCCAAAAGTTCAAGGTGGTTATGAGCTGTAACACCCGGGCACTCAACCCCAGAGTGACAGAGTAAATATTTCTTTTTTGTTTTTTTCTACACTTGGGCTAATTTTAATTAACAAGAAAATTATCAGACGTTCTTCCATAAAGGTCTTACCTTTACTAGAAAATTATCAGACTTTCTTCCATAAAGGTCTTTACTAGATCGAAAGTAACTGTTTGACAATCGATGCTATGTCTTAGCGTACATATTTTCAGTGAGCATGGATTTCTCATATTTCATTAGAAAAGATGTTGTGGAGGATCTATTCGATAGCCAGAAAAAAACAAGCGTCTTCTTTTGCATGTTCTGCCGCATTGTGCTTTGAGTCACGGCTGCACATTGATTTCATAGCTCCAGGACAAGTTTGAACACCTTAAAAAGGTCCAACAAGAGGAGATCACGAAGCTCGAGGAAGAGAAGAAACAACTGGAAGAAGAACTAATAGATTTCCAGAGAATGAAGGCTTCCTCTGAAACGCTGGCGACTCCGGTGTTAGTCAGTGTGAAGAAAGACAAAGATCGTAAGAAATAGTTCTCTCTTACCCCTCTGTCTGTTACAGAGCCCCATTAGTCTCCATCCCGTCTTTCTGTGAGATTGCCTCTGTAGCATTTAGCTCTAACTGCTGTTGTAATTTTTAAAATTCCTGTGCTTGTTCTTTCCCCCCCCAAGCTCCTTAAAAGGAGGTACCTTGTTCATCTTCTGAGATGCTGTATCCCCAGCATGTAGAACACAGACTAACACGAAGATGGCACTTGAGAAATATTTGCTAATGTGAACAAATAAAAGAAATATATAACATCCTGTACAAAAAGATCGGTAGGCAGAAAAGTCATTTTACCATAGCCTGGCCTGTGGCTCCTTTAGTGACTTTTACATTTTATATCTAAGCAGAAGCTGGGGCTTTGTTGCATACTCATAGGCATAAAAATGTTATAAAAATCTAATCGTTAGGCTCATTTTCCTTCTTAAAGTCTAATTGTAATAATTTATTGATAATTTTTATTATAATAAAACATTGGACTTTGATTAGAACTCCTGTGCTTTCATGTCAGACCCTTGTAAAATTTATAATAGAATAAAGAATTCAAGAGGTAGAGAGAGCCAGAGTACAATGGGAAGCCATGAGTAGCATTTGGATGATAATATTATGCCTTCCAGATTTGGGGATATATTAAAGTTATCAAAGTTATAGAGAATCAAGTGGGGATTTTTTTGTATTTTTGAAAGCTTCCATCTGACTTTATATACTGATTTTCTGAATTTAAAATGTTTTTGTTAGTTCACCTATTTGAGTGTGATTGTTTGTTTTGAGACAGAGTGTTACTCAGTTGCCCCAAGTGCCATGGCATCACAGCTCACAGCAACCTCAGACTCTTGGGCTCAAGCAATTCTCTTGCCTCAGCCTCCCAAGTAGCTGGGACTACAGGCACAGGCCACAACACCTGGCTATTTTTAGAGACGAAGTCTCACTCTAGCTCAGACTAGTCTCAAACTAGTGAGCTTTAGGTGATCTGCCTGAAGTTCTGGGAGTTCTGGGATTACAAGTGTGAGCCACAGCACCTGGCCTGAGTGTGGTTGATTTGTACCAAGACTCATTGTATTAAAATGGTAACTTTCAGGTTCTTCATCTCTGTTTACTCTAACTGCATCTAATTAGTACACAGAGCTCTTCTCATGTTTCTTTTTAAAAGAGTTCCAACAATTTGTCTGTTGAAATTTTGTCATTGCATCCATTTCAAATGCAGTATTTTTCCAGGATATTAGGATGTTGAACTCAGGCTCAAAATATTTTCAGAAATGTTATCTCCAGGGCAGCTCCCATAGCTCACTGGTTAGGGCACCAGCCACATACACCAAGGCTGGAGGTTTGAACCCGGCCTGGGTCAGCTAAACAATGACAACTGCAACAAAAAAATAGCCAGGTGTTGTGGTGGGCGCCTGTAGTCCCAGCTACTTGGGAGGCTGAGGCAAAAGAATCACTTAAGCCCAAGTGCTTGATGTTGCGGTGAGCTGTGATACCACAGTACTCTACAGAGGGCAACATAGTGAGACACTGTCTCAAAAAAAAAAAAGACAGAAACGTTATCTCCAATTAAAAAACTTTTACTTCATGAAAAAGTTATGCGAAAAATATGGGGAAAGGGAAGTAAGTTCACAATGATTTTTATACATGTATGTTGTTAAATCATCTTGCAGATGTTATAATTTTGTGGAAGAGAGATTCTACTACATAATCATTTAATGGAACACTACAAGGACCAGGATCTCTCAAATATCCATTCCCAGACCTAGAACAATACCAGATGCATCGTGGCAATTATTAATTGAACAAATGGACACAATACTAGTACATTAGCTATATTATATGCACAAATAGTTTAATTTAGATCATTGATGTTTGAAAGATAATAGTCTCAACACCTGTAGCTCAGTGGCTAGGGTGCCGGCCACATACATCAGAGCTGGAGGGTTTGAATCCAGCCCAGGCCTGCCAAACAGCAAAGATAACTACAACAGAAAAATAGTTGGGCGTTGTGGTAGGTGCTTAAGCCCAAGTGTTTGAGGTTGCTGAGAGCTCTGATGCCATGGCACTCTACCCAGGGCGACAGCTTGAGACTCTGTCTCAAAAAAAAAAAAAGATAATATAATTTATTATTGCTTTTTTCTTTTTTTTTTTTAATTGTTGGAGATTCATTGAGGGTACAAAGATCCAAGTTACACTAATTGCATTTGTCAAGCAAAGACCCTGATATAAATATGTTCCTCCCCTAAAAGGCATGCCAAACATTGTAAACCCCGCCTCCTTCCCTCTCTCCGCTCCCCCATTCCCCCACCGCCCACCATATACTAGGTCATCAATTGTAGTGTTGCTTTTTAACATGCTTGTGAGTTATACTGCTGAGGGACTTTATCTTCTCATTCTTTCATCTTAATCCAATGTTATTAAAACTGAAATCACCAGTGTTATTCCATATAGTAAAAATATTTGCCCTGTGGAAATTATCACTCTCCTGCATTTAAGAATAGACTTTTTTTTTTTTTTTGAGACAGGAGCCTCAAGCTGTCCCCCTGAGTAGAGTGCTGTGGCATCACAGCTCACAGCAACCTCCAACTCCTGGGCTCAAGCAAGTCTCCTGCGTCAGCCTCCCAAGTAGCTGGGACCACAGGCGCCCGGCACAACGCCCGGCTATTTCTTGGTTGCAGCCGTCATTGTTATTTGGCAGGCCAGGTTGGATTCAAACCCGCCACCTTGGGTGTACGTGGCTGGCACCTTAGCCACTTGAGCCACAGGCACCGAGCCTTAAGAATAGACTTTTTAGGAAATAATGGGAGATCCATAGGAATTTTTTAAGAGAAGAATTCATGCTAAACAGAACTATATTTTTGTTTTTCTTTTTTCCCCAAGGGTATAAAACATGATATTATATAATAGTATATGGCGCATTTTTGCTATTTCCATAATTTCCCCCCCCAAATTAGTGTTTATTTCCCATATAACTTTTAACTTTATGAATACAATTGGTATTTTTCTCTTTCAGCTACAGTGTTATACTCCAGATTTATGTAACATGGGAATTTTTAATAAGTCAGTGTTACATTTATTTTTTCAATAACTGACTTCTTTTGTGTTTAGCTGATTATTTGTAGTGATATTTTTGTTTTTATTCTCCATTGCTTTTGTGTATATTCTGTACATATTTTCTTTTTGGTTACTATGAGGATAACATAGTAATCTTCAAGTAACTATGGATTAGGTAACTTTAGGATGTCATCCTCAAAGGTTACTCCTAAAATTACAATAATCTAGTTTGAATTGATTTCAACTGCAATCATGTACCAAAATTCTACCACTGTATAGTTCTATTCTCTTTATGTTATTAATGTAACAAATTATGTCTTTATTCATTGTGCACCAACCAATAGATTCATAATTACTTTTCATGCATTTCTTAAATCCTATAGAAAATTTAAAATGAATGCACAAAACAAAATTATAATAATACTATTTTTATATTTGTCCTTGTATTTTTACCTTTACTGGAGTCTTTGTATCTTTTTTTAGTCATTTAACACAGTTGTATTTATTTATTTATATATATATTATTTTTTTTAAGAGTTTCAGTTGCCTTCTGTAGAGTGCTGTAGTGTCATAGCTCACAGCAACCTCAAACTCTTGGGCTTAAGCGATTTTCTTGCCTCAGCCTCCCAAGTAGCTGAGACTATAGGCACTCACTACAACACCCAGCTATTTTTTTTTTTTTTTGGAGTTGTTACTGTTGTTTGGCAGTCCTGGGTTCGAACCCACCAGCCTTAGTGTATGTGGCTGACACCTTAATCACTGAGCTATGGGCACTGAGCCTGGAGACTTTATATCTTTATATAGCTTGTTTACTTTCTTGTATAGTTAACTGTCTAGAATTCTCTTATTCCAACCTGAAAGACTTCCTTTAATGTTTCTTGTATGACATATTTAGAGATAAGGAATTAGCTCAGCTCTTTAAAACATCTGGAAATGTCTTAATTTGTCCATCATTTTTGAAGGACAGTTTTGCCAGCTGTATATTTCTCAATTAACAGGTTTTTTCTCATCACTTTAAATATATCATCTACTACCTTCTGGCCTCACCAGTTTCTGCTGAAAAATCAGCTGATAATAATATTCAAATCCTTTGCCTTTGATGGGCTGCTCTGCTCTTGGTGCTTGTAAGACTCTCATTTAGTCTTTTGCCAGTTTGACCAAAATCTGACTCAGTCTCAGTCTGTGTTCATTCTACTAAGAATCTGTGTTTTCTAGATTTGTAGGTTTATGTATTTCCTCTAATTTAGGAAGTTTTTAGGTATTATTTGTTCAAATAATTTCTCTCTCTTTTCTTTCTGGGATGCCTATAATACATGTTAGTCCAGATGATGCTGTCCCACAGTCCCACAGTCCCACAGTCTCTGTTCCCATTTTTTTCCTTCTGCTTCTAAGACTTGAAGATTTGAAATATCTTATCTTTGAATTGAGGGATTCTTTCTTCTGCCTGCTCAAATCTGCTGCTAACCTTTGTATTAGTCAGAATTCTTCAGAGAAATAGAACCAGTAGGGTACATAATATATATTATATATGTGTAAAATAAATTCTTTCCATCTATCTATTTAGTAAGAAATTGGCTTATGTTGTAATGAGGAATGAGAAGTCCCACAATCTGCCATCTGCAAGCCCGAGACCAAGGAATGGTAGTGATACAGTTCAGTCCAAGACTGAAGGCCTGAGAACCAAGGGAGCTGATGTTGTAATTTTCAGTGTAAATGTCCAAGACTGGTATTCTAGCTCAAGCAGTCAGGCAGAAAGCATAGATTTTCCCTTCTTCCGCCTTTTTGTTCTAAGGCCTTTTTCTCAATCTACCAATTCTAATGCTACTCTCATCTAAAAACTTCCTCAAAAACTTACCCAGAAATATTTGCTAATTTTCTAATATCCATGATTCAGTCAAGTTGATGCATAAGTTATTTATCACAGATTCACACCTTGTCCCTGCATACATATCTTTTTTTTTTTTTTTTTTTTTTTGAGACAGAGTCTCAAGCTGTCGCCCTGGGTAGAGTGCTGTGGAGTCACAGCTCACTGTAACCTCCAACTC
>NW_003852472.1:9332796-9366891 GCF_000181295.1 Otolemur garnettii
ATTGTTGTTTGGCGGGTCCGGGCTGAGGATTCGAACCCGCCACCTTAGGTGTACGTGGCTGGTGCCTTAGCGGCTTGAGCCATAGGCGCCGAGCCCCAGGTGCTAATCTTAACTTCCATTTCAGTGAGATCATTGTTGTCTCTTCTGATGGAAATATTCCTTTCTTTGGAACTAAAACCTTTAGGCCAGCAGAGCAAAAGGTTGTGAGACAAAGAAGTAAAAGTTTTGCTAGTGAGTCACTAGGGACAATAGTGTTGTGCCATAGCCATTTCCATCCCTTGATTCCTGGACCCATAAATCTTGGCTATGGGAGAAACAGAACCATCTGTTGGATGCTGATTGAGAGCACATAAAGCTTTCTAGAGAAAGCAAATTGCAAAGTTTTGCCAATACTCACAAGAGGACCATATTGCCTCCAAAATCAAAACAGGCCCAGTAGGTGTTGTGCCTCTTTTTTAGTTGTAGAAGAAGCCAGATGTAGCCACTTACCCTTCACTGTAGAGGGGATATGGACATGCTTTACACCCCTAGACCCCTAGGAATTGCAGTGACAAAGAAAGCCCTTGAACGTGTGTTTAATTTATTTTCTACCCTCTGATGCACAAATTTCTTACCATTAAGTCTACAGTCATTGCTACTTCTTGCTCAAAACATCCAGTCAGCTTAATGTCATAAGGATAAAGGACAGGGAGGATATCCTGTGTGAAAAAAGTCAATCAAGGGGGCAAAGCCTGTGGCTCAAAGGAGTAGGGCGCTGGCCCCATATGCTGGAGATGGCAGGTTCAAACCCAGCCCCGGCCAAAAAAGAAAAAAAAAAATCAATCAAGATTCCTGCAAATGATATTATGGCATAGAGCTGTAGAGTTGGTATATACTTGAAGTAGGACAGTGCAGATGTATTCTTAATCTTGTGAGCTGAAAATAAACAGCTTCTGTTAAACATCATTGACAGGAATGAGGTAAAAGGTATTTGCCAGATCAGTGGCTGTATGCCAGGTACACATCCTCTGGGATGTGTTAATTTGTTCAGGTAATAAAACAAAAACTGGTGTGGCAGCCGCGATTGAAATCATCACAAGGTTAAGCTCATAATAATTCAATGTCATTTTCCAAGATCCATTTGTCATCTGTACAAGATAGAAAGGCAAGTTGAACGGGGATGTGGTGGGAATCCTCACTCCTACATTTTTCTTTTTTTTTTTTTCCAGACTGATACATCTATTTACTATGCACTTAAACACCATAAAATAAAATGCACAATAAGGCTGCTTTCATGCTTCCTTGAAGCTTATGCCAATTTATTTTGGGGTAGATTTGATCTGTAATGTTCAGAGCACTTCCTGCTTTGGAGCACCATGTCTAAATATGTAAGTATAAATTCTTCTGCTTTGCTGAAGGTAATTTCCAGCAAAGCTGGAAGCTGTTCCATTGAAAGACGCTTAAAGTGTTCACTAAACATCCATTTTGTTACTCTCTGCCACACGATCTGGTGGTATAACAGGGACTGTAAGGGTTCTTCCAGTTTCTTCATAAACTGGGGGAGTTAAGGTGTCTGTATTTCAGAGTTGGGAATGGAATATACCAAAAGGAATACACTTTCTTGGACTGCAATACATCACTCCAACTTCCTAGTATGCTACAACTTTTTCCTCAGCATGAGTGGCTCAAACTTTACTATAAAGCCCTGGGAAAGATAGACTTCATCAAGCTTGGATTGTTTGTTTTCGTTTGCTCTGGGAATGAGCAGGAAAGCATGTTTGTAAAGCACATAGCAAGGAATTAAACATAAAAACTTATATATACACCAAATATGACATTTTGCTCAATGCAAAAGAAGCACTAAATACCCCTCCTATTGGAGAGTTTCACAAGCATTGCTTTTCAGTCTTACATATTTTCAGTTCTTCATGGTAGTGCTAGTCTGTACAATTTTTCCAGTGATTAGTGTTGCTTTTAATTTACTATTTTCCTAAGTAAGGGCCAGTTCTCATGACTTTCATTTGGCCTTTTTTAGCATAAAATTAAGAGTGCTCGCTCTACAAATCAAGGAATCAATGTAGGGATTCCGCCTTACAGCTGATAAGTATATATATTCAATTATACAGTCCAGACTAGGAAAATAATCACGGGGTGAATTTGGAGATCCACTGGGCCCACTGTGAGATAAATCTGAGCTGAAAATCCATTGATCACCCAAATTCCATGAGCTCCTACTCTGAATGGTGAACCACGATGATGTTTTAGGCTTTGTGGAATTAGAATATGTTCCATTAGTCCCTAAAATATCTGATACAGGTAAGGTAGACATTTTAACCATGTTGATTCTTCCCAGCCATGACAGTGGTATGTTCTTTCATTAGTTAACATCTTTTGGAATTTTCTCAGGGTTTCATAGTTCTCTCTGTTGAAATCCTTCACATCTTTTGTTAAGTATATTCAAAGGTATTTCATTTTCTTTGATGTTATTGTGAAGGAAGGGTGTTTTATCTTTGATTTGATTCTCATCTTGACTGTTCTTGGTGTATATGAAGGCTACTGATTTGCGAACATTGGTTTTATATCCTTAGGCATTACTGTATTTCTTTTTCTTTTCTTTTTTTTTTTTTTTTTTTTGAGACAGAGTCTCACTTTGTCACTCTTGGTAGAGTGCTGTAGCTTCATAGCTCACAGCAACCTCAGACTCTTTTTTTTTTTTGCAGTTTTGGCCAGGGCCGGGCTTGAACCTGCCACCCCTGATATATGGGGCTGGCGCCCTACTCCTTGAGCCACAGGCACTGCCCACAACCTCAAACTCTTGGGCTCAAATGATTCTCTTATCTCAGCTTCTGGAGTAGCTGGGACTACAGGTGCCCACCAGAATGCCTGGCTATTTTTTTTTTTATTTGTTTCTTTTGTTTTGTTTTTAGGACTCTTACATTTGCTCAGGCTGGTCTTGAACCTGTAAGCTCAGGCAATCCACCTGCTTTTTCCTCCCAGAGTGCTAGGATTACAGGTGTGAGCCACTGCGCCCAGCAGTACTGTATTTCTTCATCACTTCCAGAAGTCTCCTCATTGAGTCCTTAGGGCTTTCTAAATATAAGATCATATCATCAGCAAAGAGCGAGAGTTTGACCTCCTCTGTCTCCATTTGGATATAATTGATATCCTTTTCCTGCTTGATTGCATTGGCTGGGACTTCCAGCACTATACTGAACAGCAGTGGTGATACAGGACATCCTTATCTGGTTCCAATTCTAGGCAGAAATGCTTTCAGTTTTCTCCATTCAATTTGATATTGGCTATAGGTTTGCTATAGTTGACTTCCATCAGGTTAAGAAATGTCCCATATATGCCTATTTTCTTAAGTTGTTAACAAGAAATGATGCTGAGTTTTGTCAAATGTTTTCTCTACATCTATTTAGAGTATCATATGGTCTTTGTTTTTACTTCTGTACTTTTACAGATTTGTAAGCTACATGTGGATCTGTTGAATCAGCCTTGTGTGCCTGAGATGAAGCCCACCTGGTCGTGATGAATTATTTTTTTAACATACAGCTGAATTCTGTTCACTAAGATTGTATTGAGTATACAGTGATGTACTGTAGTATTCAGTGATGCTTTTTTGTATCTCTGTAGTATCTGTTGTTATTTCTCCTTTTTTATTGAGTGTTTTTGCAACAATATTTATTAATAATATTGGTCTATAGTTGTTTTTATTGTTGTTGCAGTTTTGGTGCTTGATATTAGTCTATTCAAGAGTTCTCTTTCTTACTGGTTGAGTATAGGGAGATAATGTGCTCCCAGGAATTGGTCCATTTTCTCCATATTTTCAAATTTCTGGACATAATTTTTTTGTAGTATTTAGCAATGCTCTTTTGTATCTCTATGGTACCTGTTGTTATTTTGCCATTTTTGTTTATGATTGAGGTCATTAGTGACTACAGTTTTCTGTTTCTAGTTACTCTGGCCAAAGCTTTTTCAGTTTTATTTATCTTTTCAAAGAACCAACATTTTGTTTCATTAATCTTCTGAATGTTTTTTTTTCCCCTCAATTTCATGTAGTTCTGGTCTTCTTTTGGTTATTTCTTTTTTCTACTTGGTTTGGGATTGAATTGCCCTTCTTTTTCCAGTTCCTTGGGATGATTCATCAGATAATTGATTTGCACTCTTTTAGTTTTCTGGATCTGAGCATTTAATGCAATAAATTTACATCTCGGGACTGCCTTTGCAATATCCCACAGATTTTGATAGTTTATGACTTTATTATCATTTTATTCAAGGAATCTAATGATTTCCATCTTTATCTACTCCTTGTCCCAGGAAAAGGTGATTTAGTTTCCATGACTTCATGTGGGGATGTGTGTTTCTGTTAAGAATTGAGTTCTACTTTTATTCTATTGTGGTCTGTGAAGATACATGGTATGATTTCTATTTTTTTAAACTTGTTGAAGTTTGATTTGTGT
Source organism: Otolemur garnettii (assembly GCF_000181295.1). Taxonomy (NCBI): domain Eukaryota; kingdom Metazoa; phylum Chordata; class Mammalia; order Primates; family Galagidae; genus Otolemur; species Otolemur garnettii. The sequence goes on from NW_003852472.1 coordinate 9,337,239, forward strand.
CCTAGGATAGAACCAATTTTGGTGAAAGATCCATGAGCTGATGTAAAGAACATATACTCACTGGTAATGAGTATGTCTGTATGTCTGTTAAGCCCATTTGATCAACACTTGTGTTTGAGTTCATCATTTCTTTGTTTAGTTTCTCCTTAGAGAATCTGTCCAGTACCGTCAGTGAGATGTTGTAGTCTCTGACAATTATGGTGTTGTACGATATCATATTGTTCAAATAAGTAGGGTTCATTTCATAAATCTGGGGGTGTTAATGTTGGGTGCATAAATATTTAGGATTGAAACGTCCTCTTGTTATAGTGTTCTCATAGTATATATGGTGTCCATCTTTGTTTTTCATTACTTTTGTAGATTTAAAGACAATTGTATCTGTGAAAAGGATTGTTACTTCTGCTTTATTTTGTTTTCCATTCGTCTAAAATATTGTTTTCTAACCCTTCACCCTGAGTCTTAATTTGTCCTTATGGGTTAAATGTGTTTCCTGAAATCAGAAAATACTTGGCTTATATTTTTGTCTCCAATCTGCCAGCGTATGCCTCTTCCTTAGGGAGTTCAAGCCATTCACATTTATTGAGAGAATTGATTAAGTAGGGAGAATTTCTGTTCATCTTGTTGTGTTGAGGTTTGTTGCCTTGTTTTAGCAGTTGGGCCATTGTGGAAGCTAGGGTTTATCTTTTTGATTCCAAATGATTACTTGCCTAGTGATCCATTGTGTTGTTTTGCATATAGTACTGGTCTGAGTACTTCCTGCAGAGAAGGTCTGGTAGTGGCAAATTTCCTCAATGTGTGTTTGTCAGTAAAAGATTTGATTTATGCACTGAATATGAAGTTTAGTTTTTCAGGACACAGAATCCTTATCTGGCAGTTGATTTGCTTGAGCAGATTGAAAGTGGGAACCCATTCTCTTCTGGCTTGTAAAGTTTCACTTTAAAAATCCCCAGTCATCCTGATGAATTTGCCCTTGTAGGTCAGGTGCTGCTTATACATGGCAGCTTATAGAATTTTCTCTTTCATTTTGACTTTTGCCAAGTTAATTACAATGTGTCTAGGAGATGCTTTTTTTGAACTGGGATGACCAAGGGTTCAATAGCAGTCTACAAGGTGTATGCAACACCTTCCAAGTGGCTTCTATACCACTGGAACTCTCTTCTTCTCCTTCAGGGATACGTATAATTCATGTTTGTACACTTTGTATAGTCCCATAATTCTTGAAGAGATTGCTCTACTTTTACTTTCCTTTCTTCTGCCTCTTTAAAGAACTGGGTTAGCTTGAGAGTGTTATCTTCCAGGTCTGATATTCTTTTTTCTTTCTGGTTTAATCTGTTATTGAAATGTCTGCTACATATTGAAACTCCCTATGGATGAAAGACTGAATGAAAGGCTTCTTCACTTCTCTAAGCTCTGTTATATTCTTTCTAAATTTGTCCAGATCCTGAGAGGCTTTGTCTTGTCCTTTGTTAATTTCTTAGGTCAATTTTTGGATTTCATTTTGCCAATTTTCCACTTTCCCTTCAATTCCCTTCATCATTTTTGCCATTGATAATCTGATTTCCATTTCTGTTTCATTTCCACAATTTCTTTATAATTGGGATCTTCTATGGTAGCTACATTGCAATCCCTTGGAGGAATTGATCTGTTCTGATTCTTCACATTGCCTGTGTTTCTTTGCTGGTTCTTCCTCCTGTGTGGTTTCTCACTGATGGGCTTTAGGGATGAAGACTAAGGATAGATCTGCTCAGGGGAGGTGGTAGAGTATAACCGTTTCACAATCATGCACTAGCCTGCTTGGTTCTACTATTGTCTCTTCTCTGGAAGAAGAATGGTAGGGTTAAGTCCAGAGCAGGTCTCAATTTTTAAGTGAGGGTTTCCTATAAACAGAGCCTGGAGCTTTAATATGCAGCTATTTGAGACCCCATGGAAGTTCCTAATAGTAAGGGAAGCTACCATAGTGAATTTAGTGGTCTCCAGTATTGGGGACCAGCCCCTCACCAGGAACATGGGGTACCTAGTAAAGTGGAATCAACCAAATGGGGAAAATAAAGACATAAAACAGAGAGAAAATTTAAAGATAGGCCAAGGGGTCCCTTATTATCCAAGATGAGATGCAATCGAAGTGCCCTGTGCTTTGACCACTCAGCTTTTATTGAGTTCTCTCAAAGCCAATTTTAGGTGAGTGGGTCTGTGAGCTTATGGAGATCTGAGCAAACATCAGCTGTTTGTGTGGGCTATTTGTGTCATACATACATAGCAACTGTAGGTATAGATATGCTTCTTCCTTAATTGATAGTTAACTATACTTAGCCCATGTATTCTTGAGAAACAAGGAACATAACCGTAAGGCAAAAAGGATGTGCCCACGCTCGGTTGCCCTTGCTCTTTAGGGGTCCAAAGGGGCTGTTAGACCCCTTGTTCTCCTGTGGGGCAAACAGGCTGATGCCAAAGCCTACACTGGAAGCTGGGAGAGAAAGAAGTCCTTCCTCTCTTCTCTGCCCCAGAGGTCCTCCCTCTGTTTGTGTGGGTTTGGGTTGCATACACTGTTCCCAGTAACTTTTGCAATACCCAGCTCTCTCCTAAGGTTTCTGAGGTCCATCCCGCTTCAGGGCTGGAGGCATATCCCTTTACAAGGAAAGCTGAGGCCCCCAGGCTAGATTGATTACTTGTCAGACCTTGCCAAGTTGCAAGCACACAGCCATTTGCATTCCAATGTGCCTGGGCCACTTAACCTTTAGGCAGGCAAGTCGCAGTCTCTGTTTCCTTCCTCAAATCTGTTTTCTGCAAGAATTGCACAGACTTGTTATTCGTCTAAGGTGACCAGACGTCCTGCTTTTGGCGGGACAGTCCTGATTTTTAACAATTTGTCCTGGGTCCTGCGACGTTTTTAAAAAGTCCCAATTTTTGGAAAGAATGCCTAACAAGCTAGGAAATGGCGGGAGAATGGGAAGGGAATATACGGTTTTCAGCTGCTGAGAAGGTTAATGTAACTCCATTTGGGAATGAAGGGGTTAATGTAACTTTATTTGGAAATGAAAAGGCTAATGTAAACTCCCTACTCCCCTACTGGGCAAGGTCTCCCAGGTGGAATTGGTATCTGAAGGATACTCGCTCCCTTCCTCACTTCTAGGCAAGGACAATTACCTCAGAAGGAGCCAAACTGACTGGAACAAACAAGTATCCCCTCCTCTAGAGGGTCCCAGTGCCCTCCCACCCTCCCTACCCCCATCAATGGTGTTCCACTTTACCAATGTTAAAATCGCGTCACCTTATATTAGTCAGCAAAGCTACAATTAAAATACTAAAGCTAAGCTGCTGTTTCTTTGCTCAGTTAAAATCCTAAGCTCTATTTTGCTCTTGGATGTTTTTCTCTTGGAAGGCTCAGGGTCCCCAATCTCTAATTTCCTCCATGCTCCAGTATGAATAAAGATAAGGCTGCTATCACTCTCACCCTCAAATAGGCAGATCATACCCCAGAAACGCTGGTGACTATGCAGGACTGAGTATTTAGTTTTCCAGGGTAGGTGAGGAGGACAGAGCAGGTGGCCCCCGTATCAGGAAGGAAATTTACTGGCCTACTTGCCACCAGGAGGGTTACCCTTGGCTCTAGTCCAGTGATGGTCACCTGCAGTCTCTTTCATTGTTCCACAATCCAGCCTGGGGACCAACTCCCCTCCTGGAAGGGTCTCATAGGACAAAGTACAGTTCAGTGACCTGTTTGATGGCACTAATGTCAGGGGGACTTGGGTGGCCTGTTCTTGGGGCAGTCTTTGGCCTGATGCCCTTCCCATCAGTAGATGAAGCACCAGAGGTCACTTCCTTTGGTGGAAGCTTTGGCTTTTGGTCCAAAAGGGGGCTCCAGTGCTGCCCTTAACTGCTCATGCCTGGCCACATTCCTTCTTTCCCTCCCCAAGCCTGAGACTCAAACTCAGAGGTTCTGCTACAGAAAATAGAATTACTAGCAGTCACCATGTCATCCAAGGAGGTAGTAAGGTCCTTGACAAGCTTTTGGAATTTTTTTCCTAATATCTGGTGCTATCTGGATCAACACCTTTTTTTTTTTGAGGCAGAGTCTTATGCTGTTGCCATGCGTAGAGTGCCATGGCATCACAGCTCACACCAACCTCAAACTCTTGGGCTTAAGCGATTCTCTTGCCTCAGCCTCCCAAGTAGCTGGGGCTACAGGTGCCCACCACAATACCTGGCTATTTTGTTGTTGTTGTTATTGCTGTTTTAGCTGGCCCAGGCGGATTTGAACCTGCCAACCTTGTTGTATGTGGCTAGCACCCTACCCACTGAGCTATGGACACTGCCAATAATTTATTTTTTAATAGCACTCATCCCTCATAGATATTAAGATTGAGAATGGCATGCTTTTTATTGCCTCTCAGAATCAATCCAGAAAGGCTATGGAGTTTTCCTTGGGTCCCTGGGTTATGGCAGAGACCTTGGAATAATTGACTACCTGACCACATTTTGCCTGGTGGCTTTGAGCCTCGATATATATTAGAAAGTGTTTTCCTATTTCTTTTAAACTAAAGGGCTTAAAGACCAGGGTTGGTCCGAGCTTCCTGTTATTTATAGCAAGGGTAAGAGCTGAGCCATCCTCCCCCCGGTAGAGGTAAAGACAGGATGACCCCCTCTTTGTAGGACTCCCTCTAGGCTTCCCTGAGTATGAGGAGCATGGAACAGGTGGGAACCTGAGGAGGATCTCTTAATATCACAGCGTTACTTAGTTCTGTACACACCTTACACCACTAAGAATTTTCCTATAAACAAAAAAAATCAGTGCATACCATATTTGGTCCATTTTCCTTCCATTTTGCAAAAGAGGTCTAATTGTAAAATGATGGGATGATTTAGAGTTCCATGGGGCAGCCACTGTTCTCTGCTGACCATTTTCGGGACAAAACAAGGCTTTGAATATGGCTAGGGGTTCTCCTTTATATTGCCTGGGTTGGGCCTACCTTGTTCAGATGTGACCTTGAAACCAGAATCTTATTGTGCATGTGGCCCTCCCATGAGCCTCTCTGAGAGCCCACTGAGGAGGAGAGTGTAGACCACAATGTAGATTTAAGCTAATGACATGATATTTAGACTTAAGGCTGTTCTAGGTCACCTTTAAGACTATTGTGCCTGTTGCTAGGCTAGAGAGTCTTCTCCGTACTTTTGTAGTTTGCACTGGTTGATTGGCAGGGAGGTCTCTCCTCCCCAGGATAGCTGGATTTCTAGCTGACTAACAAAACTAAAAAGAAAAAAGTCATACCAGATCCTTTTGTGGTTCATAAGCCTGATTATTGCCTGTACTTGCACACACGTTAGATGTGCCTCTGGCCCCAAAGTTTGTTCAGCATATCACCTGTCTGATGTGAAAAAGGGAGGGAAAGGAACTAAAAAAAGAAAAAGAAAATAATGAAAAGGAAGAAAGGAAAAAAAAGAAAAAATAGGGGAAAAAAGAAAAAATATAAGTCATACCACTGGCAATATAGCAAGTAAGAGCAAGTCAACTACTTGGAGAAACAAGTTCAGAGAGGAATGGGAGTTGTGGAATGTCACCCCTTCCCACAGGGGAAGAATACTAACCCACGGCTACCACCTAGTGGTGATGCAGCCATAGTGGCCAAGTCTGCCTCAAGAGCTGTCTTTGGCCGGAAGTTGGCCACAGCCATCTGTTCCACCAGCAGTCATAACTCGGACCAAGGCCAGTATGTATTCTGCACAGGAGACATGACAACCATAGCCAAGTCCCAGGGTGGTATGTGACCTCAAGAGCTCATTCTCATTTCTTGATAAGTCATGGTAAAATAGGAAAAAAAAAAAAGCTCATTCTCAGTGCAGGACATTTAATTAATGACATATGTGTATGAAAAAAATAATAAAAGAATGTCATACGAGATCTTTTTTGTGGATGGTAAGCATGATGACTGCCTGTTCACAAACATGTATGAAATGTGCTTGAGTTCTCAAAGTTTGGACAGCACATCACCTTCCAATGTGAAAAAAAGAAAAAAAGAGGAAAAAGGCATTAAAAAGGGGAAAGAAGGAAAAATGAAAAGAAAAAAGATAAAAAAGAAAAATGAAGAAAAAAGTAAAAAAAAAAAAAAGTCATACCTTTGGCCCCACAGCAAATAAGTGGCAGCAAGTCAATAATCCACAGAAACAAAATTGGGGAAGAGTACAAGGGTGGGACATCACCCACTCTCAAGGAGGAAGAATAGGTGCCACCTATTTACCACCTGTCATGGCGACCAAATCTACCCCTTGGGCTGTGTTTAGGCCAAAGTCTGCCACAAACATCTGGTTGACCGCAGGGCGCTGCGGCCACCTGCTACAGACATCCGGTCAACCAACTGGTGCGGTGGCCACCAAAACCAACATGCAGTAGACACAGGGGACACAGCATCCGCAGCTGACTCTGGGTGTAACACACGAACTCAGGAGCTCGTTCTCAGTGCGAGTGTTTAATAACATATAAAAATAAAAAGTTAAAAGGAAAAAAGTCATACCTGATCCTTTTGTGGTTCATAAACGTGATGACTTCCAGTTCACACACGTGGGAGATGTGCCTCTGCCCTGGAACAGGTCAACACATCACCTGTTTGATGTGAAAAAAACGAGGAAAAAAAGCTTAAAAAAGGAAATGAAGGAAAAGTGAAAAAGCAAAAAGATATACAAGAAAAATGGGGGAGAAGGGTTTTTGGGTGTTTTTTTTTTTTTCTTTTTTTGTAGAGACAGAGTCTCACTTTTTCACCCTCGGTAGAGTGCAGCGGAGTCGCTCCAGCAACCTCCAACTCCTGGGCTTAGGCGATTCTTCTGCCTCAGCCTCCCAAGTAGCTGGGACTACAGGCGCCCGCCACAACGCTTGGCTATTTTTTGTTGCAGTTTGGCCGGGGCTGGGTTTGAACCCGCCACCCTCGGTATATGGGGCCGGCGCCTTACTCACTGAGCCACAGGCGCCTCCCGGGAAAAGCTTTTTAAAGCCATACTTTTGGTCATGTAGCAAGTAAGTAACAGTAAGTCAACAACCCGAGGAAACAAACTCGGGGAGGAATACGGTGGGACTTCGCCCTTCCAGAGGGAAGAATACTGACCCACAGGCGCCACCTAGTGGTGATGCGGGCACCGCCGCCAAGCCGGGCCCTGAGGCCAAGCCAGGCCCCTAGAGTTGTGTTCGGCACAAAGACAGCCTCGGACATCTGGTCGAATTCAGAACGCTGCGGACGTGTGTCACAGACATGTGGTCATCCGCAGACACCTTGGGACTGAGGCTGACTTGTGGTCGACACAAGGGTCTTGGCATCTGCAGCTGAGTCCCAGGTTTGCTCACAAATTCTGGTGCGCGTTCTCAGCGCAGATATTTAATTAATAAGATATATATATGAAAAAAGAACTTTTAGAAAGTCATACTAGATCTTTTTGTGGTTCCTAAATGTGATAATCGTCTGTTTACTAGCTCATATGCCTTCGCTCTTAAAGTTTGGTCAGCACATCACCCGTCTGATGTGTAAAAAGAAAAAAAGAAGAAAAACGGTAAAAAAGGAAAAATGAAAAAGAAGAAGATAAAAAAGAAAACATGGGGTGAAAGTGAAAAAACCACCCTCCCTTCCAGACACCCCAGTCCATCTCCGCCTCCATCCCCGCCACCCACCTGCCCCTAGGTCACCACCTCCCCCGGGACAGCATCCACAGCACAACTCCTTTGCTGGGCACCCAGAGCTCTGCTCAGAAGGGTCTTGAGAAGTGGATGCGGAGGGTGTGGCCCGCGGTCCTGTGAAGGCTCCTTCCACCTTCCCAGACACCCAAGCCCAGTCTCCCCCTCCATACCCGCTGCCTGCCGGCTGCGGATGGCACCACCTCTGTCTTCTTTCTGGGAGCTCAGGCTGACCTTGTCACAGCGTAGGCCTGAGTCACTACACCGCTGCCGGCCATCACTGTAACAGCCATTGCCTAGAGGCCTGTCCTGGAGGTGGCAACCACCACCTCTCTACAAACTCAGTGTGTACATGCAAGAGAGGTGCGGAGAAATGGCTGGGAAAGAGATTCTAACACCCTTCCCCTGATGCCCTGAGGCCACATTTACCCTCTCTGGCCATGGCTGCATGATGGAGAAGCAGAGAACAGGGTGGGAGAACACTGTTCCCTCCAAAGGTGGCCTTTCAGGCTATATCAGCTATCCACAGTGGCATCCCAGTGGCACTTGGTAGTGATTTCCCCTGCCTGGGTGCCAGCCTATATTCTGTGTCCCCCATCTTTTCATGACCTCCCTGCTTTCCATTGGCCTGGGCTTTTGTTCCTCTGGGTCAGTCTTATCAAACAGAAACATTTTTCACTTCATTGAGGACAGCAGCATTCTCGGGGATCCATTCTGTGAGGATTTCCTTTGCCACACTTGTTTCTTACTGGATGGGTGTGATAATCCTGCCCACCTGACTTGGCAGGCCTTCTGCCAAGAAGAGAACCAGCTCTTCAGTGTCAGTGCCCAATGTGTCAGCTACATGATTCTCCTAAGATGAGAGCTAGTTCACCTTGCCTGGCCTTGGCCTTTTAAGAAAGATGACGTTTATTTTGTCTACACTTTCCATTTTATTCTTTTGGGATATAGACTTTGTGTGTTCCTGAGGAAGTGGGGAATGCGGGTGCACCAGGAAGCAGCAGAGGAGCCATTGATTGCCACTGTTTCCACTGAGACAGAGGGACTGTGATTTAGGTGGGTGCAGGTGGGGTGGAGGTAGGGTGCAGCAAGGTTGGGGGTGATTACATTCTCCAGGAAACCCTTTGATCTTCTGGTAAGATTCCTCAAACTTGCTCAGGCCTCCAGCAGAGGGCCTCTGGAAGAGCTTCTCCAAATACTCTGCTTTCCCTGTGTTCTCTTAGAAATCTCATGGCTTTGGAAAAACATGACTTGACAGTCATGTCTGTCTTGGAGCAGGCCAATCCTGCTTCTGAAACACACCGGATACAGTTCAGGAGTGATGTGTCTCTAATAAGAGTATACATTCATGATGCCACACCACTTCTTTCTCAAATGCTTCAATTTATTTCAGAAAAAACAGCTAGGGCAGTGCCTGTGGCTCAAGGAGTAGGGCACCAACCCCATATACCGGAGATGGCGGGTTCAAACCTGGCCCTGGCCAAAAACTGCAAAAAAAAGAAAGAAAAAACAGCTAACAATGCACCTTTCCAATGCATGCTTTCTTTTGTGTTTTAGACCGTTATTCTAGTAGGCCTTATAAACTCCTAATGGGCAAAGACACACATATTTACACCCAGCATACTGGGTCCTAATGTGATGGTGTTTCCTGTTAAACACTTCAGTTCACTAAAACAAATCACTTTATGACACATCTTTTACTAGCAGGCTTCCATTTGTTGAAGGCAATGATAGGGTCTATTTTTCTGTATGGTTACAAACAGGCCAAGAGAGATGTATTTTTAAAAATGGAGTGTGTTCATGTTACCACACTGCTTTCTTCTCAAACTTTCAAAAGAACTAAAGAAAACAAACTGGTAACAATGCGTATTTCCACAATATGCTTTCATTTGGGTTGTAGAATAAGTTATTCTGCTGGGAATTATAAGCTCCTAATGTGACTCATGTGTTCACAACAAAGAGATTAGCGTCTAATGCAATGATGTTTCCTCCTTAAACACTTCAATTCACTAAAACAAATCACATCACGATATGCTTTTTCTTTTCCTTTTTTTTTTTTTTTTTTTTAGAGACAGAGTCTCACTTTGTCCTCCTCAGTAGAGTACTGTGGCGTCACAGCTCACGGCAACCTCCAGCTCTTGGGCTTAGGCGATTCTCCTGCCTCAGCCTCCCAAGTAGCTGAGACTACAGGTGCCTGCCACAACACCCAGCTATTTTTTTGTTGCAGTTTGGCCTGGGCTGGGTTTGAACCCGCCACCCTTGGTATATGGGGCCGGCCCCCTATTCACTGAGCCACAGGCGCCGCCCCATGATACGCTTTTTCACAAACAGGATACTACTTGTATAATAGCTCTATAGGGTCTTTTTGGCCTGAAAGTTGCATACAGGCCAAGAGAGGTTTTTCTAACAAAGGCGGTGCATCCATGTATTGTACTACTCTTTCTCAAATACTTCAGTTCACTTTTTGAAAACCATGTAACCGGTGAGTATCTTTCTAATGTATGTTTTCATGTGTGTTTTAGAACCAGCTATTCTAATGGATCTTCCAAGCTTCTAATGGGTGAAGGCACACATATACACAGAAAGCATGTTGGGTCCTAATGTAATGGTGTTTCCTTGTTAAATGGTTCAATTCACTGACAAGAATCACATACTACACATTTTTCAACAAGAAGCCTTCCCTTTGTACAATGGAGCCATAGGGTGTCCTTTGCCTGATGCTTGAATACAAACCAAAACAGTGGTATCTCTAACAACGGTGTGTGTTCATGGCGCCATGCCACTTCTTTCTCAAATGCTTCAATTCAATTAAGTGAAAAAAAAAAAAGCTAACAATGCAACTGTTCAATACACACTTTCACGTGTGGTTTAGAACCAGTTATTCTACTAGTGTTATAACTCCTAATGTGCTAAGATGCAAGTTTCCACAAGAGGCTTAGGTCTTGACGTAATGGTGTTTCCTAGTAAAACACTTCAATTCACTAAAAAGTAATCACAAAATGGCACATCTTTTCACAAGCAGGTTTCTATTTGTAAGAATGTGATTTTTGCCTGATAGTTGCAAACAGGTCAGGAGAGACATATTTCTCACAAGGTTGTGTGTTTATGTCACCAAACCACTGCTTCTCAAGTGCTTCTAGTCACTAAAGAAAGAAAACTGCTAACAATGCATCTTTTCAAAATAATCATTTCTTTTGTACTTTATAAGCAGTTATTCTACTACTCCCCATAAGCTCGTAATGAGCAAAGATACTCATCCTCACACCAAGCTCATACTTAGTAATGGTGCTTTTTTGTCAAAAGCAATTAATTCAAACAAATCACATATCTCTTCATGAGTTTGCCTGAGCTCACAGGTTCAAGACCGGTCTGAGCCAGAGTGAGACCCTGTCTCTAAAAATAGCCGGGCATTGTGGCAGGCGCCTGTAGTCCCAGCTACTTGGGAGGCCGAGGCAAGAGAATCACTTGAGCCTAAGAGTTTGAGGTTGCTGTGAGCTGTGACACCATAGCACTCTACCAAGGGTGACAAAGTGAGATTCTGTTTCAAAAAATAAAAAAATTGGGGTGGCACTTGTGGTTCAGTGAGTAGGGCGCTGGCCCCATATGCTGAGGGTAGCAGTTTCAAACCTGCCCCAGCAAACTGCAAGAACAAAAAAAAAAAAAATAGCCAAGCATTGTGTAGTCCCAGCTACTCCGGAGGCTGAGGCAAGAGAATTGCCTAAGCCCAAGAGCTGGAAGTTGCTGTGAACTGTGACGCCATGGCACTCTATTGAGGACAACAAAGTGAGACTCTGTCCCCCCCAAAAAAAAATTCAGTATCTTACTGTTACAGAATCTTTTTTTTTTCAGTCTTATGATCTCTGTTTTAACATTAATGCTGGTCAATTGTTGTACTTAATCTCCAAAGGGGAGGGGGTATAATGAGGTCTGTGTGGCCTCCCTTCCCTTCCTTTCCCCTCCCTTTCTACCTGTGGCTAACCAGTTCTTCCAGCACCATTCATTAAACAGGGATTCTTTTCCCCAGTGTATGCTTTTGTTTGGTTTATCAAAGATCAGATGGCAATTAACATCTGGTTTCATCTCTAGGTTCTCTATTTTATTCCATAGATCTATGTCTCTATTTTTGTGCCACTTTAGCATCGGGATCAGTGTAAGATTGAGAATGAGAGACAATGTCAGCATGAAAGTCAGAGTCATGGTGAGGATAATGTGTCTATAATGGTCAGGAGTAAGGGAGGTTAAAGGTGAGACTCAAGTTCGGGGTTAGCCCCAAGAGTCAGGATCAAACATCAGGGTGACGATCCCAAAGATTCATACCACCATCTCTGAAAAATCAAAATGTTCCAAATTTTACTTCTCGTACATTTCCAACCAGACACTTGAATGAAAGGAATGTGAAAACAGGAAGCGCAGTTAGGTTTTTCCGTCCTAAAAATACGCTTTTCATAATTATTCAATTTCACAACCTGTGAAATGGTTGGAATGGAGTTTAGATGCTGAACTTCACATCCTCTGTAAGAACATTTTTTACTACATACCTGATAATTGATCATCTTCCTTTGAACACATGAGGAATGATTAACTAAACAGGTCCCGAAGCTGGAGAGTTCTAAATTTATGGAAAGTTTGTCTGCATTAGTGAGCCAAAGTGGCTTCTGACCATTGTTTTCAGCTAAGCGGTACAATCCAACACAGTAAATCCAGTACAGTGGGCCCTCCAAGTCTTTGGGGTCTGCATCTGTGGATTCAACCAACCACCACAGATGAAAAATATTTAAGGCAAGAACTGGATGGCTTCCTCACTGAACAGATACAGACTCTTTTTCCTTGTCATTATTCCCTAAACAATAGAGGATGATAACTATTTACATAGCTTCACATTGTATTAGGTATTATAATTAAGCTAGAGATCACTTAAGGTGTATGGGAGGATGTGAGCAAGTTTTATGTAAATACTACCATATTATATGAGAGAGTTGAACATCCGTGAATTTGAGTGTCAGCAGGAGGGAACACCGTACTTTTTTCCATATAGTTTCTCAGTCACTCTCCCCCGCTCATGCACACTAGTCCAGGTCTTTTTGCAAAGGTGAGGCTGTTTACTGTCCCATCTGAGTGGGCTCGGGGTCTCCATTAACCGGCTGAGATTTTCCTGAGGAGTGCAGTGGGAAGGCCAGGACCTCCTCCTGGACCACAGCTCCGAGGGGCTCGCTGTCTCTTTCCCGGGCAGCTGCCGCTCTCATGCAGGGTGTGAGGTTAGAAGGATGGTTGGGGATACTGAGCCAGTTTCCTTTTCACCCTAATTCAAACTGCAAAGACCCAAAAATCAAAAGTCGGAGGTGAAGATTCACAGATCCAAGGGGAAAGCCGCTGGAGGTTGGAGCGAGAGAACAACCTCTCAGGACCAAACTTTTCCCCAAGAAGCGGGAACAGTCCAGGAGAACTCCCGCCACCTTCCCGGGCGCGCCCTGCCCGGCCTCTGATTGGTGCGCTCCGCCTCTTAGCACCGCCCCTGACGCCCCGCGACCCTCCCACCCAGCGCGCCCCGCGCGCGTCTCCCGCCCGCGCGCGGCTGCTCTGTGCCCCAGACTTTGAGTGAGGACACCCCGAGTGGCCTAACGCCCTTATTTAAAAAGCTATGAGCCTGGCGCGGCCCTGAGCCCTAAAATAAAGAGGTCTGAGGGAAAGAGAGCCTAGACCGGAAAGTGACAGGAGAAAGCTGGGACAGCAGGGAAGGCGGGTTTCTCTGCTTCCCAATCCTGGGGTCTCGAGCCAAGTGATGATGGAGCTAAAGGAAGGGGTCACCGCATCCGAAATATAAGGGAAGTATTGAATGGCTACTGCAGGGCAGGTATTCTGTGGTAGTTTTAAAGTCAGAATCAGAACATTTCTAGCTAAAAAGTTGTTTAGGCTGGGGCTAAGGGAAGGGGATTGAATAATCCAGGCTGTGGACTTGGCGCAAGGTGACCAAGACTGGAAGGCTTCCAACAGCTTCCTCCTAGGAACGTGTGTCACAGGACACTGGAGGGCTTTTATCCCCCTTGCTTTTTTCTACCACCCCCTTGCCCGAACACTTTCTCTGTAGTCCCTGCTTGGCCCCGGTTGAGCCAGTTTTGTTACTGCCTAATGGTTACTTAAAGGAATTAAGCTCCAAGATGGTACCTGAGAAGCAAACTGAAGTAAAAGGGACCAACTGCTTCCGCAACTCAGGACAGACAATGGAAAAGAGCCAGAAGTCCAGTAAAACCAGTAGTGGTCTTTATTGAGAGGTCAAGGTAGAGTGACATTGAAGGAGCACAGCCTGTGGAAGGAAGGACACAGAGTTTCTTAGAAACGAAGATTCTGTGGTCTAGGGGGAAGGCGGTGGGTGATTTAGGTGCTCACAGGACTTCAGGAAGGCCCTATACTTGGCCAGGAAAGGGTTGGCCAGAGAATTCAGCTTCTGCTTAAGTTCCTGCAGAGCCTTCTCTTGCTCTCCCTGCTCTCCTGTCATCTGCTTCTTGTAATAGTTCATGTAGAAGTTCACCCAGTCATTCACTACAGTTTCCATGGCTTCTTCAGAGACAAAAGGTTCATTAAAGACCTGGGGGATTGGGAAGGGTGAGTTGGCAAAGGAGAATGTGGTCAGCAATATGATTCAGGAATACCTAGGAGAGTCCCACAAACTCTCACATCCTCTTTCCTCTGGTTTGTATTCCTGTTTCTGTGTCCATCAACTCCACCGTTACCTCCCAACTCCAAATTATCCCCTCTTCTCTGTCCTCATCTCCCCTACTCCCCACAACTCCTATCTCCAGGCCTGTCCTTGGAAACAGAGTGCCTGGACTTACCTGTTGATTTAGCAAAATATTAAATTCCTTCACTCCTGCAGAAATGAGATCTTCGTTGGCCTGAAGAAGGGCCATCTGCCTGGTTAGAGTAAAAAAAGGTAGAATTTAAGTATCTGTTTCATTCATCCCTGGGTATTTCCCCTAGTCCTCTCACTCTCCTTAAAAATCTCTTGTGCCTTGCAAGGCTGCTTCCTTTCCAAAACCTTTACAATTTTGCCCTGTTCTAAGGTCACATTTCCCCCAAGTTGGGCTCACCTGCAGGTCCAAAAACGCTGTGTATGGCACACCCACACTCTTCAGACTATGTATGTCCCTCTGTGCCAAACCAGATGTAGGCAGGGAGTCAAATATCAGCCTAAGAGGGAAACACCCAATGCCTAGGTCCTGAGGGAGAGTGATAGGTCAACCTATGGAGGAGAAGGAGGGAGAGGCTTCCCTGAAGTTAGAAAGATAGCAAGGCCAAGAAAAACAGATAATTGCCCTTCCCGCCGCCTGCTGACAACCGTTCCCAGTGCTAGGCCCGCCCCCTTAGCCCATGTCCATCACTGTGTGCGGAAGCACTGCCATCATATCTGACAAATTGCCCTACACAGTCGGTGCAGTGGTCTAGCTGCAACATCTTCTCCACCCAGGACCATGCAGCAGCTGCCATTGCCAAGGCAGGCACTCCAGTGTATTGCCTGGGAGGGTGAGACGGACGAGGAGTACCTGTGGTGCATCAAATAGACGTTGTACTTCAAGGACAGGCCTCTCAACATGGTTTTGGATGATGGTAGTGACCTTACCAACCTTATCCACACCAAGTACCCACAGCTCCTGTCGGGCATCCGAGGAATCTCTGAGGAGACCACAACTGGGGTCTACAACCTATAGATGATGGCCAGTGGGATCCTGAAAGTGCCTGTCATCAATGTCCATGACTCTGTCATCAAGAGCAAGTTTGACAACCTCTATGGCTGCCGAGTGTGGAACTGCTCACTAGTCAGTCCTTTAGGCTGGAAGTTGGTAGTGGTGGTCACAAAACCCATGTATCTTATCCTCTAGACTTTCACCTAGCCTACAGGCCCATGTGTTTGGTTTATAGGTTAACTAGTCCATCAGACCATGACAGATGAGAATAAGCTTTATTTTTTTAATTTTTTATTATTTTGAAATAGGGTCTTGCTTTGTCTTGTTGCCTAGAGTGTAGTGGTATCATCATAGCTCACTTCAACCTCAAACTCTCACTTGGGTTCAAGTGATTCTCCTATCAGCCTCCTGAGTAGCTGGGACTATGGGCTCATCCCACCATGTCTGGCTGATTATTCTATTTTTTGTAAAGATGGGGTCTCACTCTTGCTTAGGCTGGTCTTGAACTCCTGACCTTAAGTGAGCCTCCTGCTTCAGTCTCCCAAAGTGTTAGGATTATAGGCGTGAGCCACCACACCCAACCTGAGAAGGAGCTTTACTGAAGGGAATCACTGGGAGTTTGAATGTTCCCAAGAGCCTGGCTTTCTCTTAACCCTCATAACAACAAGGTTGGTACTTTCAGTCCCTATTTTTTAGGGGTTAGAATAGACTCTTAAGGGACAACCAAGAAAGGACATGTGACAGCCACGGGTTGGAGGGGGCCAAAAAAACAAAAGCAGGCATAAATCTGACACTACTTTGTAACATGAGGTTCCTATCACAAACTTGGGTTAAAAAGAGATTAATTTGGTTTATAATGTTTATAATGTTAAAAGAAGCCACAAAGATGGGCAAATCTAAATTTTGGTGCCCCCCCCCAAAAAGAAAACAGATAATTGAAGAAACCAGAAAAGCATCAAACCAAGAATGTATCCTTGCCCTTTCCCCCCCATCCCAGTGCCTAGGCTCCAAATGCTAAGGAAACTGACATTTGCTGAGCCCCTGTTACATGACAGACGCTTTTTTTTTTTGAGACAGAGTCTCACTTTATTGCCCTTCGTAGAGTGCTGTGTTGTCACAGCTCACAGCAACCTCCAACTCCTGGGCTTAGGCGATTCTTTTGCCTCAGCCTCCTGAGTAGCTGGGACTACAGGTGCCTGCCACAACACCCGGCTATTTTTTGGTTGCAGTTTGGCCAGGGCCAGGTTTGAACACGCCACCCTCGGTATATGGGGCTGGCACCCTACCCACTGAGCCACAGGCGCCACCCATGACAGGCACTTTTATGTAATCATAAAATCATAATAATGTGACAGCAGTTATTCTCCCAGTTCATCGATGATATATAGATAGCAGCTTGTGTTACATTTATTCATTTGTACCAGACACTGTTTTGAGCATATGTTAAATATTTATCCTTATAAAAATTCCTTCTAGACACATTTTGCAGATGAACCATCTGTAAGATGTGAGGACTGGACTGTACCAGGCTGTGCTCCACAAGAATGGAGATGCATTTGTCTTGTTCGCTACCGTACCACCAGGTGTTCCGTAAAGCAGAAATACTCTTTTTCTTCTTTTTAAACACTTTTCCTGATGTTTTCCAATTGCAGTACATTTTTTCAAATTTCAAAATTACTACAAACCAATCAAAATAATTAAAATAATATAAAAATGTACCATAAAAACTTGATCATTTTTGCCCCCCCAGAAGTCACCAGCATTAAAGATGCATGTATTTCCTGTCACATTTTTTCCATTCAAAACTCAACCTTCATAGGCACCTATACATCAATGCTTTATTGGTTACGGCATTTTCTTCATTAATGTTTTATTAATTGTTAATTTATTAATTTTAACACATCTATAGATTTATGTAACTGCCATCAGAATCAGGGCACAGAGCATTTCCATCACCCCCCCAAATTCCTTCATGTTGCCCTTTTGTAGCCACTCCCACCCTCACCGCTGATTCTGGCAACCACCAATCTGTTCTTTTTCACTGTAGTTCAGTATTTCTGAGGCTGTCACACAAATGGAATCATATAGTATGGAACCATTGAGAGCAACTTCTTTCAGTCACCATAATGTCCTTGGGATTCATCCAAGATGTTACAAGTATCAATAAGTTCTTCCTTTTCACTCCTGAGTGGGTATTGCATGTGTATTGCATGAATGCACCACCGTTTGTTTATTCATCCAGCCACTGAAAGATCTAGATTGTTTGCCGTTTCAGGTAAGTATAAATAGAGCTGCTAAAAATATTGGTGTATAAGTTTCTGTGTGAACATCATTTATGTAGGGTAGAAAATATTTTTTACCACTAGAGGAAATCGTTGCAAAACAACCTGACAAAGGACATATGTACATAACTTATAACACTCTTACAGTTCAACAATAAAGTAACCCAGGTTCTTTCTTTTTTTTTTGAGACACAGTCTCACTTTGTTGCCCCTTGATAGATTGCTGTGGCATCATAGCTCACAGCAACCTCAAACTCTTAGACTCAAGCAATTCTCTTGTCTCAGCCTCCTGAGTAGCTGGGACTACAGGCACCCACCACAACACCTGACTATTTTTAGAGATGGGGGTCTCGATCTTGCTCAGGCTGGTCTTGAACCTGTGAGCTCAGGCGATCTACCTGCCTCGGCCTCCCAGAATGCTAGGACTAGAGGCGTGAACCACCACGCTCAGCTAACCCAATTTCTTAAATGGCCAGAAGTCTGGGACAGATACTTCACAAAGAGGATGTACAAATAGGCAATAATTGGTTCAACATCACTGTCCGAGAAATGCAAATTAAAGCCACAATGTGATACCACTACACACCCATTACAATGACTAAGAGGGCTGGTTTAAGTGTTGGTGAGGCTATGGAACAACTAGAATTCTCATATGTTGCTGGTGGAAGTATAAAATGGCATAACCGCTTTGAAAAACAGTTTGGCAGTTTCTTATAATGTTCAATATATACTTACTATATGACCCATAAGACATGAATGTGCACATCTACAAAAATACCTACATGCAAGTGCAAATGTTCATGATAGCTTTATTCATTATAGCAAAACCTGGAAACAATCCAAATGTCCAAAAACCAATGAATGGATATACAAATGGTAATATATTCATACTTTGGAATGCTACTCAGCAATAAAAAGAAACAGACTAATGATATTCATGACAATATGGGTGAATCTTAGAAACATTAGACTAAGCAAAAGAAGCCAGACATAAAGACTACCTACAGTATAATTGCATTTCTGTGAAATTCTAGACCAGGCAAAATGAATCTAACAGTGAAAGGAAGCAGATGAATGGTTACCTGGGATCAGAATACTAATGTGCTGAAAGAAAGAAAAGAGAGAAAGAGAGAGAGAAGCAATAGGAGTGTGCCAATTAAAATGCAAAGGTGTCCAAAAGAACTTTTTTGAATAATGGCAATATATATCTTGATTATGATAAGCATTTTCACTGTCAGAAGGAATGTAAATTGGTAAAGCTTTTTAGAAGCATAATTTGACCATACTTCTGCAAATTAAAATTCATATGCCCTTCAAACTAATAATTCTGTGTTGGACTTTATTTTAAGGAAATATTCCTATTCTATGTACAGAAAGGCCTGTACCAGGAATGTACCATACCAATTTGTGATAATAAAAAGGTAGGAACAACATAAAGCTCCATCAATATGGAGACTCTTTAATGAAATTACAGTATGACATGCAGCTATTAAAATAAATGAGGTGTATACATATGTGCAGTTGTGAGAGATCTCTAACACAATGTTAAACAAACCACAGATGGAGCAGGCTGCCCCAGCCTGGGAGTATGGGGGTGGGAATTAAATGCAATGCTGTACCTTTGTGTGTGTGTGTGTGATGATAGATTATGTTCACTTCTGGGGATAGACTGGTATTGGTTGGAAAAAAGAAAGCGGGATGATTGTCAAGGGAGAATTTGACCTTAGCTATCTATATTGTTTGAATTATTTCATAGCAAGAATGTATCCCTCTATTATTTTAATAATTCTTAAAAAGAATACAAAGCAGGTCAGCACCTGTAGCTCAAGCAGCTAAGGCGCCAGCCACATACACCAGAGCTGGCGGGTTTGAATCCAGCCTGGGGCTGCCAAACAACAATGACAACTACAACTGAAAAACAGCTGGGCGTTGTGGCGGGAGCCTGTAGTCCCAGCTACTTGGGAGGCTGAGGCAAGAAAATCGCTTAAGCCCAGGAGTTGGAGGTTGCTGTGAGCTATGATGCCACAGCACTCTATCCAGGGCAAGAGCTTGAGGCTCTGTATGTATAAATAAATAAGTAAATAAGGGCGGCGCCTGTGGTTCAAAGGAGTAAGGTGCCAGCCTCATATGCCAGAGGTAGTGAGTTCAAACCCAGCCCTGGCCAAAAACTGCAAAAAAATAAAATAAAATACATAAATACAAATAAATAAGAATACAAAGCAAAAAAGAAAGGAAGAAGGTATAGTTCTAAAGTCATTAACCTCAAATTTGAACCTTGCTTCAGTGTTCAAATGAAGACTAATAGCAGCTTGCTAAATATTTGTCAAATGAATAAATGAAGATTTTGCCCTCATCACTATACATATACAAAAGCCTCACTCTCCTTGTCTGTAAAGGAAGAATAAAATAAAATCTACCTTACAAAGACTATTGAGAAAATAAATTTGTTCTTTCCACAAGTAGGTATTTGGCACCTGCCTTGTGCCAGGCCCTGGTAGAAAGCATTGGAAAAATAACAGAGCCAAAGATAAAGTTTCTGCCCTGGAGCTTACCTTCTAGTAGGGAAAATGAAAGGATGAATGGTAAGGGGTGAAGTCTGAGAAACAGGGCAGGGCCTGATCTACAGAGCTTCATGGGCCCTGACAAGAGTTTGGGGTTTAATTTTCAAGTGTGAAGAAAAGCCGTTAAAAGGTTTGGAGAAGGATGTTGCAAGCTACTTCCATAAAAGTAATAGGAAGCCACTGAAACTTTTTAAACAAGGGAGTTTCTGGGGCAGCACCTGTGGCTCAAAGGAGTAGGGCACCGGCCCCATATGCCAGAGGTGGCAGGTTCAAACCCAGCCCCAGCCAAAAACTGGAAAAAAATAAAATAATAATAATAATAATGAACAAGGGAGTTTGAAGCTGTGTAGAGAGTGACTATAGGAGACAGAATGGAAGCAGGGAAATCAATGAAGGGAAGAAAGGGAGATGAGAGCTTGGAATATTCTCCAGTTGACCCTTGAACAACATGGGTTTGAATTGCATGGGTCCACTTTTATGCAGTTTTTTTTTTGAGACAGAGCCTCAAGCTGTCCCCCTGGGTAGAGTGCCGTGGCATTACAGCTCACAGCAACCTCCAACTCCTGGGCTCAACCGAGTCTCCTGCCTCAGCCTCCCAAGTAGCTGGGACCACAGGCGCCCACCACAATGCCCGGCTATTTTTTGGTTGCAGCCCGTCATTGTTGTTTGGCGGGTCCGGGCTGGGGATTTGAACCCTCCACCTTAGGTGTACATGGCTGGCGCCTTAGCCAGTTGAGCTATAAGCGCCGAGCCCAGTTGTTTTTTTTTTTTTTTCAACCAAACATAGATGGAAAATACAGTAATGGCTGGGCACAGTGGCTCCAGCCTGTAATCCCAGTTACTCCAGAGGCTGAATAAGGCAGGAGGATCACTTGAGGCCAAGAGTTCAAGGTTGCAGTGAGCTATGATTCCAGCCCGGGCGACAGAGCAAGACCCCCACTCTGAAAAAAAGAAAAAAAGACAGAAGGAAGGAAGAGAGAGAGGGAGGGAGAGAGGGGTGATACCAAGATTTTTTTTATTAAAGTAGATAATAAAAATTTTTTCAAAGAAAATACAGTAACAGAGGAAAGTGAAACCTGCATATATGCAAGACTGACTGTGGGCCTTGTGTATGTTAGGATTTTGGTATAGGCTAGGATCCTGTACCAATCCCCCGAGTATAACAAGGGATGACTGTACCATCACGCTAGAATTTAGGTGCAGCCTACCAAGAAGCCTCCTGATACCTCACAAGTAAGGGGGACTTATCACTCATTGTCAAGCCACCAATCTGCACACTTGAGTAAGGTGTGTATGATGGGTCCTTGCCCTCGAGCACTTAGAAAGACAAGACATAGGTACCTAATAAAAGCAAGTACAAACTGGTTCCTGGCAGCTTATATTACAGGCTAAATAAATGCTACAACGAACAAAGGTTATCAGAGTCTCTGCGTAGGGAGAGGCGGGCAATGGCAATCAGCAAAGTTGCAGGGGATCCATAAATAGTATGATTGTCCATTCCAGTGTTCCCAACACAGCTCTGCTTTGGAGTGTATCCCAACATAATTATTAATAGCACTTTCTTTAATGACTCTCTCAAAAGTCCTGGTCTGGACAATAAATTAGATAGTGACACTAGTCATGAGGTCTATCTGCCTCCTACATGGAGTGGAGGCAAAGGGCCTCACATTTAAACCCTTGATATTATCTCCAAATAATGACCAACACTTAACTAGTATGTGCTATGTACCAAACGTATTTTAAGAGCTTTACACATGACTCATTTAATCTTGATCCCAACCCTATGTGGGATCAAGTATTATTTCCATTTTGCAGATGAAGAAACTGAAGGACAGAGAGATAAGCAACTTGCCCAAGATATCATAGGCACAATAACCCTAGGCAGAACCTGCATTCAAGGCAAGGCCCTCTGCTGGAATATTTCTTAGAAGTTTGCATCACAATTCAAAACACTCACGGAAGCTAACATTTTAAATATAATGTTTGTAACCCTTCTATTTTTCACTCTACCATGAGTCAAACATTTTTTAAAATTAAGATAATTATTCATAATTCTATAAGTTAAATGGAAAGTAAAAATTAAAAATCAAATTTCTTCAAGTTTGTCTTTAAAGTACTACTCTAAGAGAGCTACCAGCACACAATCCAAGGCTAACATCATGGCTTGACAAGGTGAATGTAATTCAGTAATTTATTATCACTTCTAACTGTATGAATTACTGTTAACATTACTAAAATAAAATTGGTTTTTGCACTGCAGGCATTTTGGAATTCTACATTTCTTACCAATACATAACAAAATTTTTAAAAATTTTATATTGTGATAACTGATACAAATATGCTCTAGATTCGTAAAATTTGTGTATGAAATTCCCTCTATTCTCCTTCCACCTTAATTTGCTCCAAGTATCACACTGTCCTATATCCAAGTGCCAGCTGAGGGACTTCTCCAGTTGTCCAACTGAATGTGCCCCTTACCATCATCTGTTTTGTTTTTGTTTTGCCATTTTTTTGGTTCTTTTTTTGGCGGGGTCGGGTTTGAACCCACCACCTCTAGTATATGGGGCTGGCACTCTACTCCTTGAGCCACAGGCGCTGTCCCCATCATCTGTTTTGATTTCCCATAACAGCCTGGTCCACTTACAATAGGCTTTTTGTTTTTCTTCTCCATTCACAGTTTAGTCAATCATACCTAGTATGTTCTCTTTAAATACAGATAGACATCATTTTAATCCCCTTCTTTTCCAGCTCCTACCTGGTTATGTTTAGGACACTAAGTTCTGTTCACTAGTTTCCAATGTTATCATCTGATTCAAAGGGTTTTTTAATGAGACCTGATACTGTAATCATGATTCTTTTTTTTTTTTTGAGATAGAGCCTCAAGCTGCCCCTCTGGGTAGAGTGCTATTACATTACAGCTCACAGCAACCTCCAACTCCTGGGCTCAAGCAAGTCTCCTGCCTCTGCCTCCCAAGTAGCTAGGACCACAGGCGCCCGCCACAATGCCTGGCTATTTTTTGGATGCAGCCATCATTGTTGTTTGGCGGGCCCAGGCTGGATTTGAACTCACCACCTTAGGTATATGTGGCTGGAGCCTTAGCCACTTGAGCCGCAGGCGCCCAGCCTGTAATCATGATTCTATGAGGAAAAGCAATACAAGTTTTAAGCTGAAATAAACTCTTATAACACAACCCATTGGAAAGATATACATTTTCCCCTCTGAACATAATAATAATAATGATGATAATAATAATAATAAAGAATATTAGTTTAAGTTTAAATATTAAAGCTAAGAATAAAGGAACGTATGGCCTACAGTGTTCTGCAGTTTGGCCCCTACCTAATTCATCCACCCTCTTGCTGGACTGCTGCCACACTGACCTTTGTTAAATCAAGTCCTTTATTCATGCTGTTTCTTCTTTCCAGAAAATTCTTTTCCTCATCTTGATCAAGTTAACTCTTACTCGACATCTCAGCTAAATACACACGTCCTCAAAAAAGTTTCCCTTTATCCCAGTGATTTCCTTAATTCTCCTTCTTAAAAACCTGTCTTCCCTTCTGGTGTCACGTTCAGTCAACTGTATTCCTTCATGCCTCACCTCCTACAGTCTTTTCTAGCCCTCTCTCAAACAAAGTCTTAACTAAGCGCACTGTCTCTATGCTCCAAATTATTTTATGCAACTTTTATCTCTTTTACTCCTTGTTAGACCTGCAGTCTCCATACCAGACTGAGAGTCATTAAAGCAATGGTACTGAGTCGTACCTGCCTTGTAAATTCCTCATATCTGGCAGAGTGTCAAAAGGATTGGAGGTGCTAAATAAATGTTTAAGTGAATAAAACAATGAATAAAAACTCATATTATTGAGATGAAATTTGAATGAGTCAACAATTTAAAAAATAATTTAAAAAAATAAAAACCTTCATACTAAATATCAAGTACCTCGCTCCAGAAATTCAAACAGTTCCAACTTTGCATTTATTTGTATGATTATTTGAATAATACCCTCTAAGCTATACATTTCAAAAGATCAAGACCCATGTCTATTTTTGTCCCTGTCTCAGTGCGCCCAGAGAAGATATCAACACTTGTATGTTGAAGAAAGACAAAGGCAAATTATTGGCAAACACACTCAGTGGTTTTGAAAGAAGTCACTATGGCTTTTCAGCTGAAAACAAAATAACAGAGTTCTTTAAACTTAACTTTTCAAAAGAAGACAAAACAGTCTTCATTCCTGGTAATAGCAGTGGATGGAATGATAATTTATGTCATAGGGCTACTTGGAAAAAAAATTAGATGGAAAAAAAACTTATAATGTACATGGAGAAAACATAAGCTATGTCTTTTGTTATATTTAGCATTTATTTATACATAAGACTTATAGTTTTAATTGTGTACTATTTACTTATGAAAGGAAAAAGAACCTGTTAGTATTCTTGCATGGTTTGTTGTTTTAACTCTAGTGTTTCATTTCCAACTCAATTCAGAATACACTTACTTCAAACTCCAGTGGACTTTCTTTTTTCTTTTCTTTTTTCTTGCAGCTTTTGGCTGGACCGGGTTTGAACCCACCATACCACCTCCAGTATATGGGACCAGCGCCCTACTCCTTTGAGCCACAGGTGCCGCCCTGTTCTTTTATTTCTTGTGCAAGTTATTTTTCCCCTTTCCTGTTTCTTTTTTGACCTAAATTCTGGGAAATAAAATTTAAAAAATATAAATGGTAAACCTAATTTACCAGGTTATTCTGAATTGTAATCCTAGCTTTCAATCTAATAAACATAAGCTTTCCAATCCCTTTATCCCATTGGCAGCTTTGTCTTTACCTGAATTATCCTCTTCTGCGCAATCTAGTATCTATCCTCTACCTAAACCCTGATTAACTAACTTCCGTCCACCCAAAAGTACACTGTGATTAACTCTATAGAATTCTAACTGCTTCTTTACTAGGCATACTTACACGCTCAGTTTGATGTTATTCACAAGGTTTCTGAAATGTTGGGCAGTGCCTGTGGCTCAGTGCGTAAGGCGCCGGCTCCATATACCGATGGCGGGTTCAAACAGAGCCCCGACTAAACTGCAACAAAAAAAAATAGCCAGGCATTACAGTGGGTGCTTGTAGTCTGCCTGTAGTCCCAGCTACTTGGGAGGCTGAGGCAAGAGAATCGCCTAAGCCCAAGGAGTTGGAGGTTGCTGTGAGCTGTGACAGCACAGCACTCTACCGATCAAAAAAAAAAAAGTTTTTCAAATACACGTTTCAGTCACTTTTTAAAAGTAATGTTCAAATTTTGTTTTTTTGTCCTCTTTTCAAACCAGTACTTGAATATAGAAAACATTACAGAAATGTTAAGTGGAAAAAAAAAAGAAATGTTAAATGACTATGCCATCTGTGTTTTGAAACACAAAATTTAAAAAAAAAAAGTGTTCAAGTTTATTTCAGCCTCAGGGACATTCTGCCTGTATGTCAGGTAAGGTGAAGTGGGGCAGAAAGGCCTTACTGGCTGAAATCCACCAGGAAGAGGAAAGTCATAGTTTGGGACAATCAGAAGTTTAAGGTAAAGAGTTTCAGTTAGAATCAAACTGTGGGGATCCAAGAATGCCAGGCTAAGATACTGGAATGTTTTATTTTCAAATAAAAAGAGGATGCTTTGGGGAAATTTCTACTTTCGAATGAATACATTGCACTAGATGGGAAGGAGAAAATGAGAAAAGGAAAGAGAAAAAAAGAGGTGAGTTGGGAAGGAGAGAAACATTTTGTCCTTAAACTCTTCCTGCTCCAATTTCATGGACCTTCTCCCCCAATAAACACACAACAAAACTTCCTGCCTGTTTTTCTTGTTTTCTGACATTATTGCAATTCCTAGATTTTTTTCCATTCCTCCGATTCTTTAGGATGCTTTCAGGAATAATATTCCTCCAATCTTGGAGAAGGCTGAAAGACAGAACTTCTAGTCAAGCCAGAGTTGCTCAGAAGAAAAACAAACAAAACTGGACAGCTTAGTAGGGTCTTACCTAGTCTAATTTCTCCTCTCATCATGCATGCATTCATTCTTTCATATTTCTGAGCACCTACTAC
Organism: Otolemur garnettii; assembly: GCF_000181295.1. Taxonomy (NCBI): domain Eukaryota; kingdom Metazoa; phylum Chordata; class Mammalia; order Primates; family Galagidae; genus Otolemur; species Otolemur garnettii. The sequence goes on from NW_003852472.1 coordinate 9,363,487, forward strand.
AGGTTAGGTAGTCCTGGGAATAAAATATGGAGTAAAAATATAGTTTCCAGCCTCACAGCAAAGAAGGCATCTGGGGTCCTAGGAGGAGCACTGACTTGCTCAAAGTCACACAGCTAAAACTTCTGCGGCCCAACCAGGTGTTAAACATAACTTTCCCTTGAGTGGCCCTCTTTCCTTCTCCCCATTACTGTCAGTTGCGGGTCACAAGGAATTCAAGTGCCTCAGGGACTTGGTGGCCAAAGAGCCCCCCACTCCGCCTGCCACTACACAATGCTACAAGGAAAAAGGGCCAGACCCAGTGCTGAGGTGTCCAGGACCGGTCTGGGAAGCCAGAGAATGGGATCCTCGGAGTTTTAAAGAAAGAAAGGAGACACAGAGGCCAGGGGCCCTTTCCCGAAGGAAGGTTGCTCCTCTGCAGCCGCCGTAGCCAAGCCGGAAGTGTAGCAGAGCCACGTTTGTCATCGACCCTGGCTCTAACGCAGACGTTTGGGATGGCTGACAGCGCGAGTCTGGTGGCCCCGCTCTGCTCGGAGCAGTTCGGCTCCGGGGCAGCACGGCGGTGCCACGCCGCCGCTGACGGGAGCCTGCAGTGGGACGCCCGGGGCTGGCGCTGGTGGGGGTTCTCGGGGGCCTTCACGGTGAAACCCGAAGGACGAGATGAGGGCGGCGTGGGGGCTCCCGGAGCCGCCTCGCCACCTCTCTCAGGTCTCCAGGCAGTGTTCCTGCCGCAGGGCTTCCCTGATAGCGTCAGCCCGGACTATCTGCCTTACCAGCTATGGGATTCCGTGCAGGTCAGCTCAGGCGTCTGGAGCAGGGGGTGGCATAAGGCCGGGGTAAGGGGCCCTGTAGGCTACTTCACCCTTCCATTTATAGACGGGACACTGAGACCCGGAGCGGGGCTCCGACACGTCAAGGACCAAATAAGGAGAGCCGATAATAGAATGTAGATCTCTATGCTCCTGTGCCCACTCCTCACCCCACCTCTTTCTTCTCCAGGCCTTTGCTTCCAGCCTCTCGGGCTCCCTGGCCACCCAAGCAGTCTTGTTGGGCCTAGGAGTGGGGAATGCAAAAGCCTCTGTTTCAGCTGCCACTGCCACCTGGCTTGTGAAAGGTGAGCTGGACCCCTGGAGCCTCTTAGTTGCTGCTCTCAGCCCCGCCCCCTGTGCTCGCTGATGTGTTTTTATTAAAGGACTCGTGCCTGATTAGGTAGAATGCAGGCAAGTCTCCCCAGTATGTAGAACAGTGTATTGTATTAACAGTCTTAATCACCCACAGCGGAAATACCTTAACTCCCGCTGTACCAGTCCCATACAAACTTCAGAGTTCCTTAATCATCTGGATACCAAATCCCTAAGTTAACCGTCTCCTTTCCCTTTATCTTTTATCCCTTGTTCCTTTGTAGAGGATTGTATGAGAATGCAGTTTGTTGAATAAAACTGTCGACTACCTAGGGTGAGGGAAATTGGTTAGTTCCAGGGAAATAAAGTAAGTTATTTGGTCCTGTGTAGGAGAGAGGAGATTCTGGAAAGGATGAAAGGCATACCGTATCCTCCGGGATATTAGATGATGCCATAAATAATACAGTGACCATCTGAGTGTATACAGCTTTTTGAAAAATCCTTAAGAGAAAAAAAATGATTTGTTACCATGCTACCTAGAGAGTGACATAAAGAAGAAAAGGGAAACTGCTGTGTGTTCCACATCAGGAGGGCCCATAGCTCTTGCCACTGTCCTTTGTCTTTCACTGCTGTTCCCAGTTGAGTATTTAAATCAGACTCAGAGGAAGTTCATTCCACTTGTAGTATCTTATCGCTTGGCCCCATTTCTGGTGAGCCTCCCTGAATCTTTGGGGGAATCATGAGCACATTGCTCACACCTTTAACCTTCACCATTAAGACTGACCGAACTGTCCTGATATGACCCAACTCTGGAAAGAAGCTTTCTCTGACAGTGCTTGTTAGTGGAGAGGTGGTGGTGATCTGTAGTTTGTCCTGGTTGTCTCTTCCTTTTAGTTATAATAATGGTTCAAGCAAACAGTGCTTTTTATGCCATTGTTTGTATGTATTGACTCAATCTTCACAATATCTCTGAGATAGGTATTGCCATTTATCCCCATTTTACAGATGAGGAAACTGAGGCATAGAAACTTTCTCAAGGTCACACATCTAGTAAGTGGTAGGGTGTGGATTGGAACCCAGGTGGTTTAGCTCCAGAATCCATTTTCATACCACCATACTGTGCTTAATTTGGAATTTTCCATTGCTCTCCTCTAGGCTCAGTTTTTGGAATGCATTTGGAACTTGGGTCATAGTTAATGGTTTCATGTCGTATTACCAACATGTTGCCTATACAGGTTGAGTATCTCTTATCCAAAATGGTTGGGACCAAAAGTATTTTGAATTTTGGATTTTTTTAAATTTTAGAATATTTTCATATATATAATGAGATTTCTTAAGGATGAGATCAAGTCTAAGCATGAAATTCATGTGTTTCATATGTACTTTATATACATAGCCTGTAATTTTATACAATATTTTTAATAATTTTGTGCATGAAACAAAGTTTGTGTACATTGAACCATCAGTGTGCAAAGTTTGTGTACATTGAACATTATATCGCTATCTCCGTCACCCATGTGGACAGTCAGGTTGTTTGACATCACTATTCCTGACTCTGAACTTACATTATCAATAAGCAGTCATTCACACATAAGTTCTTTTTTTTTTTTAAGACAGAGTCTCACTTTGTCGCCCTTGGTAGAGTACTGTGGCATCACAGCTCACAGCAACCTCCAGCTCTTGGGCTTAGGTGATTCTCTTGTCTTACCCTCCTCAGTAGCTGAGACCACAGGCGCCTGCCACAGTGGCTGGCTATTTTTTCTTTGCTTCCTTTGCAGTTTAGCTGGGGCCAGGTTTGAACCTGCCACCCTTGGTATATGGGGCCAGCGCCTTACTCACTGAGCCACAGGCACTGCCCCATAAGTTTTATTTTTGAGACAGAGTCTCACTTTGTCACCCTTGGTACAGTGTGGTGGCGTCATAGCTCACAGCAACTCTAAACTCCTGGGTTCAAGTGAGTCTCAGCCTCCCAAGTAGCCGGGACTATAGGTGCCTGTCACGCCTAGCTGTTTTTAGAGACAAGATCTCACTCTGTCTCAGGCTGGTCTTGAACCTGTGAGCTCAGGCAATCCACCCACCTTGGCCTCCCAAGTGCTGGGATTACAGGCGTGCGGCACACATAAGTATTTAACAGTACAAAATATGAATTATCATTAATACAATGAAAAATAACATGTTGAGAGTAACTAAACAACATAGTAGCATCACCTAACCTATATTGGGTATTAATCAAAAGCAACAAGAAATGGTTCGGCACCTGTGGCTCAAGTGGCTAAGGCGCCAGCCA
>NW_003852472.1:9367162-9374033 GCF_000181295.1 Otolemur garnettii
AAAAAAAAAAAAAAAAGCAACAAGAAATAACAGAGTTTCAGCCTCCACCTACAAGGCTTTGGTTAAAAGGTTGTTTTCACCAGCCAGTGTGAAGAGTAAATAAACCAGAGTGGGAATGAGTGGGAATGAGAAAATAAGACACACAAGAGACAGAGATCACTCAAGAGATAAAGTGGTGGGGCCGGGAGGTCTGGCTGAGCTGATGACTGCTGCCAGCAGAACCATGTGAACTTTATTTATATACTACTAGGTTGCTATACTAACAATGTTGTAAATGAGCAGGAAAAGTGAGAGAGAATATTTTCATTTTACAAAGTTGAGGGGCAGTAATATTACATGGAGTAAAGATTAACTTAGGGAGAGAAGGCTATGTGCTTTTTTTTTTTGCAGTTTTTGGCCGGAGCCAGGTTTGAACCCACCACCTCCTGTATATAGGGCCAGTGCCGTACTCCTTGAGCCACCCAGGCTATGTGATTTTTGGTGACAGATAGGAAAGTATACAGAAGCTACATGAAGTAGCTGTATACATGAAGTATACAGAAGCTACTTGTTCTGGCAGAGGGAAGGAAGGAACTATTGTTTTAGGAATGGAGGAGAAGCAGTTTGGGGGTCGTTCCTTGAACACACTTCCCAGGCTGTGGAGGTCTTGCCACTTCACAATTCGCACTCCACAGGTCATCACACACTGTCTTTTATTTTTTTAATTGGAAAGAAACATTAGAAGCAGTTGAGGGACCAGAAAGGAGGTCCTATAGGGATGAGGAGACACTCTGCTAGGTGGATTTTTAAAATGTTGCCTCCATAATCATCTGCCTCATTATTAATGGTTTTTGTCTTGGAAATCTCTCTTGGATTTTATAGACTGACATGATTTTTTGTTCTGTTACAAATGCACGTTGCTGTAGTCTGTTAATAAGCCCATCGCACATTTTCACCATTTCCACTTAATTAGAAAGGATTTTACAAGCTCATTTTTATCAAACATGGGAAATTTGTATGCAGAGCTTCATATAAGAAATTCCCTTGGAATTTTTTGATGTGTTCATTTTCAGGTATTGATCTCTTAATGAAATGTGTTAAGTGTCACAACTAATAATACTAATAACTATTAGTATCTATTATTTTGACAAGCCAGACATTTTGTTCAGTTACATGTAAACTGTATCTTGATCTCTGCAGCAGCTATATTAGTTAACTGCCATTATTAATTAATTTTTCACCTGGAAAAACAGAGGCAGAGAGAGATTAAGCAATCTTGTCCAAGGTCACTTAGGGCCAGGATTTAGACCTAGGCAAACTTACTCCTGTGTCCCTATCTTAACTACTACACCTTTTTGCCAGTTAGGATATTAAAGTGGATCCAAGTACAGTTTGCAGACAGCTGATTCCTTACCTAGGGCTCAGAAGTTTCTAGATCTTAAAGCTCAACTAATTGTAAGTGAAGCAAAAAATCAGGTTGGAACTAAGTTAATTAAGTTTCCTATTCTAATGGACAATGTTGACTTTCAGATAACAGGAAGGGTATGTGTCATTAATGCATCCTAGGGCTAACCTTCAGATTCTAACTAGGGTCCTGCATGAATGGTAGATGAGACTCTCTTTCAGTAAAGTGGCCTAAAGACAACGTACACCTGATTGGATATGAGAAAGCAGTCAAAGGAAAGGAAAATAGAGACTGGCCCAGTGGGCCTCTTCGCAAACAGTAAAAGTAATCGTGCCATGTTCAGAGTAATTAAATTGATCTAATATAAGGATATTAAATGGAACAATGAAAATTGTGTATAGAATATTGTGTACTTTAGCCAAGTATTATGGCACACGTCTATAGTCCCAGCTACTCAGGAGGCTGAGGCGGGAGGATTGCTTGAGCCTAGGATTTTGAGTCCAGACTGGACAACATAACAAGACCCCATCTCTAAAAATAAAAAAGTAGAGAGAAGGAAAGAAACTCAAAGGGACTGAAAGGAAGAGGTTTAAAAGAAAAAAGATAATGTACTTGAACAGAAGAGGTTAAGGTGACTGATAGAAGGGAAGGGCCCTGTAAAAACTACCTTAGGAAGTATTACTCTCAGGGTCAGAGAGTGGACAGAAATGGAGAAGTAAAGCAGGACAGATGAGATTGTGCTGTACACATACTTCCTTTGAATAAAGACACTGCTCAGCTCCAACTGGTTTTGGCAGTGATAGAGGGTTCTTCCAGAAAAGGTATAAATCCAAATTTTGTTGTAAAATGTTCCAATTGTGTTCATCTGTCTTCTCTGGGCTTCAGTGAAAGGGAATGATCCCTCCCAAGCTTACAGGATTATGCTGGAGGTGGTGGGTTCAAACCCAGCCCCGGCCAAAAAAAAAAAAAAAAAAAAACCACACACACAAAAGGCTTAGGTATTTCAGACATTGACCAGAGTGCTTATCAGTCTCCCTCAAGTCCAGGGTTGGGGAAGCATGTCTATTAGAAGCATGTCTTGGGCACTATCTGTCAGTGCCCAAGATCAGAGGCTCTGGAAAGGAGTGAGTGCATCTGTTTTCAGTGGAGAATGGGAAAGGCTGGCTGATATCACTATTATATATTATAGGAAGCTCCCAACCCTCCTCCCACAACTTAGTTTACCTTCTTATATCCTCCACTTACAGGGTCAATGCCCTCAAGCTCAAGCAAGGTAGAGTCCTCTGCCCACAATATATGTCCTTTCCACTACCCACTGTGTGAGTCCCTTCTGGTTGTCTTATTCTAAAACACTCCTTTGTGATTCCCCCTGCTGAGCTTAATGGGTGCTACTCAGTATAAGGGATGGTCTAAATTGGCACACTTACTCTGTAAAGGGTCAGATGATAAATATTTTATGCTTTGCAGTTCTTACATCTCAGTTGCAGCAACTCAGTTCTGCCTATTGTATCTCAAGAACAATCTGTAAACAAATGGGCACAGCTGTGTTCCAATAAAACTTTGTTTGCAAAACCAGGGAGTAAAAGCCTATCAACTGTCGTTGACTGATTCCTGGTCTAAATCTGTTTTTTGTACTAATTGCTGTCTGCTCTTAGGCTGGCTTTTGAGCCTGGAACCACAATTCTCTGGTTCCCTGCAGTGCCTCATGAAGTACCTAGTCAGGGCACAGGCAAGGGGAAGACAGCCAGTAAACATTTGTTGTGCAAATGAAGGTCCTGCTGGTTCTGGAGACTTCTCTTACTCTGCCCAGCCAGAGGCAGCCTCTTCCTCTGCCCTGTGCCTCCAGCTCTGTCTGTCGCCCACCACAGTTCAAATCCTTTTTTTATTTATTTGTACTATAAATGACCACCTGTGAACCCTCCATCCAGCCTAAGAGCTGGAGTATCAGCAGTTAACCTTTGAATTTCTACTTAAATTCTCTGCTTTTTTGAATAGTTTTATTAAATATATTTGTATTCCTAAACCCTATATTAGTTTTCATTGTTTTGGAGCTTTTATGGAAAGTAAATGTATTGGGGCAGCACCTGTGGCTCAAAGGAGTAGGGCGCTGGCCCCATCCATATGCTGGAGGTGGCAGGTTCAAACCCAGCCCCAGCCAAAAAAAACTGCAAAAAAAAAAAAAAAGAAAGAAAGTAAATGTATTATGTGTGGTCTTCATGAGTTACTTTTTTATTTTGAGACAGAGCCTCAAGCTGTCCCCCTGGGTAGAGTGCTGTGGGATCGCAGCTCATAGCAACCTCCAACTCCTGGGCTCAAGCGAGTCTCCTGCCTCCACCTCCCAAGTAGCTGAGACCACAGGCATCTGCCACAATGCCTATTTTTTTTGGTTGCAGCCATCATTGTTTGGCAGGCCCAGGCTTCAAGGCCCATGCCACCTTAGGTGTATGTGGCCGGCGCCTTAGCCACTTGAGCCACAGGCGCCAAGCCATGAGTTACTTTTTAATCCAAGATTATAATACTAGTTTTCACCTATGTTGATGTGAGTAGTTATGATTCTTTGAATTTTCACTGTTCCCTAATATGCCTTTGAGGGAATAACTAGAATTTATTCATTCCATCAATAAACATTTGCATTAGTGCCAGTTTGCTCTTATGAACAATGCTGCAAAGAACGTCTCTTGTTAATGTGTCTCGGAGTTCATACTGAATGGCTGCTGAGTCTAGGCACTCTGACCCCACATGCAACTAAGTCTATCCAGAACTTATCATACAGGACTGATCCAGGGTGAATCAGCCAATTCAGTGCCAAGATCTGCCAAGCTCTGCAGCCCCCAGGCCTCTTATTCCTTACGAGTACCTTCTTCTCTTCCCTAGATTCAACTGGCATGCTGGGACGCATCGTCTTTGCCTGGTGGAAGGGGTGAGTTTGTCTTCCTAGTCACCAGACTTTTGGCAGCTCTCCCCCATGACAATAGTAATAGTAATAGTATCAGCTATCAATTGTGGTTTTGAAGGTTCAGTGTGATAACCTATACAAAGCACTTAGCACATTGCATGATACATTGTAAGGGCTCAGTAAACACTAGCTACCATCAACAGCTCTAACTATGCCACATGAGCACTCTGTATATTGTTCCTAATCCTTATAACGACATTGTAGGATAGGATTGAATGTGTACATTTTACAGATGTGAAACATACCTAGACGAGGGAAGTTATTTGCCCCAGCCATGTAGCTTGTAACTAGTAAGATAGGATTTGTACCTGAAGCCTGTGGTTCACTGGGCAGAATCCTAGACCAGGCCCATGTGTTTAGGAGTTCCCCATGTGCATCTGATATCCCACCCTGGAATGTTCCCTTTCCCTCCAGAAGATTTCAAATTAAGGCTCAGGCTTCATGTTGCAAATTGTAACCTGTGCTGGGGGCTGCAGTATCTCCTGCCACTAGGATCTTAGAGAAGTGGTTCCCAGGTGTCTGTGCACAGGCCAGCCAGTCACGACTGCCTGACAAAGAGGAGCAGATGAGGTAGCCATTCACAATGTTGTGTAACAGAAAAATCCTAGGCCTACATGTTGGAGCCTACCTCTTTCTCTTGGCCTTTTCCTCCTCCTGTCCAGGTGATCCAGGGAAATCATATTCTCTATCTGGGCCAGTTATCTGTAACATGAGGAGTTACATTAAATTTGTGTTTACCAGTCTAATATGTATAGACTTCTTGTCAGGTACCCTCAATGAAGCAAGAAGAGGGGAGAGGCAGAGAAACCCAGGAATAGTCTTCCTAAAAGGGTGGCCAGAGGTTGAGAAGCAGCCACAACACAGTCAGGTTTTTTTCCCTGGTTAAGGCATGCTTAATAAGGGGAAACACTATGTGATCACAGAAGGTCCTCCCAGCAGTGACAAGATATAGAGACAGATATCTGCGTGGGGTATGGATTTTCTTGAGCCCTTTAGACCTTACCAAGGCCTAAGACCCCTCACACTGCCCATAGGATATCTTTTCTCCCTAAATACAAATTTCAACAACTACTCTTCCCCCACAGGAGCAAACTGGACTGTAATGCCAAGCAGTGGAGGTAAGAAGGGGCTGGGGCAGGGAGGAGGAGAGTCTTCTATTAGGAAGGGCTCTTAGTTTTGACCTTTAACCTCTGATTCCACCCTCAGGCTTTTTGCTGACATCCTCAATGATGTAGCCATGTTCCTCGAGATTATGGCTCCAATATACCCCATCTGTTTCACCATGACCGTAAGCACCAGCAACCTGGCGAAGGTACCCACCTCTGGGGCAAACCTACACCCAAGTCTTGGTAGCGTTGTATGTGGGCTCACCTGGGGTCTGTGCTTAAGGTACTTCCAGAAGAGAAAGTTCAGATGTTTCTACTTGAACCCAACCATGTTTTCTTATCCTTCTCCAGCCAGATAGCCTCTTGTGCTTCAGTCAGTCTCAGGCAGTTCAGAGCCACAGGACTGGTAAGGGAACTCTAAGCAGAGTAAAAGAAGGGATTTAATTTCAACATTTGGGGATCAGCTTCCTGAGTCACCTTTTATTCTTTCAGTAAAATATTTATTGAGTGCCTACCACATGCTTGGCACAGAACATGGGCCCACCCATCTTTGAAAGGAAGCCACAAAAACTTACAGACAGAAATAATAGGTATGGGTGTTCCAGATGAGAAATGTAGGGGGCTGCAAGTGGGTTCAGTGGGGAACCCAGGCTGGTCAGAAGATGCAAGAAGGCCTCCCCTGAAGCTGCGTCCTGAAGTTTGAGTTGAAGGTGAAAGTGGGTTTCTAGGCAAAAGAAACGGTGTGGATCAAAGTCCAAAGGAAAGACAGGACAGACCAGGGAGTGAGACTGGAGGAGTAAGTCGGGGTAAATGTGAGCTCTTCCTCTGTGCCAGGCTGCTTGCTCTCACACCTGCCTCAGGTTGGCCTCATTCAGATGAGCAACTGAGGCCTAGCGAGGATCAATAAAGACAGTAGCCTGTCCTCACTAGAATCAAGTAACTGGCACAGAGTGAAAACTCAAGAAGACATGTAAAACCCATCTCAAAGGCCCATCTGCCTATTTAGAATAGTGTAGTGTTTCTTCACAAGGCACTACTACTACTTGCATTTTGAGTAAAACAGTTCTCTGCAGCAGAAGACACTTAGCTTCCCTGGTGCTGGCTCTAAATGCTGTGAGCACCCCTACTTCTCCACTCCTAGGATAGGAAACCCAGAGAAAACCACTGCTCTAACTGTTAACCAAAGTTTGGGACCTCTGACATGTGCTTCAAATTCTGTACTAAACTCTACCTTTGGGACCTCCATTGCTTCACCCTTCCAAGAGGTGAATAGAACAGGGCCGTGAATTTCCCCCTTAAGAAAGTTCCCATCGGCTAGGCGCCAGCCATATACACCTAAGGTGGCGTGTTCGAATCCCCAGCCCGGGCCCGCCAAACAACAATGATGGCTGCAACCAAAAAATGGCCAGGCGCTGTGGCGGGGCC
>NW_003852472.1:9374344-9388937 GCF_000181295.1 Otolemur garnettii
TGAGACAGAGCCTCAAGGGTAGAGTGCTATGGCCTCACAGCTCACAGCAACCTCCAACTCCTGGGCTCAAGCGAGTCTCCTGCCTCAGGCTCCCAAGTAGCTGGGACTACAGGCACCCACCACAGCACCGGCCATTTTTTGGTTGCAGCCATCATTGTTGTTTGGCGGGCCCGGGCTGGGGATTTGAACTCACCACCTTAGGTGTATGTGGCTGGCGCCTTAGCCGATTGAGCCACGGGCGCCGAGCCTTTTTTCCTCTTAAATCTCTCTAGTTCGTTCTCTCCTTCATCTCCTCCTCTCAGTACTGGAAAGCACAGTTAGTTCCTAGCTAGTCTCCCTGCTTCTACTCTCACCCCTATTCTCAGAGCAGCCCAATAATCCTTGCAAAGTGGAAACCTAATTGGCTCACTTCTCTGCCCCATTGCTCTTAGAATAAAGACCTTAGTAAGGCTTCCAAGGCTTCATGTGGTCAGGTGCCAGTTATTCTAACTTCATTTTGTACCACATTCTCTCACCTTTGAGTAGACTGTTTCCTCTGCCTATATGATATTTTGTTTACTTATTATCTGTTGACCTATAAGCTTCATGAAGGCAGTGCTGGTGTTCAACTTGCATCATAGCACATACATCATCTATACCTGGCATCTAAAAGAGGCTTTCTTGATAAATATAGGGTGGATGAGGGTAATTGGTAACCCTCATCAGTGAGCTTTATCACCTGATTTCTCAGAAGGAGAGCTCCAGTTACTCTAGGAAGTCAGGGCCACAGGTGTAGCTTTGTAATTAGCTTGGAAGGCTGGATAAGCCTTAACTGCAGAGGAGTTGCAGGCAGAATGAAAGTATCAAGTTGGAAGGCAGACTGGGCCTGGGAGCTCAGCAAGGTGTAGCCAGAATAGGAGTTGAAGGGTAGGGAAGTTCTGGGCTAAGAATGGTCTGTGGGCCTCCACACTGGGGAGGAAATTAAATTTCTGTAGGGTCCTGTCCACAGGGTGATAGTGGCAGGCAGGACTTTAGTTTTCTCTTGGGAAGACAGGGGAGGAGAGCCTAGGGGAAGTGTGAGATAGGAACTATTTACCAGCTATTCAGGGTCTTGCCGCAGGGTCACCTGAGCAAGAAGCCTAGTTTTCTCAAGCTGGTATGAACACCTGTGTTGCCACAGCACATGGCTACCCTGACCTTCACTCTTCCCTTTCCCCACCAGTGCATTGTGAGCGTGGCTGGTGGGGCCACCCGGGCTGCACTGACCATGCACCAGGCCCGGAGAAACAACATGGCTGATGTATCAGCCAAGGACAGCAGCCAGGTGAGGAGTCAGGGTTGGAGGGACGGTGTGGGGGAGAAGGAGAGGCTGGTCCAGGCCGGATCACATTTTGGGAGTCTGGAGAGAAGCACCCATATGCCTCATGGGGTGGGGGAACACACAGGAAGACATATAGGTGCTCCCTGCTCTGATTTTTAGAACATGTAGCACTGGCTCTGGTAGTAATAAGTCCAAGCTGATCTCAAGCCCTGTCTACTGCCTATGTGGCTGAAAGTAAACCCTCACCCTCTCTGTGCCACAGCCCCACCCTGGGAGCTGGAAGTTCTGATCACATGAGGCCCCACATGTGAAGGTACTTGGCAAGTGAGAAGGTGCTTGGTGTGTGAGTTTGCTAGGGTCACTGGCTAGAGGCCTCTACTCAGCAGTTTAGCAGCCCTTCTGGCTCGCTCCTCCTCTTGCCCAAGGGATCCTGAAGTGAGAGTAGGGATATCCCTAAGACTGAACCCTACATGTATTAGATCCCCCCCCCAAAAAACTCCTGTGCTAAGTGTTTATGTGCACTACATTGCATCATTTAACTTTCAACCAGTCCTGTGAGGTAGATACTGCTATTTCTGTTTTACAGATGAGGAAAGTAAGGGCTAGGGAAGTCCCAAAAGTCCCCAAATGGATTTCTTTGATGCTGAAGCAGTTTAGAAGCCCCTGTTCTATCCAGTCCTGTTTTTTGGTATAGAGAGAACCTGAGGCTAGAGAGTTCTTTTTACCCATCCCTTCTGGCAAGAGGGTGAGCTACAGGAATAGAGACTGCAGTGTGGCAGTAAACTGAGAATGAGAGATCTTGGGAGTTCAGGAGCAGGGGGACCTCCTCTCTACTAGGTGGGAACAGTCATTTCTATCAGCCACATTGACTGGCAACAAAGCGACAGCCGCAGAAAGCGGAGGCCTGCTGTGGGACTGAGCATGTGTCCAAACTGTCCCTGTGATGTGTTACTGCCTCCTAGACTGAGGAAGCCCTGAGGCTTTGGGAAAAAATACAGCTTGGAGGCTCGGCACCTGTAGCTCAGCAGCTAGGGCGCCAGCCACATACACCAGAGCTGGCGGGTTCAAACCCAGCCTGGGCCTGCCAAACAATGACAACTACAACCAAAACAAAAAAGGATCTGGGCATTGTGATAAGTGCCTGTAGTCCCAGCCACTTGGGAGACTGAGGCAAAAGAATCACTTAAGCCCAAGAGTTTGAGGTTGCTGTGAGCTGTGACATTACGGCACTCTACCAAGGGAGACATAGTAAGACTCTGTCTCAAAAAAAATAAAACAGCTTGGGGTGAGGGCGTGGTTGGGGGCCAGTGACAGAGCAGGTGAGAAAGAGCAGGCAGAAACCTGGGAGATCCTCAAGTGAAGGGCCTGGATTGTACTTATTTTCCCTAGAACTCCAATAGTTAGGGGCCCCAGTCCCAACTCCTCTCTCATGAAGAGCTGGGGGCAGGTGGCCTGGGATCTTTTCCCCTAGAGCAGGGGTTCTCAACCTGTGGGTTGTGACCCACAGGAACTGTATTAAAGGGCCACGGCGTTAGGAAGGTTGAGAACCACTGCCCTAGAGTGACTTCAGTCTGGTCATCAGAGGGTTCTGATAACATTGATTCATAAGGGAAGAGGTTGGGTCTGTCCCTTCTCTTGACCCCTTTGAAGCTTGTCTGCCAGTTACTGCATACTAAGAGATTGGGGTGCGGGAGGAATCAGCCTTTTTAAACCACTAAATAAAGGTAGTTCCTAACCCTGAAAAACTCATAGTAGTGAGTACCTAGATGTGGGTCTACTCGAGTGACTCTTACAAAACAAAAACACGAGTTAAGGATATTCCAACAGCACTGGGTCTGCCTCAGCAGAGAAGTAGCTGCCTTCTTTTAAATGGTAGCTCACTCACCAAAAACATTAAGTATTTACTTGGCACTACTGTATCCAGTCATCCATTCTCCCCATATTTAACTTTAAATTTTTAAGTAGGGAGCCTTGGGAGCCTCTGGAGCAGGGAAGAATGTGGTGAAAGGCACTCAAGAATGGTCATTCTGGCCTAGAGGGAAGCCCTCCAACTCCCAACCCCTCGGCCTTTTTTCAGGAGACATTGGTGAACCTGGCAGGGCTCCTGGTCAGCCTCTTGATACTTCCCCTGGTGTCAGATTGCCCTAGGTAAGCTGGGAGCAGGGGTGGGGAGGAAATCCCCAGCTGGGCCTCTGCCCCCATTGGCCAACTCACTCTCTTGCCGTAGCTTCAGCCTTGGATGTTTCTTCTTCCTCACTGCCCTCCACATCTATGCCAACTACCGGGCAGTCCGAGCCATCGTCATGGAGACGTTGAATCAAGGCCGGCTTCGGTTGGTCCTGAAGCACTTCCTTCAGAGGGGAGAGGTACTTGACCCCACCTCAGCCAATAAGATGGAGCCACTGTGGACAGGTGACCCAACCCTTTGGGCTGAGTCCTTTGTCTCCCAGCTTCTCCCACTGCCTTGGCATCCTGACTCCAGCTTCCCACAGGTTTCCGGTCCTCTCCATCTCTATCCTTAGGGGTCCCCCTACACCACTTGATCTCCAGGTGAGTGGCCCACTATCTCCCCCTTATCACTACTGCCACCTGTACTCCCTACATATGATTCTTATTCTGGTTACAATTGGCCACCCCCAACAAGCACCCACCTCTCTGTTCTAGGTTCTTCATTTCCACTGAAGAGTAGAAATGGGGGTCAGCGTGGGTCTGGGAGGGAAGGAAGGGTGTATAGCATACAGTAGATATAAGGGATATGTTTGTTGGATGAAAGAAGTATAAGTGGATTGAGAGAATTGTTGACTGGATATAGGAAGAAAGGAAGGATGGATGAGGGGTATGTGTGGGTAGTGGCTGAGGGAGAGATAGGAAGTGAGTGATTAAGTATGGACAATGATAGCTAATAGTTAAATGGCTGTTCACTTGACTGGATGAATATTCCTGCCTTTGCTTTTCCCTCCCCCACTGCACTGTCTTCTCTCCCCTAGTGTCTTTGACCTGCAGCAGCTAGTTGAGGGGCACCAGGAACCCTACCTCCTTTACTGGGACCAGTCACGAAGTGAGTGTACCTCCCAGCCTAAGACTCACCCTCCTGGGGTCACCCTCTCATTCCTCCCACTCCAGGACCCCAAAGCCCTGAGCAGTTTGGCAGCTACCTATTATTCTGGAGTTTTATTTATTTATTTATTCATTTATTTATTTGAGACAGAGTCTTACCTTACCACCCTTGGTAGAATGCTATGGCATCATAGCTCACAGCAACCTCAAACTCTTTGGCTCAAGCCATCCTCTTCTTTCAGCCTCCCAAGTAGCTGGGACTGTAGGCACCTGCCATAACACCTGGCTATTTTTTAGAGACAGGGGTCTTGCACTTGCTCAGGCTGATCTCAAACCTGTGAGCTCGGGCGATCCACCTGCCTTGGCCTCCCACAGCGCTAGGATTACAGGCATGAGCCACCACGCCCAGCCTTATCCTGGAGTTTTAGACTAAGACTTTGATGCATTCAAATTATATCTGCATGTCCCAATGAAATTCACTTTACCCCTCTGTAAAATGAAGCTACCAACACCCCGCCTTATTACCTGTAGTGTTTTTATGAAGATCAAATAAGAGGAGTATATAACAGCACTTTGTACATTCCAGCATACTTCTTCACATGAGGTTAGGACCTTTGGCTGTCCCTGGGGAACCACTCTTCTCACCCATTCTAGGTCATTGGGTAAACAAGTTCTTTAGTTTACTAGTCTGCTGGTCACATATTAAATGGTGGTTATTCTTACTGGTCATTAAAAAAATGTAAAATAAACGCACCTCAGTGAGCTATGAAGGTGGCTTTATTTTGAAACTGTAGTTGTAAATTGTGCATTTTGGTTTGACCAGGGCATTGGGATCAATGGGAGATGAACTTGAAAGGAAAGGGGAAGAGATAGCCTTCCATGCCAGGCGGAGGCCTCTGGGGACAGATGGCTGAAACAGGGAGATAGAGTTGAGGGTGTTTAGGGAAGTGGCTTTTCCCTGATGCCAGTCTGTTTCTGGGTCTCCCCAGACCAAGTACAAGTAGTCCTGAGTCAGATGGCAGCCTCTGAGACCATCCTAAGAGCCGCCACACATGGACTCGTACTTGGAGCCCTGCAGGGAGATGGACCCCTTCCAAGAGAGCTGGAAGAACTGAGGAACCAGGTGCGAGAAGGTAAGAAAGAGCCTCAAGATCTAGACTGCTGATGACTCAGAGCAGAAATGGAGAGAGGGACTCTCTGTCCTTTTTGAAGACAGGAAAGCATTCTGGTTCTGCGTTCTACCCCAGGTCCTGAGAAAAACAGCTGGGTCATCGTCAGAGAGGTACACCGAGTGCTAGACGTGTTTTTCCCAAAGTTCTTGAAAGGTAACATCCATGGCTCCTTGGTCCCTAAAGCCTTCTCTTTGGGTACCCTGCCCACTCCTACCCCCAGATGACTTGGGTTCTCTCTGTTATCTTAAGCCTGGGACTCAGTTTCTCTGTCTATAGGATGGGGAGGTTAGGATGGTCTCTGAAGCTGTGTCAATGTTGACAGTCTGTGTAATCCTAGTTGACATTTAGGAAATATTTGGGTGAATCAAAAGAGGAGGGCTCACATTAACTGGTGATGACTTTTCATTTAGCACCATTCCATTTCAGCCCTGTTCATGTGCTATCTCAAGGAATGCTTGCTGCATCCAGATGAGGTTTAGCCTTATTTTAGGCCAGACATCACCCAGCAGAGGCAAGGAGAGCCCAAGTAGTGCACAAAGCCTACTCCCAGGCTGTGCCTCTCCTTACCCTTCTCCCCAGGGTCAGCCCAGAATCTCTTCCCCTGCATGCCTGGCAACACCCCATGATCTCTCCCTAGGACTGCAGGATGCTGGCTGGAAAACTGAGACGCACCAGCTAGAGGTGGATGAATGGAGGGCCACATGGCCTCTTTCTACAGAAAAGAAGGTTTTGTGAGCAGCCCTGATGGAGGCCCAGGGCTCAAGACAGGAGTCTGAAATAAGGACACCTTGACCACACAGGATATAGGAAAAGCAGATTTATTTTTGCTTAGGGGAGCTGCTATGGCAGGTTGATTAAGCCCTTATGAGAAGTGACTGCCAACCTGACGGACTGGGCCTCAGGCAGAATAAGGCAGAGAAAAAGGGAACCAGGACCTTCACACCACCCCATTCCTGCCCTTTGCCCTTTTCTGGGGACCACTGTAAGCTACCCACTCCTGCTTATTGTGAGGCTAAGCCCTTCCTTTGCTGTGGTTCATGTTGTCCAACACAGTTGGCCTTAGGCATAGAAGCCCCAGAGGAACACCGCCACAGTCATCATGAGCAGGGCATTGAGGTTGACCACACGGGCCCATCTTGGATCCTCACTGATGTCCTCCAGCCGCCTTGCTGCTTCAGCCACCTCCTCTTGGGTAGGAGGTAGAGGACCACCTGCCCCACCCCTGCTCATTCCACAGAACCAGAGCAGACACTGGCGGAATAGGCTTGGTGATGGGGATTGTGACTCTGGAAGAAATTGAGAGTCTACAGTCAGTTTGCAGGAACTTGGCTGCCCCAGCTCCCCAGCCCTTCCTCCTCAGTGTCTTACCCTCCATCTCCACTGCATGCTCTGGGCACCCATTCTGTACAGGGAGTGATGAGCCTTCCAGCTCATCAGCATCCAGGTCCTCTCTTTCTTCCTTGCTGTTCCGGAGACTGAAAACCAGGCGGTGGAGCTAGGGAGGGATGGGATCAGGGACCAAGTGTCCACGGTGGCACACAAGCCTTTTCACTAACCTCACTCTGTCCAGTCTGCACACCTAACAGGAGGCTCAGCTCTGACAAATTCTACCTTCCGTAGCTGTCCCTTGCCCTCAGGCTAAACCCCAAGTTCCTCACCTTGGTGTTTAAAGCCATTGGTTCCCCACCTTTATCACCTCAAGTCTCCAGTCTACACCCATGCTGTGGTACTTTAGACCCTGGTCTTACAGTCCTGCCGACACAGTGTTCCTTCCATGGGTATTTGCTCACAGTTTCCTCCTACTGCTTTGGAATCCTGTCCATTCTTGCAGGCCCAGGTGTTTTGTAGGCACCCACCCCATCATCATAAGCCCTGCCCTGAAGGAGCACAAAACCAGACATTTTTCGAGGGCTTTCAAGATGATATTCCGCCCTTCTCAGCCAGTAGTCAGATCCTGGGTTTTGAGGCCCAAAAGGTCATGCCAAGGATTGCTTTGGTAGGCTTTAATTGCCAATTCATCAAAATCCTATGCCACCTCTCCCAAGACCACTTCAAATAAATGTTACTTAAAATGTGCTCGTACTGCAAATGCAGCCTCCAGCTAGACTCCCAGCCTGCTCCTCCCAACCCACAGTATGGAGAAATGCAGGTCCTCCCATTGGGTGTTCCTGGAAGCAGACCAGCAGATGAGGGTGGAGATGGCTACTCCTGCCCACACAGTGCTTGCTTAGGGCACCTAGCCCATCCAGCAGGTAGCACTTACGTGTTTTCGAGGGATGGGTTCAGTGCACATTGAGACTATGAGAATGAGGAGGCTGGAGCAGAAGAAGAGCACGATGGCAAAGTAGAGGTAGTGCACACTGCAGAAGAGCGCTGGGCACGCTGAGGGACGCACACAGCTGCCCGTGCCAAAGGAGAATTCAGGAATGAGGCGTGCAAGGCCCATCAGCAGGCCCCCGATCAGCCCCCAGAAGGCACCCTGCAAGGGAGACAGGTCAGCCTGCACAGGATGTCCAAGCTTTGCCCCAAGTTGGCAGTGTGCACACACCACTCACCTTCTCATTGACACGGGGCACAAAGAGTGCCAACAGGAAGACGGCAAACACGGGCGGTGCCAAGTAGCTGGAAACTGACTGGATGTAATCAAAGAGCTGCCCCCCCTGCGCTGCCTGCACCACAGGTAGCCAGGCCACCGACACTGCCACGATACATACCACCCAGAGCCTGCAGTGGGAGGTCATCAGGAGGTCTTACCCAGGACCCTCCTGTCCTCTCCCTATAATGCTGCAAGGTGCTCCACTCCCCACCCATGATTCCTGGGACAGGAGATGGGGAGGAGGGGGAAAACCAGGCTGCACCTTCCTACTAGCAGCAGCTCCCGGTCGCCTGCACTGGGCCGCAGGCGTGTATAGATGTCCATGGTGAAAAGAGTGCTGCTGCTATTAAAGATTGAGGCCAGTGAGGACATGAGTGCTGCCAACATGACGGCCAGCATGAGTCCTCGAAGACCTGTGGGCCAATAGGAGCTGTGAGGTTGAAACCACTAAGGTGGCCCTGACCCGTGTGGTTTTAGCAAAGGGTGGACACTCCCAGCAGCGGTCTCCACAGCACGCCTGCACCTGTGAGCAAGGGCCAACCCAAGTACCTGCACTCACCGTTGGGCATGAGCTTCACTACTAGCCGTGGGTAGGCAATGTTGGAGCAGCCCACCTCGGTGCCACACACACGTTTACACACTTCCGGCACCACACACGCCACTTCATCTGTGAGAAAGAGGCTGTGGTGTGACTAGGGTAGGGCCTGGGCTGGGAACTAGGATGCCTAAAGTAGGGACTGGGAATCCTAGCAGAGGAGAGATGGGCCCTCTGTGGGAGGCAAAAGTAGGTGACCAGATCCCTGAATCTTAGGCGGGTAATGGAGTTGGGCACCTGGATCTTTGCAAACGAAAAAGGCTAGACAGACACAGGACTCCGTAGGCCAGCAGGGGATGCCGACGTTACCTGGGTAAAGAATGCGGCTGATCATGCCTGGCATGACCATGAGGAACATGGGCAGCAGCTTGAGATAGCCGCACAAGATGCAGCCCGCCTTGATATGAGTGAGGCTCTTCCCAGCCAGGCAGCGCTGCACTATGACCTGCGAGGAAGGGCGTCCAGCTACCTGCCTGCAGTCCTGCCACTCCAGCTCCTTCAGGCCTGGCCCCAACCCTCCGTGCCCCCCACCTTTCCACGCTAATTTGTATTCTGCCTTTGGCTCAGTGGTGCCCAAAATTCAGCTACATTCTCAAACCTCTCCACTTGGATCCAGCCCCACCGAGTTTAGCTGAGCCCGGGTCAGGTTACCCCACCCTGGGACAGGCCTTTTATCCAGCCGCTGAGACGGGTTCAGGCTCCACCCTTCTCTGCCCCACCTCTCGCCTCCCGCAGCGGTTGTGGCTCTGCCCCAGCCTCGCTCCCGGGCAAGCCCCGACCACGCACCTGATCGCTGCACCAGTACCAACCCGAGACGATGGTAAGCCCCAGGATCACTGAAGGCCATGGCAGGTCTCCTGTCACAGGGTCCCGAAGCAGGTGATAGGAGTCGGGCCGGGGTCGATAGCAGGAGCTAGAGATGTTGCCCACGGCCGGATCCTCGGACACCGTCAGAGAAGTCATTGCCCCCATGTATTTGTCGAAGAGACCCGAATAGCCGCCCACCTCGTAGAAGGCTGAGGGGGCAAGGTGGTCAGGGGACCTGGCACCAGGGCGAAGGCCCTCCTTAGGACCCCCATGGCACAGACAAGCCATGTCCTGGCTCCCCCCTCATGAGCTCTGCGGACCGAGACCTCCGTTACCCTCCCCCATTCGCTGAGCCCCATACCGTAACCCATGAGGATGAAGGACCCCCCGAGAATGACGAAGGTCTGCACGGTATCTGTGTACATCAGCGCTGCCAGCCCTCCTGCAATAGGCCTGGATCAGCGTGGACAGCCCAGCTTGTGATCTTATAGGCAGGCTGGCCCTAGCGCATAAGTGTTTTTGTGAAGTCTGTGTAGTAGGAGCGGGTGATTCCCTAAGGCCGAACTCTCAGTTCCATCCCTTCTCCAACCTCCCCGAAAACCAATCTTGGCACCAGGTTCCCTACTGTAGGCCTCATGTGACCTCAGGCCCTGCCCTAGGACCCTCTGCACTGGAGTTGACCAGAGATCTTGGAAACTAGTCAATTCCATTCTCCCAGGTGTTCAAGAAGGGCAAGAGCTGCTACATCTTTCTTTTCCCCCCAGTCCCCACTCAGGCCAAATCCAAGGGAAAGTAGGGAGAGAGGATGTGTTTCTTTTCCAAAGACTTAATTCCTTTTCCTTGGGCCACATCACACATTCAAACCTCTGCACCCTGCTTTCAGCTGGCAGCTCCCCAAAACCCTACCCACAGCACATATCCCGAGCCCCCTCCCTTCCCTAACCTAAGCCCACTGTGGGCACCTGTCACAGTGTAAATCATGGTGATGAGCAGGAGCGCAATGACAGAGGCGTAGATATTCCAGCCCAGAGCCTGCTGAATGAATACTGCCCCAGAAAACATGTCCACCTTAGAAGAAGACACAAGCACGCTGATCAGGACCCAAGGGTCAGGATAGTGACCCAGGCTCACCCCTGCCCGGCCCATGATCCCACTTCCCTCAGTTTTCAATGGTGTGGCCTTACCAGGTCCCTTGTACTGTGGTTTCAGCCTCAGAGACCTATTCCTTCCAGGCCCTGCCTCCATCATGATTCTTACAGTGATTTCTCCTTATTCCTGCACTGCCCAGGGCTCTCTAGAGCCTTCCACTCGGTGGCTCTGCCCTTCTAGGGCCCCCACCCACCTGCCATATATGCTCACCGAGATCTTGGTGAAGATGTACAGAAAAAGCGAAAGCATAGACAAGTAGAGGCGGATACGATGGCCACCAAAGCGCTTGCGCAGGTACTGTGGCATTGTAATGACCCCTGCAGTCAAGTACACTGGGGCAAAGAGCCAGCCGAGTAGCAGCACTACAAACAGCGCCTGTGGGTAGGATATGACACAGTCTCAGATCCTACCATAAGGCTGCCTTCACCCCTGAAGAGTCTAAGAGACCCTCTCTTCACCGATGTCCCAGTCCAAGGCAAGTAGCCCTGAGAAGGGTCACACCTGGGACCCAGAAGATAACTGCAGTCAATGGCCCTGGTCATTAAGGAATAGAGTCAACACCCTCCAGTGACCATAACCTGGGGCCTCCTTGCCCTCCTAGGCCATCACCCCCTGCCACTCCCTCCTAAGATGGGCCCTATGTTCCCCTACCCCCGCTCTATCATATGAACCCAAGCACAGACTCCTCAGACTGACCCCAGCCTCTGCCTGGGTAATTCTCCTCTTCTCTTCACCCAACCCAAACCTTTGTGCCTCAAAGCCCAGTCTTCTCCAGGAAGCCCTGAGCTCAAAGCTCTGAAATGCCCAACCCTCCGTGGTGAGCCTCAGTTCCAGAGCTTTGTCTCCTCCTCCCACTGCCAGAGAGCCTCCTACCCCACAGCACTGGAGAGCATCAGAACAGGTGTTTCTCTGTCTTTGAGGCTCACCCTGCTTCAGAGAGGTATAAATCAAGCCATAGAAGGGAATGGCTGGTACAGGCTCTCACGGCAAGTGAGGAGCAGGACCTATCCTTGCCCTGAAAGCAGTCATCCCATGAATCCCTGTGCCTCCATGCTGAATGTTTGACTCTCACTCCCAGCCCAACCATACCCACAAATTGAGAGGTCCCACCTCCAATCTATCCCCCCTGCCTAGAGCTTCCCCAGGGTGTGACCTTTCCAGAGGTTCCAGAGGGAGGTTGGGTTATGAGCAAAAGGGAAGGCTCACATTCCACTCAAATCCAGCCACAGCCAAGCCGCTTGCAGCACCAGTCCCTGCCAGGCCCACAAAGTGGCCACTGCCGATGTTGCTGGCAAAGAGAGAGGCCCCAACCTGGGTGACCAGAGGGGACAGTTAGCCAGGCTGCTTCTGCAGGCCCCCTCCCACCTCATGGTTCAGCGCCTCTCACCGGCCACCATATCATGCTTCGTCCTGCCAAGAAGTAGCCACCGACAGTGCCTCTGTTGGTTCTGCACATAGACTGGGGGACAGAAGTAGAGGGACACCTGAGTTTGGGGCACCTCTTTGGACCTCATTAACGTCCTCAACACATTTTTTATCCTTGTTTCAGGCTGAAGATTAACCAGCACTCAGCTCCCCCGATTGTTTGCACCCCCACCGCCACTTCCTCCCATACAGCCAGAACCCTAATCCTAGTGTCTGGGTATCCAGGTCTTTTTTTTTTCCATAGAGTCTCACTTTGTCACCCTCGGTAGAGTGCCATGGCATCACTGCTCACAGCAACCTCTAGCTCTTGGGCTTAGGTGATTGTCTTGCCTCAGCCTCTCGAGTAGCTGGGACTACAGGCACATGCCACAACACACGGCTGTTTTTGTTGCAGTTTGGCCGGGGCCGGGTTCTAACCTGCCAACCTCGGTATATGGGGCTGGCACCCTACCCACTGAGCCACAGGCACCACCCCGAGTATCCAAGTCTTATTGGGGCTGGATTTGCCCTGACTTTCCTGGGGACCTTGGATATGGGCTGGTGGTCAGCATGATGTGGACATGGGAGCTGAGACCTCAGAATGCTGACTCTAACAAAAATCCATTGACCCCTTCACCTAGAATAATCCAAAGGTAGGATGACATGGAATGAAGGTTGGCGGGGCCTTCTGGAGGCTCTCAAAAAACCTGCTTGCACCCCACCCAGAGCCCTGCACTTCACTCTCAAAGATCCAGGCATCCTTCCCCCACCTAGGCAGTCTGAGACTTTTCCTCCAGACCCCAAAAGCCCAGCAGGACCCCCTCAGTTTCTCACCCACAAACCAACACCAATGACCAGCAGGAAATAAGCGGCAATGACTAGGATGTCAGCAGGATTGTCGATTAGGACCCTCTGGTCTCCTGGCTCTGGTGCCAAGCCTGCCTCCGTGTGTTCCTCCATTCTACCCAGGATCTGCCCCTTGAGGGACCAGCCCCTGGACTCCCCCAGGAGAAGGATTAATGGTTACCTCGGGGGCAGTGAGCCGACAAGTCCCCCAGGTCTCATCCCCCCTCCCCAGCTTTGTTTAGCTGAATCAGGTCATATCAAGGCCGAAGGCTGGTCATGGGGAGCTGGGCCCTTTCAAGTTCAGGAGTACTTCTTCCTAGGCCTTAGCCTCCACCCTCTTCCCAGTGTCCCAGGCTCAACCTCTTTCATTCCCTAAAAATGCACACTTTCAGCCTCTACCTAGCTGAGCCAGTCTCCTGATTTCGACTAATCCAGAGGAATCACTTTCAAATCCAAATCTGACAGTGTCACTGCCCTCCTCAGAAATCCTCCATAGCTCCCCATCATACGCAGATGGAATTACAGCCTGATTTCCAAGTTCTGCCATGCCTTGACTCCAGCTCAACTTTTTCCTTGTTTCTCCATATCAAATCTAGAGTGAAATCATATTTCCTATCCCATTCCTTTAACCTACCCAGCCTATATAGTTTCTTTTCCCCCCCTTCAGCCTTTTGCATAAACTGTACCTTCTGTTTAGATTGCCTCTCTGCCTCCTAAATGGCTGACTCCTCCTCACCCTTCAGTACCCCAGCTCCTACACGGCCTTCAGTGCCTAGCCTATGTCATCTCTTTAAGAAAGGTTTCTCTGGCTTTTCTGATACAGTTCTGAGCACACTGTATAATCCTTGTCTGGGTCCAGATTTGTCTCCTCAACAGACTAGAGACTCCTCAAGAGTGGAGACTAATCTGATTTTTCTCTGGAGTCCCACTGCTTAGCCCAGGGCCAGACACAAGAAATGAGGGGATGGCTCAGTGCCCATTGCACAGTGGTTATGGCGAGGGCCACATGCACCAAGGCTGGTAGGTTCGAAACCGGTCTGGGCCAGCTAAACAACAGTGACAACCACAACAAAAAAATAGCCAGGCGTTGTAGTGGGCACCTGTAGTCCCACCTACTTGGGAGGATGAGGCAAAAGAATTGCTTAAGCCCAAGAGTTTGAGGTTGGTGTGAGCTGTGATGCCACGGCATTCTACCAAGGTAGGCACACTACCGACGTAGTGAGACTCTGTTTCAAAAAAAAAAAAAAAGAAAGAAAGAAAGAAAAGAAATGAAGGGGTATGGTTAATATCTGTAAGTCTGCTTATCTAGAAGAATTGACCAGACTTTAATGTTGGGGAATAGTCTGATTATGGCAGCTGCAATCATCCCAGAGATGGATAACAGAAAAATATTTTAGGAGAAAATGACAAGTTTTATTTAAAGAGTACATTAGTTTGGGCTCCTTCAAAAGCAGACTCTGAGTCAAGACTTTGGGTGCAAGAACTTTATGGGGGAAGTGATCCCAGTAAGGAGTGTGCAGGAAAAGGCAAGTGAGACCATAAATAAAGGAGAGAAGCCGATGAAGTGTATGTTGTTGAACAGGTTACAAACTGAATCCCAGGCTCAGCACCTGTGGCTCAAGTGGCTAAGGCGCCAGCCACATACACCTAAGGTGGCCGGTTCAAAT
>NW_003852472.1:9389077-9394451 GCF_000181295.1 Otolemur garnettii
ACAGCACTCTACCCAGGGGGACAGCTTGAGGCTCTGTCTCAAAAAATAAATAAATAAATAAATAAACCGAAACTGGATCCCAGTGAGGACCCCTGTGACCTATAAAGAATACACCACAGAAATGACCCTAAGGGGCCAGGAAGTTGATGTATCTATGCACCAATTCCTGTTTTTCACTGGTTGAAAGTTGCAGAAACTCTCACACACATCTCAGGCCTGCCAAGTACATGGTGCAGTCCCCAGAGAGTACTCTCAGATGAGACACTCTGGAAGCAGCTGGGGAGTCAGGGTGTCTGGGAACTGTCTGTATATGACTTCCTAGGTGGGTCAAGTGGCTATGGGAAGGGCTTCCACAGTGTCTGCTTCAGAGGATGACGAATTTGAAGTGCCTGAGAGAAATCTAGGAACAAGTGTCAGGGTTCAGGCACTTAAAATCCCTCACCATGGCCTACAAAGCCTGTCGTGATGTGTTGTCTATTTCCTCTCTGACCTCATTTCCTTCTGCTCTCCCTGTTTCTTGCTCTAATTCAGCCACATTGGCCACCTTTCCTTTCTCCCATATGTCAAACTCTTTCCTACTCACTGGCCTTTGCGCTTGCTCTTTCCTCTGCCTGGAATCCTCTTCTCAGGCTGTTTGCCTGGCTGCAACCTTCAAGGCCCCGCTTAGACATTACATTTTCACGGAGGCTTCTGACACCTGATTAAATTAGTCCTTTTCCTACCTTCTCTTAGTTCTCTATTTCTTCCTTTTTATTTTTTCTCCTTCCTTTCTGCCTTCTTCTCCTGCCTTAACATGTTTAACATGCTTTATATGAGACACCATTTGAGTGCCAACGTTTTACCGGCTCTCAGGAGCTTTCATTCCAATTTCAGAATCAGACATAAGCAATCAATAAATAAACACCTATTTACAATAGTGATAAGGGCTGTGAAGGAACTAGGGAGGTGAGGTGCCATGAGGTGGAAACCAAGGGAAGGGTTGGCTTTATACCTAAGTGGTTGGGGAAGGCCCCATTCCTTCACCATGCTTGTCACTGTGTACTGGTTTGTCATCTACTTCTCTACTAGACTTTAGCTCCCTAAGGCCAAGAAGGGTATCTGCTTGGTTCCCCATTGCCTCCCCAGAGCCTACCTATCCCGGAAGGGCTAGCATGATAAGCGCTCAATAAACACTTGGTGAATAAACAGATCAAGATTAGAAATGGCCAGGGCATAAATAACATTCCCCAGGGAGAATGGGTGGAAGGGAAAGAGCAAGAGCCCTGGGAAGACCAAGGGAGCACAGCCTCCAAAAGGAAAATATCGGCTTGGTGCCTGTGGCTCAAGTGGCTAAGGCGCCAGCCACATACACCTAGGGTGGCAGGTTCGAATCCAGCCTGGGCCCAGCAAACAACAATGACGGCTGCAACCAAAAAATAGCCGGGCGTTGTGGCGGGCACCTGTGGTCCCAGCTACTTGGGAGGCTGAGGCAGGAGACTCGCTTGAGCCCAGGAGTCAGAGGTTGCTGTGAGCTGTGATGCCACGACCCTCTACCCAGGGGGACAGCTTGAGGCTCTGTCTCAAAAAAAAGGAAAATATCTAGGGGTCTGTCAGAGGCCTGGGCTGAGGACACCTCACCTTTGTCTCTTACTCTCACATGCTCTCCTTGCCTACTGGCTCTTCTTGATGAGCTGGAAAGGCCTCTGTGGACCCATCATTTCCAGCACCAAAAGCCCCTTGAGTCAGTACTCAGGGACTCAGGCCGCTTCCTTAGGGAACTGCAGGGTCAAAAGATTCTGGGACTCAAAAACACCCCTGGGACTTAGGGACTTAAAGGGAACCTGAACTTCTCCACACCTGGAAACTCTGACTCCACCTTCTCTGCTAGGACTAAGCTCAGGTGTCACCTTCCCCAGGAAGCCTTCCTTGACTACTGGCCTGGGTTAGAAGCCTCCTTTGGCTCTTCCAGCCTCCAGTCCTTCCCTCAGTCACTGCCCTGGCCATCCCAAGTGTCATCCTCTAACTGTCTTCTTGGCCAGCCTGGGGCTCTCCAGGGAAGTGACTATTTAGGCCTGACTAACCTGTTCTCCCAGCACGACCTGGGCAGGGAGTCTCAGGTGACTGGTGAAACTACCAGGGAAAGTAAATAATGACTCTCCAATGTGCTGGCTGGCCTGCTTTGATGTGGATATTTGAGGGTGGGGAGAAAGGGTTAAACTGGGCGGTGACTCCATGAACACTTCGGGTGACTAGAGATGTTGTAGGTTAATACTAGTAGGAGAGAAACTGGGTATCTTAGTGCCCAGATCAAAAGGGTGGGCATAAATTGGTACTTCTAGATGGGGACTCATCTCTAAAGGTCCTTTGGGGGGGGGGGATGTAAGAACCAAACAAAAGCAGGGCAGGAGATGAGGGCACTTAATATAGGGAGCTGGGGCATCGCCTGTGGCTTTCAAAGGGGTAGGGCGCCAGCTCCAGATGCTGGAGGTGGCAGGTTTAAACCCAGCCCCGGCCAAAAACTGCAAATAAAGAAAGAAAGAAAGAAAGAATATAGGGAGCTGAGGAAGGGAATAACGGGAGCCAGAAGGTTCCATGGAGTCCCAGTTTGAGCCCTTGTCATGGCTGTGCTACTATCTGCGCAATCCGGCACAGGTCACTGCCCTTTCCAGTCTCGGGTTCATCTGATACTTAAAGTACAAAGTACAGGAGTGACCACTTGCGATGGCTGAGTCTGTTAAGTCCCGCTCCAGCGACAAGGCTCCATCGTGAGGGCTCCATCGACAGGGTGGTGGCCTACAGACTTCCAAGGACAGAGTCAGCACAAGGGGCGGGACGTCAGAAGACAAGAGACACCACCAGTGAGACGTGGAATGTGTGTTTATGTAGATAGAAAAAAGTGCACCAAACAGTGAGGGGGCAGGGAACAGGGACGTCCTTGCCTGACCCTTGCTGAGTCGGAATTGCAAGGACCCTATTCCACGGAGGGGGCGCCCTCAAAGGTGGGACTAGAGTGAAGGATTTATGCGGGATCTCTTGTCGGTGTACGATCCGCTTTTGGAGTGTGTGGGTTTAGAATTGTTTGGGCCTTTTCTGAACTTGACCCCTGAGAACAAAGAGTACCTTAGAGGCGGGTCTCTCCAGTAGGTGGGGCCTCACCAAGCGGGGTTGGGGGGAGCTCTAACCCCTAAGAGCAAGACCGCTGGGTCTGGAGGACGCGGTCTTTTCCCGAAAGGCGGGGTGTTTGGGAGAGCGGTCTCCAGGAAGGGCGATGGGGAGGGCGGTCAGCCAAAGAGCTTAAGGAAGCACGGCTGGCAGTAGGGCTTGCCGGCGCGCTCCTGGAAAGAGCCCTTGGTGAGTGGGCGCAGGCAGAAGGTGCAGGTGAAGTGATCTGGGTGGAAGCGGCGGCCCAGGGCCGACACGCAGCGGCCGGTCACTGGGAGGCCACACGTAGCGCACAGCGAACCGCGCCGCGCGTGGAAATGGTTCTCGCATAGCGGGCGGCCCTCGTGCTCAAAAAAGCTGCCTCCGGAGAAGGGTGCAAAGCATTCCTGGAGAAGGCCGCGAACAAGAAGGTCAGCGGCCAAAGCCCGACCAGATAACTCGAGTCACTTGCTGAATAACAAACGCGCCGCGACTCTAATGGCCCCGCCCTAGATGCGAAGCGTCGCCTCCGGAAGGACCCCGTCGGGAAAACTCGCCCCACCCTGGCGCATAATCCCGCCTCCAGTGTCCCCAGCCCTCCGAGACTTCGCCCCCTCACTGCCGCGCACCCTGCACACGAAGCAATCTGGGTGCCAGAGAGCGCTGAGTGCCGAGATGTAGTTATCCAGAATGGGGCCCTGGCAGCCCTGGCAGCGCGGGGCGAACAGCTGCAGAAAGTCTCGGCGGCAGTAGGGGCGGCCCTCGCGTTCGTGGAAACCTAGGAGCAAGGAGGGAGTGGGCCGGCGACCCACGAGATCTGAGACTGTGGGGCCGGGGAGAGGCAGAGCGCCTGGCGTCGGGCCAGAGCAGGATGGGGATGGGATGGGATAGACTCACTTGTGAGAGAGGATAGGGCCTGAGAACAGAAAATTCATGGGCTCAAGCTCTCAGAAGGTTAGAGGGGTTGGGGCCAGAAGACAAGCAGACTTGCGGCGTTTGTTTGTTTGTTTGTTTGTTTGTTTTAGACAGAGTCTCATTCTGTCGCCTTGTGTAGAGTGCCATGGCGTCGTCATAGCTCACAGCAACCTCCAACTCTTAGGCTCAAGCGATGCTCTTGCCTCAGCCTCCAGAGTAGCTAGGACTACAGGTATGCACCACCATGCCCGGCTAATTTAACTATTTTTAGTAGAGACGAGGTCTCGCTGTTGCTCAGGTTCGTCTCCAACTTCTGAGCTCAGGCAATTCACCCACCTCGGCCTCCCAGACTGCTAGGATTATAGGCTTGAGCCACCGCGCCCAGCCAGACATGCGGCTTTTGAAGCAGGGGTCCAGCTCACCCTCTTCTCCGAAAGGCTCCCCGCAACTGACGCAGCAGAAATGCTCTGGATGCCAGTGAGTGCCCAAAGCGGTAACCATCTTCTGCAGGGAGTGAAAGGGGACATTCAGTGTGACCCTCCATCCCTTCTTCCCTCCCTCTCTTGCTCAGAAGCTGGTTGGGCTGGGCTGAGACAGAGTCCAGGGGTCAGAAAATCTAATAAGGAATTTGGGAATCAAAGAGGGATCAAGGGACCTGGACATTGCTAAAGGGTAGGGTTGGGGTTTGAAGTGGGGAATGGGGGGCGACCAATGGGGATGAGGGCCATCCCATCTTGTCTCTGGGTGAGACAAAGGTGGGATTTGTAGGGCCAGGTGGGGCTCACGTGTCGGATGGGTTGGTTGCAGAAGCCACATCTTGGTGAAAAGCGCTCAAAGTAGCATTCGGGGCAGAAGGGGGCTCCGTCCTTCTCAAAAAAGCTGCTGCCTCCCAAGGCCGTTGAACAGCCACCACAAACGAAGTGCTCAGGGTGCCAGGCGCGGCCTAGAGCTGTCACCACCTGGCAATTGCGTGGGGGTGGGGTGGTGGTGAGGATTTGGTCAGAATGGCCCTTAGTGAGCTAAAATTTACATGGTATTTTTCAAGTCTTCTCTCTAAGAAATCAGGGTGAAGAACTTAACATTCAAGACCACACAGCCTGTAAGTGATAGAGATTCAATCCAGCTTGCTCCGGGGTTGACTTACTT
This sequence comes from Otolemur garnettii, assembly GCF_000181295.1. Lineage (NCBI taxonomy): Eukaryota > Metazoa > Chordata > Mammalia > Primates > Galagidae > Otolemur > Otolemur garnettii. The sequence continues at coordinate 9,394,259 of NW_003852472.1, forward strand.
ATTCATGAAGCAGGGCTCACGATACTTTTAGGAGCCCATGAAAATGTTATAATTTCTTTTAAAATTGAAAGAAAAAAATGAACTAGAAGAAAGTGATTTAATTTGTGACATGAATATATTCATTCTTATACCAACAAAGACATAAAATACAATTTTAAGTATTTTTTTTTTCTTTTAATGGAGGAAGGGGCTC
>NW_003852472.1:9394540-9424074 GCF_000181295.1 Otolemur garnettii
AAAAAAAAAAAAAAAAATGGAGGAAGGAACCCATGAAGATGAGAGTCATGCCATCCTGCTTTGCTAAGACTGGCGATTATGGGCTGGAAGTCAGGCGTTTTATCTAGCATGAGGCTACAGGCCAAACACTGGGCATAGCTGTTGTCAGTCATGTTTAGTTTAGTCAATAAGCCAAGAACCAAAAATCCCAGACTGGACCCTGACAGAGAAGAGACAATCTTTGTAAATGCCTGAGAGATGGTAGGTGGAGCCAATGAGTCTTATTAGATTAAATGAGATGGGGGGGGTTATTTTAATGTTATTTATTTATTTATTTGAAACAGAGTCACTCTGCTGCCTGGGCAAGAGTGCCATGGCATCAGCTTAGCTTGCAACAACCTCAAACTTCTGGGCTCAAGTGATCCTCCTGCTCAGCCTCCTGAGTAGCTGGGGCTATAGGCATCCACAATGCCCAGCTAGTTTTTCTATTTTTAGTAGAGATGGGGGTCTTACTATTGCTCAGGCTGGTCTTGAACTCCTGAGCTCAAGGGATCCTCCTACCTCAGCCCACCAGAGTGCTAGGATTACCACGCCTGGTCAAGATGGGAGTTTTAAAGGAGCCAGCACAGTGCCTGGCCACAATAGGACCACAATAAATGCTAAGTAGGTTGGAATTCTCACCTACCTCTTACCTGCTGTGTGACAGAGCTTTCAATTATTTATCCATAAAATATGAGTATCAGTAATACCCACATCATATAGTTAGAGACAGAGCCTCAAGCTGTAGCCCTGGGTAGAGTGCTGTGGTGTCACAGCTCACAGCAACCTCCAACTCCCGGGCTTAAGCAATTCTCTTGCCTCAGCCTCCCAATTAGCTGGGACTATAGGCACCCCACCACAACACTCAGCTATTTTTTGGTTATAGTTGTCATTGTTGTTTGTTGGGCTGGGCTCTGGTGTATGTGGCTGGTACCTTAGCTGCTTGAGCTACAGGTGCTGAGCCATATTGTTATTTATTAAAAGGGAACAGCATAAAGCCTGGCTGTGTCTGTGGGTCTGTTCCTCCCCTCTCATAGGGCTCTACTTACTTGCCCAGCAATAGGTTTATTGCAGGAGCCACAGAGACCCTTGGCCTGAGTGGGAACACCACGGCGGCTGAGGTCGGACTGTAGCAGCCCTAGCATGGTGTCCAGGCTGCCCTTGCTAGTTGGCTCTGATGGGGATGAGGAGCCCTCATTCATGGAGCTTGCCACTGGTGGCTGGGTTGATCCAGAGGCTGGAAGCTGCAGTGAGGAGGACATGAGAGTTGAGTCAGCAAGACAGCAGGCATGGCAGGGTCTAGAATGTGTTGGGAAGCCACAAACTGACACCAATCCAAACTCTGCCTAACTCACATGGTTCTGAACACGGAAATCAGAGAGTGAGGCCATCAGTCTATCCAGCTCCAGAGTTGCTGAGGTGGCCGAAGGCTTTGGGAGAACAGGAGATGGGCTGGAAGGGCTGTGAAGAACACAGCTTGTATCACCTCAGAGTCTCCCAGAGTAATGTTCCCTCTAGTAACTCAAATGTCCAAGGCCCATCACCTCGCTCCCAGCCAACTATGCCAAACTCACAGGCTGGGTCTTTTCTTGTCTTCAGATTGCTCCTCCTTCTGCTCTCCTGATGCCACCTTGCTAGATGGGAACTGAGACATTATTTCATCTGGAGAGAGGAGAGAAGGATATTGGCCATAGGGTGATACTCGACCTACCCTCCCAGTTAAGGTTCTAGGTCCCTTGAGAAGTATATTCCCTTTAGTCTCTGCTCTGCTCTTCCCTGCTCACCTCCCATCAAAGTCTGCCCAAGAAACCCTGGTACCTGTTATGTTGAACTGGGTGGCATTAAGTTCCTGAAGCAACCGGTCTAGCTCGCAGAGCCCAGTACCCAAGACACCACTTGAAGAAGAGAATGGAGGCGCCGCAGGGGCTGCAGGCTTTGGGGACCGAGGCTTGCATACGGTACTAGGAAACAGAATGGGCGCCATGTTTCACGGGTGGGGAACCCAAGCCTTCTCACCTTAACCTCAGTTGGCTTTCCTATCCCCTAGTTCCCAGGCCTCTCACCTGTACAGATGGTCCTTTTCCCCAGAAGCTCCTGGAGACTCTCCAGACCCTGTCTACAAAGAGGAGATGCATGTATGTGATAAATGGCCTGTACTTTGCTCCACTCAGGCCCAAATTCCCCTAGTCTGAGCCAAGCCAGGCCCTAGTAGTTGCTCCAGTCCCCAGCATCTGATCTCACCTGTGGCTGATGGCCATAGGGTGGGGGAGGTGTAAGTGGCTCTGGGGGGTGCTCTTTTGGAGCCCCTGACCTTGGCATGTGTGAGGTGGTGGTCTCCAGGTCAGAGAGCAGGGCATCTGCAGGGAGGGGCCGTAGGGGTGAGAGATTGAGGGGGTCACAGTTAGGGCAGTGACAGGGCCTTAAGGGATTGGAGTTTAAGAACAAATGGACAATATATGAGAAGGACAAAAGCCAATATTACTAGCAGAGGTCAAGAATCAGAAGGAAACACAGGGCCAAACCAAGGCAGAGAAGTAGAAGGGTAGCATGGAATATTTATGACCAGATCATCCCAAATGTCTCATCCTGGGAGTCAAGTACAAACCGCAGCCGCCTGATTCATTCTCCCCATCTTCCCTGATGCAGTCAAAACGGACTCAAGCCAAATCTGGCTTCACTCCAAATTCCTCAATTGGCCGTATGCCTGGCACCCAGCTCGCTGATTGGATGCTTTCACTGCCACATTCACTAATTCGTCCCCCTACTTAAAACAGGCCTGGCCTAGCCTGGCCCACTTCCAAATTGGACTGAGTCCCACCCTACCTCCTCATTGGCGAGTTTGCTGAGAACTGCGTTATGATTGGTTTCTACTCCACGGGTACGGTGCTTGTTACCCCTGCTCAGGAGCACCCTCTACTGCCGGATGCTGGAAGCCCTTCTCTTCCCTGGAGGGCAGAGCCTTGCAGGCCCAGTCTCAGCAAACAGAACAAGATACCTGGGTCCTCCTTCCAGCCCAAGACATTTCCCCAACCCCATCCAACCGCCCTCACTCCACTCCTAGATCTGGGTTCTTTGAACGCTTTCCCTTCCAGAACCTAGAAGTTCCTGCCCCTTCACTCTTCAAACCCTTAGTCTCTCTGGAACCTTGACGCTCATCTATTATTCTCTTCCTTGCCCCAAAGACTTGACTACTCCTATAATTAGGGGTAGGACCCCTCACTCTTCCTTTCCCCAAATCCCGCCGCAGGCCTGCTTTCTTCTCCAAAACTGATGTTATACTTTTCCCCTCCCGTCTACTTTCCCGGTCCCCGAGCTCAAGGCCGCTTTAACCCCTCCCTTCCCAGAGTCCCTAAGCCCAGGAGCCCACCCGCGCTAAACTTCCCATTTCATCCCAGCGTTGAGGGATGAAGGAGCGGAGCAAAGGAAGAAGGGAGGGAGTGGCCGGCCCAGGAAAGGCAGGAAGAGAGAGGCAGGAAGGGGAACGTGGAGTTGGAAAGGAGGCGCGGGCAGAGACGAGAAGCAGAAGCCAGGAGACAAGGATGGGGGAGATGCCGGGAGTGCGACAGTGGGGAAGCAGATCTAGGCAACGGTGAGGGGCTGGGGACCCGGAGATTCCGGCCCCACTCACCCAGGTCCTCCATGGCGGGGCGCGGGGCGGGTGGCGCGGGGCGAGCAGGGCGGGGGCCGTGTCCGGTGGGGGCGGGGGACGGGGGGAACGTCCGGGAGCTGGAAGTCCGGGCGTGACCATGTAAGGAAGCTGGGACCCGCAGGGATGGGGATGAGGGGGGTGATAAACGGGGGAGCCCGGGGTGGAGGAGTGGAAGGGAGGGAGCGCCTCTGCCCACCCGAGCCCAGCCCGCCGGCCTGCGGCGGAGGCGGCCACACCCCAGCCTTGGCCTCAGCTGTAGGGAGCTGCAGGCAGTCAGAGCCAGAGCCAGAGCCAGAGAAGTGGCTCCTCCAAACCAAGATGTAGAACCCCAAGCAGACACCCCGCCCCAAAGTCAGCACCTGAGTCCTAGACAGAGCCTCCCTCCCACACAGGCCATTCCTGAGAGAACTTGTCCCAGGTAGAAATTTTGGATTGGGGGCAAACATGATTTTCTTATTTATTTATTTATTGCAGTTTTGGGCAGGCACTGGGTTTGAACCCGCCACCTCTGGTATATTGGGCAGCACCCTACTCCTTTGAGCCACAGGCGCCACCCCCAAACATGATTTTCTGTTTTCAGTCAGACCCCAGGTTCAAAGACCTTCCATTGGGAGGCCCTGACAGATAAACATAAATGCCAAGAACAAACACACTACACACGAAGAAATCTCTCAGAGATGGTGACAGACACAGTGACCCCCACCTCTAAGCTAGGACCTTCCATGCAAGACTTGGAAATAGACACAGGTAAACTGAAACCCAGGCCAAAGGCCATGTAGACTCCCAGGCAGCCAAACCTCCATCAGCCTGCAAGACAAAGCCTTTCCCCAACACTGAGGTGACCCAGGCCTGTTCAAAACAGCTCTTTCTTGGAGGGTCCCCGTAGCTCAGTGTGTAGGGCGCTGGCCACATACACTTAGGCTAGCAGGTTCAAACCGACCCAGGCCAGCTAAAAAACAACGACAACTGCAACAACAACAACAAAAAATAGCTGGGCCTTGTGGCAGGTGCCTGTGGTCCCAGCTACTTGGGAGGCTGAGGCAACAGAACCGCTTAAGCCCAAGAGTTGGAGGTCGCTGTGAGCAAGCTGTGATGCCACAGCACTCTATCTAACGAGGGCAACATAATGAGACTCTATCTCAAAAAACAGAAACAAAAACAACAACAACAAAATAGCTGAGCACAAAGCAAGACATAGACTTAGACACAAAGTAGCAACAGGCTTCTCTCAGATAAGGACTCTGAAAGATCAAGGTGGAAATGAGACACTTAAACAGGTATGGACCGACACAACAGTACCACAGCCATACTCATGGACAGATCTGAGCGCTGGACTATGGGTCTCAAGCCAGGAGCAAATCAGAACCACCACAGTAGCTTTTTAAAAATACTGATGCCCAAGACACTCTATAGTCCAATTCAACCAGAAAGGGCCCAGGCATCCAGTACTTTTAAAAAGCTTTCTGATTAGCTTTACTGCATAGCCTGAGATCCAGAGACCTGGACAAACACCCAGAGAATCCCTAAAACAGCAAATGCTAAGCTTAGCTCCCCAGAAGCAGACCCTAGCAGGCTGAGTCCAACACTTGTCTCAAAGTCAGGCTGCCAGGCTGCCACCTGAGTGGTCAAAGATCTGGAAGCCAGGTGATAAGACATGTAGGCTGGAGATAAAAGCAACGTGAGCACTCCCCGATATGAATGACCCCTAAAGGCTTTGGCTCTTTCTGGGCATGATTAAGACAGGGCTTCAGAGATGCAGGGAACACAAAAGGTCTTTCCTCAGGCAGACAGCAGTAAGACACATGACCCAAGAGATGAAAATGAACCCAGAAACTAAAGGCCCAAGATGGGCAACGGCCTGTCAGGAAATAGTAATGCTCAGGCCTTCCACAAACATCCCCATACTCACAGCAGCCCTCTCAGCCCTGACTAAGGTCTGTGTGTCCAGCTGGGTGTTGTCAGAGGAATGAGGCCTATGAACAGGAAGAAGACTTTCCCTGGGGCTCAAAACCAAACCTAGAAAGAAGCCCAGGAACTTCCACCCTATCCCAGAGCTCCAGGAACCAGTCAATTATTTATCAAACACTTATATGCTAAGGGTGGACTCTGCTTGGTAGGTGAAGGGGTGGGGGTACTACCACAGGAAAATAAGCAGACACCATACAACAGAGAGATCCAATGCCGAAGTTTTTTTTAAATTTTTATTTATTTATTTTCCAACTCCAAAGTGTTTAATCTCAACTCTAGGGGGCTGGGCCAAGTCAAGTACATGGGGCCCTGGGCTGTTCTCCCTCTCTTGAGCCCCATGACTAGACCCTGGCCTTGTCTCCTCACTCCTGTGTCTTCAGATCCTCATCCTGTGGCAGCTGAGGCAGCTTGCTGGGCAGGGAATTGTGGGCTTGAGTCCAGTAGGAAGTGCAGGTCAGGAGCTGGGATGGGGGCTGGGCCCAGCAGAAGTTTATAGAGGCAAGGGGAGGATGGGTCTAGGTCCAAGGGGCTTGCAGGTAGGAGAGCTGGGTTCACAGTGGGAGACACTAGGCCTTGCAGGCAAGAGGAGTCCACAGCATCATCCGGGGGGTCCAGTTCCATCTTCTCATGGGTTCTTGATGATGACTCCTGCTCAGCCTCCTCCCTAACCAATCTGAGGAAGGTCTCCTTCATAGTCAATTCATCCTTGGGTCCCCTCCCAGGGGACATCAACAGTCTAGGCTGGGACCTTTGTCCCTAACTCATTCCCCATCACCACAGCCAGTAAAGCCTCAGTCAGGGGTCCTGCCTCCTCACCTGCTGCCTCCACAAGCCCCACCAGGGCCAGGGCCCGCTTCCTTGGGCACTGCCCTGGCCCCAGTGTCCAGCGGGCACAGTAGGCAGCCAGCCGGGGCCGGCCCAGGCGGAACACCTCACCCACTGACTCTGGACCACCATGGGGCCCCAGGTAGATGCGGCCCACAGCTTCTTCCAGCTCCTCCTCCAGCCCAGGCAGCAGGAAACGACCAGCAGCCTCCAGTGCCTCCTCAGCCTCTGAGCCCACCAAGGGATGGCCTGGAGGGGGCACAGGCCCCAGTGCAGCCCCACAGCCCCGGCAGCCATGCAAATGATGCAGGATAGGCCAGGCTGCACTAGGTGACAGGCCTCGCAATGGTACTAAGTCCATTTGGGCTTCAGCAAAGCTACCACATAGCAGAGCCCGGAAGAAAGGAGAGGCAGTAGCTGCGGCAGCTCGCTGGGCAGGGAGCTGTAGGCCTGAGTCCAGTAGGAAGTACAGGTCAGGAGCTGGGATGGGGGCTGGGCCCAGCAGAGGTTTATACAGGCAAGGGGAGGGTGGTTCTAGGTCCAAGGGCCTTACGGGTGGGAGTGCTGGGCTCACAGTAGGAGACACCAGGCCTTGCAGACAAGAGAGGGAGTCTGCAGCAAAGAAGAGGAAGAGGGGGTGTGGAGCAGGCCGAGTTAGTGCTGTGAGTAGAACACGGAGGCCGCCCTGGTCCAGAAGTAGCCGGCGCCACAGAGAAGGCTTCCTGTGGGAGAAAAGGGAGTCTTTTAGGAGGTGGAAAAAAGCATGACTGGCAAACAGCAACACTCTTTGCCCCTGCAAACCCTGCAAAGCACCCACATCCCTCTCTCACCGACAGATGAAGGGCAGGGTCAGCGCACAGGCCACACGGTCCTCAGGGCTCCCAGAGAGCAGCAGGTGAGTGAGGGCACCTACTCCAAAGGGTGATTCGGCCTGTACACTCAGGTTCTGTAGCAGCATCTCACCTGTAGGGATGGGCAGAGCTGGTCAGGTTGGGAGTCGTGTCCAAGACTGGGGTTAGATGGAAAAGGGCAAAACCTCTGGGCATGGAAGGGGGGGTGGTGGTGTGTGACTGCAGGTCCTGGAAGGCTAGAGTGAGGAGGCTAGGAACTACCCTGGTGTCAGGGTATCTGTGCCCCAAAGCTTGGGCAGATGATAGAGCAGAACCCTACATGCGAGGCCTGTGGAGCAGAAGGGAGTGTCTTATTCCCCACCAGGTGACTAGGGTTGTTTGGATGGTGGGCTGCAGAGGGCAAGTGAGTGGTAAGGTGAAGTTCTGGGTCCACAGAAAGCATAGGGGGAGGGACCTTGCATGTGGGCAGGGGGGCAGGGGAGGGGACTTACCTAGCTCTCGGTGCTGGATTCGGCGAGTAGGTCGCGCACGAGGTGCGGGCCAGTCATCTGGTGCAACACCAAGCACCAGCCAGGCACGCAACAGTGCTGCACCATAGCTGCGCACGAATGCCTCAAGGCAGGCAGGGTTGCAGGTGAGGCGTGCCAGGATGCGCAGAGCGCGTGGGTTTGGTGGACCAGGTGCACCGGTCACGTAAGCTAGTAGGCCACACAGTGCAGGACTGGTCACCAGTGCCCCACTTGGGTCAGGAGCCTGGGAGAAGCGTGACAGAAGTAACAGAGCAGGTCCCTCACGTCCCCAAGGCTCCTCTGGGGAGGTGACAGGGTTACGGCCTACAACGATGTAGCGCAGTGTGCTTGGTGTCCGCTGTGTGCTTGGTGTCCGTAGTGAGGGTGGGCCTGGGGTGGGGCTGACTGGCTCCACTGGCTCTGGTGGTGGACAATGCTCAGGAGACCAGTCTGGAGAGATTTCTCCAGGGCCAGCAGCATAGCCCTCGGAGACCAGCCACGACCTGTGGAGGGCACAAAGAGGACAATGAACCCAGAGGGAAAGCAATGGAGAAGGGCGGCGCCTATGGCTCTTGGGGAAGGCGTCGGCCCCGTATACCGAGGGTGGCAGGTTCAAACTCAGCCCCAGCCAAACTGCAACAAAAATAGCTGGGTGTTGTGGCGGGAGCCTGTAGTCCCAGCTACTCGGGAGGCTGAGGCAAGAGAATTGCCTAAGCTCAGGAGTTGGAGGTTGCTGTGAGCTGTGATGCCATGGGACTTTTCTGAGGATGATAAAGTGAGACTCTGTCTCAAAAAAAAAAAAACAACAAGGCAATGGAGAAGAGTCAAGGGCACCATCATGCAAAAGGAGGTGAAGCCAGGGGAAAGAAGGAAGGTGAATAAAGGGAGGACAGGGGAGGAACAGAAGATAAGGAGGAGGGATCAAAACCTCTTTCAGAAATCACTGATGCCCGTCACAAGCCAAGCCCTGTTTTAGGTGCTGGGGAAAAGCGTCAAACAAAACAAAGTCCTTAGTCTGGGAGTTGATGTTCTATTGAGCAAAAGCAGACAACATTATCAGTAAACCATATGTTATGTTAGTGTGGTATAAAGTGATAATCAAGAAAAATAAAAAGAAATAGAGCTGGGGAAGAGGTAAGGAAGAGGAAAGATGAAATTCTACATAAGGTGAGGATGGTAGCCCGCACTAAGAAAGCAAGATTGAAATAAAGACTTGAGGCTCGGCACTTGTAGCTCAGTGGCTAAGGCGCCTGCCACATACATAGGAGTTGGTGGGTTCAAATCTAGCCCAGGTCTGCCAAACAACACTGACAACTACAACAACAAAATAGCTGGGTATTGTGGCAGGCACCTGTAGTCCCAGCTACTTGGGAAGCTGAGGCAAGAGAATCGCTTAAGCCTAAGAGTTTGAGATTGTGGTGAGCTGTGATGCCACGGCACTATACCCAGGGCAACAGCTTAAAACTCTGTCTCAAAACAAACAAAAAAAAGAAAGACTTGAAGGAGGTCAGAGATAAAGGCATGTTCTAAGTACAGAGAACAGATAAAGAGTGTTCTAAGTACAGAGAACAGCAACCAGAGGCCCTGAGATGGTACCTACCTAACCTGTTCAAAATCTAACTAGAAGGCAGTGTAAGTATATACTAGACACCAGAGAGAGTGGCAAAAGATGAAGTCAGAGAGTTTATAAAAAGGCTGATGTTTACTGAGCAATGCTTAGTGCCAGCAAAGGGGCAAATCTTAACAATAATTCCATGGGACATGTAAATTATGCACAAGGAATCAGTCTCTTTCCCATGTTTCTCCTTATGAGTGATGGTAGCAGAATAAGAACCTGGACTCCAGACCATATCATCTTACCCAGTACACATACTACCTCCCAATGAACTTGTCTAGGGCTCAGAATTTAGAGGTTCTGGGGTGGAACCAAGCCAAAAGGTAAATCCATAAAGAGGAGGTACATTTTATGGGGACTGGGAGGTAGCCATGTCAGGAAAGAATAAGAAATCAGGAGTCCTAGTCAGTAAGTCTTACTGAGACAGAATAGAGGGTGAGGTAGTGAAAGGGGCCAAAAGAGACACAAATCTCTACCCCACAGCATTACCCACCCTACCAAGCTCTGAGGTGGGGACTTACCTGAGGCTTCGGAAGCTTCCAGCTTCTGCCCGCTCAGGGGTCCGCTCCTCAGGGAAGTCCCAGGAAGCAGCTTCTCTTCCCTCTTCATCTTCATCGCCAGCCTCACCACACAGCTGCCCAGCCAGGAGAGGTACAAGTCCCAGAGCCTGTAGCCTACCCAGGGCCCCAGTATCATAGAGAAAGCCCACGAGGGCGGCCACAACACGAGGGTGCCAGGCACTGGCACGAGGATCCCTCAGTAGGCCCATCAGCAGCTCCAAACCACCAGCATCCCGCAGCCGGGCCCGGTTGATGGCCTCCCGACACAAGAGGCACACAGCTCGCACCAGGGGCTGCTGGGAGGCTGGGCTGGCCCCTGCAGGGCCCCGACGCCGTCGGAGCTCATCTAGTAGCACCTCCACACCACCAGCATTGCCTAGTGCAGGCCGTACCAGGCCCTGGGCACACAGGTTGGCAAGGATCAGAATAGTAGCCTCTCGTACTGCCCGTTTGGGGTGGGAAGCCAGGCTGACAAGTGGGCCCAATCCCCCACCCAGACTTAGCTGCTCAGCACAGGCCCGGGAGCAACCTCGGCTAAGTTCTAGGAGGGCACGGACTAGGGCTGAGGTCAGTGAAGAGTCTGGAGCAGTAGCCAGGAGCTCAGCCAGTGGCCGCACTGCTCCCTGCTGTGCTAGGGCCAGGCGATGCTGGGGTGAGTCTGCCAGGTTGCGGAGGGCACGCACCACACTCTGCAGGCACTGTGAGTCCTGGCAGGCTGTCAGGCTCTCAACGAGCAGGGGAACAGCCCCTGGAAGAAGAGAAGGGGAAGATGGAAGGTGAACAAGGACAGACACTCAACCCCTTCTCCCACCTCAAGCCCTAGCTGCCTCCACCCTCACAGCCTTCTTACCAGCAGAGTGGATGTCCCCACAACTCTCAGGTTCCATGGCTAAGTTCCCCAAAGCACGGGCTGTTCGGTTCTGGATGCTGTCTGTCTTCACACACTGAAAAATGGTCACTGCAAGGACAGTTTAGGTTCATGAGGGTTCTATCCTTTAATGTCTTTCTCATTAATCACCTGGAGAATATGGTTGAGAGGGTCAGAAAAGGCCTTCAGAAGAAGCTAACACTTGATCTGGTCTAGAGAGCTAAATAGGTAGTTATTTGCCAGAAGGTTGGTGGATGGAGGTATTAGAGAAAATTCTGGTTTGGAAGCAGTCTTTGCAAAGGCCCAGAGGTAAGACCCAGTGTCCCTGCTATAATCTCACAAAAGGCTTCAAGTCAAACCAAGGGGTCAGGACTTGAATGTGAAGGCACTGGAAGCCCTGCAACGGTTTTAAGAAGGAGAGTGACCCCGGCCATCCACGGAAAGGAAAGAATAGGACTGGGGAAGTGGTGAAGAGCCTGTCACAATATCCAGGCAAGAAAGGACAGTGGATTAAGCCAACTCAGCAATGAGCACCACCCAATGCAGGGAACAGCCTCTGGGAACATGGTGGAAGTAGGGTATAAAAGTGGATGGATTCAGGGGCTATTCAAAACACAAAACAGAAACTGAATGATGGTGGCCTCTTGTCAAACACGTTATGATCCAGATACATTTTAAGTAACGTTTAAATACATTATTGCTTCTTTTATCAAAAAATTATTTCATCAAAACTAGCATAATTTCATGGAGGGCAAGCAATGATGTGTACACTATATTCACATCATTGCCACTAGGGAGTACCAATTTAGCTGGTAACAAGAAAAATTTGTATTTTGCTAGGATTTGTTCTTACTGTGGTAGTTCCTAAGAATGTGGAATACCCAGGCCATGCTTAGAGTAATTTGGTGGTGTATTTGCATTTCATTTTCTCCCTACTCTATAATTTTGCAAGATAGTTATTATTATCCCATTTAACAAGGAATCTTAGCCTTGGAAGTATTAGGTGATTTTTGCAAAAAACTCCACTTCTAAATCTCTACACCTTCTGGAATCCACTCATCAAGTATCCTTGATGTATCCTATGTATCCTCCTATGTATCCCTGAGTGTCTTCTTAACTGGAGTATAAGAATCATCTCAAAAGGTCACCAAATAACCCTCTGGCCTACTCTAGTACAGACGTGAGGAAAGTGCCCAACAATCAATACCTAGGTAATGGCTTTAATTCTTAATATCTGGTATGGGAGGATTGTGATGTAATATACATAAAGAAAAGTGACGTCGCGGGGCAAGACAGCTTGAGAAACAAGAGCGCTGCGTCATCCCAAAGCTCGTCACTCCAGGGTACGTCACAGGCAAAGAGGGAGATGTGGGTGGAATCTTTCTAGGAAATGGGGGCGGGGCACTTACCCAAAGGGAGTATGCCTCCGAGTCTGCGTACTTCAGCTCGGCACGCCCCTTCCGTACAGCAGTTGGCAAGGATGCTAAGAGCCAAGTCCAGCGTCTTGCGCAGGCGCACTGGCTGCGAAGGTGCCGACGACCCACCGGAGGGGGCGGAGTCCGAAGAGGGAGTAGGATCAGAAGCTGCTGCTGACGCGTCCGACGAGGGGGCGGAGCCAGGGCCGGCCTGGGATGGGGCGGGGCCCGCAGCAGCCGCCTGCCTTAGCAGCGCCAGGAGGGGGCGGAGCCCGCCGCGTGCCCGGAAGCGCTCGATTCCCCCGGCTGCCTTGATGTGGCGCGTGCGGAGGAGAAATAGCGCACGGCTCAGGGGTGTCTCGTTGGTAGCTGAGTCCCTTTCCCCACTCAGACCCTCCCCGGCCGCCGCCGCGAGCTGCGCGAGGCATAACGAGAGCGAGTCCGTGAAGGTTGGCTTCGCAGCCGCCATCTTGGCCCGGGCCTAAAGCTCCGCCCCACTTCTCGCAGCTCAGTCTAGGGAGCGGAACTGGAAGAGAGGGACGTAGCTAGGGTCCGCCTCTCTGACGCTTTTTAAATAGAGTCGCCGCAGTTTTCCTGCGAATCGGAAGTTGTAGTTCTGGATCCCGGAACTGTGGTTCTTGCACAGTCGCAGAAAGCACATCGGGAGTGGTGGTTAGTTATCTAATCTTTGTGCGAGGCCAGGAGGCGCGTGCGGTGCATGATGGGATTTGGAGTCCGCACCAAGCTTAACATGCCTACCTTAGAATGGATGGGCAACTCTTTTCCAGGAGTCTCCGTCTTCACACCGTACTGCTCTGCCCCCGGCTTATCCTTGCCAGAGAACGCCTTTCTTCCTTCAGGCTCACTTCGCTGCCCCGCAGTGATGGTCAGGGCCTCGAAGTCCGGGTTGACCGACTCAGAACCCCGAACCAGGCCGAAAGTCCTGACAGTGCCGCGAATGGGGAGCTCTCGGTGTGTCAGATGAATGACAATGTTAAACCTTCCGAGAACGTTCGCATTCACCTCCCAGAGCGGCACTGGCTTGTGATCTTTTCCGTTTCCTGGTGCTGGATCTTGTCCCGAGTGTCTCCCGCTGTTTGCGTTTATGAGCTAATTAGCTGGCATCTAGGGAACCCGGCGCTGTTCATCCGCAATGGAGCGGGCGGCGCCAGAAATGGCGACGGAGAACCCAGACTGGGCGAAGCGTCAGGAGAGAGGGACATTAGGATCCCGGGGAAGCCTTAGGTCACCCTGGGATTGTGAGGTTTTTCCGCATGAGCGGCCCTTCCTGTTGTGGTGGGGGCAGACAGCCGCACGGGAAATGCTGCTGGATTTGCAATACCTATGTAAGCCAGGCTCTGGCCCTGGAGAGGAAGGAGACTATTTGCCAAGACCAACCTTCCTGCAATCTCCAAAGCCTTCGTTCCAGTACTGGAACTGTGGGCTGACCGCAGCCTGCCTCCCTGCCCTCATTCACCACGAAAGCAGCCACGCAGGTGGCAAGTCTTACAGTTGTCCAGACTGTGGCAAAAACTTCGACGTGGCTCAGATCTGGTTAAGCACCACTGGGTACATAACACTGGTGAAAAACTGTACCTCTGCCCCTACTGTGACCATTGGTTGCTTCAGTCTCAGCCCTATTTCCCTAGGGCTATTTATTTGTGAGCTAATGATGGGATTTAGGAGGATAACCACATCTTTTGACAAGCCTTCTTGACTGAGTCAGAAGCAGAACATACAGTTGTGATCCCTGTCTTCAGGGAGTCCTTCCAGAGAAGAGTGTTTAGGCCTGTTCTCTAAGGTTGCAAAGACAAAACTGCGACTAGGGCTGGGCGCTGTGGTTCACACCTGTTATCCTAGCACTCCGAGAGGTCAGATTGCTTAAGCTCAGGAGTTTGAGACCAGCCTCAGTAAGAGTGAAACCCCATCTTTACTAAAAATAGGAAAAATTAGCTGAGTATTGTGTGGGCACCTGTAGTTCCAGCTACTCGGGATGCAGAGGCAGGAGGATCACTAGAACCCAGGAGTTTGAGGTTGCTGCGTGCTGTGACACCACAGCACTCTATCTAGGGTAACAGTGAGACTGTCTCAAAAACAAAAACCTTGGCCAGCTAGAGGGAGAGTTTTAGGATACCTTTGGCAACTGCTGACCTACCTGATCTCTTTATTGGCCTAGGGACTGATGAGGTTAATCACATCCACAGGAGCAGCTACCACTTCCCACAGGAATGGGACCAGAAGCTTGTGAGGAATGACATGGCAGTGGGGTGGGAGATGCTCCCTTAGCCTAACTTCCAGAGTAGACCATGAAAAAGACTGTTCTGGCAGAGGGACCAGAGAGTTTGAACTTAGGGCCATTATGTGATCTCTGGGATGTATGACTCCTTTGAAAGACCTCACACCACATGAAAACCATCCTTACATGTGAAACTAGGGTGGTGGGGCCCTAGAATAGACTTTTCTGTTGAGTTCAGGGGATGCTTTGTGGCATTTCTAGGCAGGGGCAAAAGACTCAAGGTTTGTCTGCACCTTCACCTTCCTCAGCCCCTTCCCTCATATGTTCCCCAGGCCTTCCTTTCTCCCCTGTCAATAGACGAGGAAGTGGTGAAGATTCACTTATGCCGGGACATGAAGGAATGAGCGTGGCCCTTTTGCCTGGGCATTGCCCAAACGAACATATTCCTGTCGGTAAAACTTAGTGTATATGGGAGTTGGGAGGAGGCTTCCCAAAGCACTACAAAATCTGTACTCAGAGCAGAGAGTACAAACTATGAGCCCTTCCCTCCCCATAGCTGCCTGTGTTCCTGGGAGAGGTCCTTTTGAGGATGGAGGAGGGAGTTACCTGTGGGAGAGCCCTACAATTAGCCCAGGCATCTGGTTCCCTGCCCCCAAATCTTGCCTTCTTTTGTCAGGCTTACTTACTAGTACTGTGAGAGTAGGGGGTAATGGGAAGAAATATGAAGTAATCCCCACCCTCAGCTTCTAGTTCAGTGTTCAGGATTATCTCTTCCTGGCCATGTGACCTGGGAACAGCTCTAGCTCATCTGAGCCTGTTTCATCTGTGATAAAACGGGGATGGCTACTTCACAAGATTGTAGTGAAGACTCCATGGGAACACCTGGATCAGAAAAGTGACGCAGTAAACCTTGGTTCCCTTCTCTCTCTTTCATGAGTCTAGATCCCTGTCAAGCATTATGGCTAAGATTACAGAAATGAGACAGCCCCAGTCCTGGGGGTAGCTTGCTATTCTATGAAGGGAATGAATTCAGGATGAGTAACAACACAGAGTGAGTAAGGCTGACAATGAAGAAGGCCTGGCTGGAGCAAATCTGGGAGAATTCATCAAGGTGACATCTAATGAATAGCACTTGTTT
The DNA here is from genome assembly GCF_000181295.1 of Otolemur garnettii. Lineage (NCBI taxonomy): Eukaryota > Metazoa > Chordata > Mammalia > Primates > Galagidae > Otolemur > Otolemur garnettii. Next base: position 9,410,193 of record NW_003852472.1, read on the forward strand.
CAAGCCAGGAGCAACCAAAGTTATGGATGAGAGAAAGTGCACTCGAAGTGTTCCTCATCAAGGACAGTTCTAAAAAGCACCAGCCAGGGTTTGAGTTGGAAGCCTGAGCCCAGCACTTACATACCATGTTTCCCCGAAAATAAGACCACCCAAAAAATAAGCCCTAGCAGGATTTCTATGCATTTGTTAAATATAAGCCCTACCCCAATAATAAGATCTAGTGATTGGTGTGGCTATGCAGCCTGTCTGCATAGCCATGCCATGCGTTACAGCGTGGAGATGAAGACATCCCCTGAAAATAAGCTCTAGTGTGTCTTCTTGAGAAAAAATAAATATAAGACAGTGTCTTATTTTCGGGGAAACATGGTAGTAGACAGTCAATAAATAATTGTTATGATCAGGTCCTGTTTACACGGCTTACTAATGGCCTTTGGGCCTCAGTTTCCTCAGAGTTGCATTGAGTGAATGCCAAGTATTACAAACTTTGCAATTTTGTAACTGTGTCAGGTATGTGGTAGAGGTGGGCATGGGAGGATGATCTGTGTACAAAATCCCTTTTAGAGAAGTGTAAGTTAATTTCACATATTGAGGCAGGTATTCCTTGGGCTTCCTCTTCTCTCACATTGCATAAAATGGGCCTGATCAGAACAGGGAGGCAGGCTCGACTGCAGAAGCAGGAGGGATGAGTTTAACCCAATAGGAATCTGTCCTGGGCTCTGCAGTCACTGTCCCCTGAGCTGGATTTAGAAGCAGCCTAACTGTCCAAGCATGTGCTTAGGCTAGAGATAGGAAACATTTGTTTAAACAATTGAGCCAACATTTAAATCAGGAGATTTCACATCACAATCTAGATTTCTAGTTTTTCATTTGTTTTAAATTTTAAATTAGAAGATTTATCAATGTTGGATCCTTATGGCAACTCAATTTGTTGAGTAGTACTGCCCCAGCCATGGACGGTCCCTGCCACTCCCTGTTGCATTCCTGACACAGCATGTTTCATTTGAATGACTTACCTGATTTCTATAATCCTCACTTACAGTATCATGGGTAAGAAGGATTTCCATGCAGTGAAGCCAAAATGCACCTTTTCCTTGGTCCTTCCTTCCCTTACCCTGCCTTTCCTTCCCCTTCCACAAAACTTCAGTGACAGACCTGCCCTCCTTCCCCGAGACTGCCTGTCTCCCTGCTACCCCACTTCCACCTCTAACCCCCCAGATATCACCCCTTAATTTGAATCTCCTTTCCTTATCTGAAAGGGTGGAGGTAAGAGTGTATAGGCCTAGCTAGGCAAGGCAAATCCCCATACGCCTTGGTCAGAGGTCAGGGTATTGGTCCCTGTGGACCACAAGGAGCTAGTCTCTAGTAGACATTTCTCACAGAGCTATTATGAAAAGCAAACAAGTATGGATCTGCTCTGGAAACACTAGACTGAGGAAGGGGTGGCAGTCAGTGACATTGCCTCCCTTGGGCTGGCCCTGCTCCTGCCTAGTTTGGAACATGAGATTGATTCCAATATAATCACACTTCTGTCTGTGATCTCACCCAGTCCTGAGACCCCAATTCCCCCCCTCTTAGCCTAGGAAACCATGCAGAGGTCGGTGCTAGGGTGTGTGTGTGTTGGGGGGGGAGGTGGCCATGGCATGGCAGCTAGAGTCCCACCTATCCATACACTCAACTGTGCAGTGGCAGGTGGTTTTGGAGGGGTGCTTGGGATGCAGAAGACCAAAATCCCTCCCTTTCTTCCTTGGGCATTCCCATGGGCATACTCCAGGAGCACAGAGACTATGTCTGCATTATCCCTGCTAGATCCTAACATCCCACATGGCACAGGCATAGAGAGGATCAAGAAAGGCCTAATTACTGCCTGGATGATTTGTAGCTTCTCTCCCCTGGGATCTGGGTCTGTTTCCCAAGGGTGTAGAGGAAAAGGAGGAGACTGTTCCAAAAAGGGCTGAGGAGAATAAGCTGGCTTAGGGCAGACTTGCCCATCTACCACAGCCCAGCTGCAAGGCTGAAGGGGTATTAACTTCAGGCATGGGGACAGGTGAACCCTTAGGCAGGGGCAGACACTAGTGGTCCATTTGAGAACAGAATGACAGTGGGAAAGGGGATGGCTGGCCAGAGCCAAAGCCTGCCAAAAAGGGACTCAGGGATTCCCTGACCTCAGCTATCCATGAATGGTAGAAGGAGGGGGAGAAGTCCTAGGATTGAAATCTAGGAACATGACATCCTTCTCTGTCCTAATTAGATATTCCCTCTTCACCTTATCTCCTGGTTGACTTTGATTGCAGGGGTATAAAGATCTCTGAGAATGTCTGAGGTAGGTCCTGACTTGAGTGGAACTGAAAACTCATAAGCTTCCCTTCGTAGGAAATGGCCACAGAGCCTCCCTTCCTTCCTCCTTCCACTGCTTCCCAGCACACACTATTCAGTTCATAGACATGCTGCCTCTCACCTCCCTTGACCGCAGAATCACTTCAGCCCTTGTTCTGAAGCTGCTCAGAGTTGGAAGGGAGAAGGGAAGAGACAGAAGCTTCATCTAGGGCCATGGCTGTGAAGAACTCAGAATGGAGAACTTTGATTAATCACGGAGAAGTAACTCCCTCCCGTCATCATCTCTGAGCAAAAATTCTGACCCAAAGGTTCACAATGTTTCCTTCTAGGATTGGTTAGAAGAAGCTAGAATTTGGAAGCTCAGGAAATCTGTCACCAGAGAATCCCAGACCCTAACTTTCTTGGACCCCAGGGTCTTACCCCCAGAACTAATCTACCTCTCTCCACCATTGTCAGCTCTCTGGGCTAACCACAGACTCTCTGAGACAGGTCCTAGGGCATCCCTAAATGATAGGATTAAAAGAGAGGGACTGAAGTCCTGCTTGCTATGTGTTATCTCTTTCAGGCTCACCGTGCTTCCCTGTTCAGAATCTAGCTGAGCTCCAAGAGTGAAGTAAGCAGGGCCTTTAGGAGTTTAAGAAACAGACTTCTATAAGTGTATGCACCAAAACTCATGTGCTCAACTCCCAGGAAAGGGCTCACTCCATTAAAAACTTTTGTCTCAAGAAAGAGTAAATGAATGAACTCACAAATCTGCTATCTAAGCCAATGACTTCCTAGAAACAGAAAATTAGAGAAAAAGAGAAGATTCTTCTCCTTAAAGCCTCTAGGGTCAGTCACAGCAAGACAGGCGTCTGCTGTGGGTGGAGAACAAGACGTAGCGGGCCAGAGCAGTGTGTCAAAGCTCGGAAAGAGTGAAGAGGATGGCCTGGCATGTGGCGTCAGGGCCTGGCATGTGGCGTCAGAGCCTGGCAGGATTAAGAGGGCATCAGAGATGGCCTGAGAGGTCAGAGACTGGTTACCCTGGCTATTGATCAAATCAATACACATACTAAGGATAACGAGAGTCAAGTTTCTCAGTGTCAGAGAAGGGAGACACAAATAGTGAAAGGGAGAAAACTCAGCCCTTGTGGTGCTGAATTGGAAGTGGATGTATGAGGATGGACTTAAGAGTTTCAATCAATTTATAGAATGACTTAGAACTAAGTAGAGAGGTATCTATGTGTATGTACACACACATATGTATATGTCTCTATATTCCATACCTCTGGAAGGCCTTCAAACAGTGCTATACCCTACCTCCCAAAGTTTTAAGTAATCAAAATGGAGAGAAGGTCGAGGTACTATTCTGAAAGAATGAATACTAAGGAGACATGACAACTAAATGCAAAGTGTGTTTCTGAATTGGATCCTTTTAGTAAAGGAGATTTTGGATTAATTGGCAAAACTTGAGTATGATCTAAAGTTTAAGTGGCAGTTAATTTCCTAATTTTTTTTTTTTTTTTTTTTGAGATAGAGCCTCAAGCTGTCCCCCTGGGTAGAGTGCTGTGGCATTACAGCTCACAGCAACCTCCAACTCCTGGGCTCAAGCGAGTCTCCTGCCTCAGCCTCCCAAGTAGCTGGGACCACAGGCACCCGCCACAACGCCTGGCCATTTTTTGGTTGCAGCCATCATTGTTGTTTGGCGGGCCCGGGCTGGATTCGAACCCACCACCTTAGGTGTATGTGGCTGGCGCCTTAGCCAGTTGAGCCACAGGCACAGAGTCAATTTCCTAATTTAGATGGTTATACTGTAGTTATACAGTACTTATAGGAGAATGGCCTTGGATATAGGAAATACTGACGTAATCATAGAGGATGTTATCAAGACATCAATTTATTCTCAAACAGTTCAAAGAAAAAAGATTTTGCACTGAGTTTGCAACTTTTCTGTAAGTTTTCCATTTCAAAAAGAATTTTAGAAAAATAAATCTAAAGACTAAAAGAGTATGATAGTTTGAGAATGTTTAAGGGTACTTAGAGCTCAACACCAAAAATTGCCACTATATTAAAATATGACAAGAAAACTGATGTCCTTAACGATGGCCCAGAATTAACAAAAAGATTACATTATACTAAGTAACTTCATTCATTCATCCATAATTCTTTACTGAGTGCTTGTCAAGTGCTAGATTCTATGCTAGGTTCTGAGAATACAGCAGTAAAGATAAATGAGGTCTTAATCTTTAAGCCTTTTTCAGTCTAAAGATTAGGTTAGGCTCGGAGTGGTGGCTTTTGCCTGTAATCCTAGCTAGCACTCTGGGAGGCAAAGGCAGGAAGATCCCTGAGGGTAGGAGTTTGAGAGACCAGCCTGAGCAAGACCAAGACCTGGTCTCTACTAAAAATAGAAAAATTAGCTGGGTGTGGGTGTGGTGGCAGGTACTTGTAGTTCCAGCTACTCATGAGGCTGAGGCAAGAGGATCCCTTGAGCCCTGGGGGTTTGAGGTTGCTGTGAGCAAACCTGACACCAGGGCACTCTAGCCTGGGGCAACAGAAGATTCTGTCTAAAACAAAAAAATTAAGTTAGGAACCTTGCCCATGGTGGTAAGAGGAGGGATCAGCTCCTAGAAGACACAAGTAGGCTTCTCAGAAGAAGTGGTCTTTATCAGAAAGGCTCTAGATCTTTTTCTTTTCTTTCTTTTTTCCATTTAAGTCAGTATCAAATAATGGCAACGCAAATAGGCTTATACCTGAGCAGGAAAAATTCTTTCTATAAGGAAACACAGCTCTCCAAGGCTGCCGGAAACCTGGAGGTTTGTTGCATTATGTGAAGATGAGTTTGCTCTACGCCTCTCTTTCTACCCAACTCATCTTGGGCTATGTGGGCGAGTTTGGAAATGAAAGGCTAGATCCAGTGTAATAGAGTCTAGAGTGGATTCGTCCAGGTGGAAGCTGAAAACTGACCCACTTCATTTCTGCTAAGAGACTTAAAACAACAATTAGCTGGGCATGATGGTTCACTCCTGTAATCCCAGCACTTTGGGAGACCAAAGCAGGATGATCGCTTGAGGCCAGAAGTTTGAGACCAGCCTGGGCAACATACTGAGACCCCAGGAACTACTAAAAAAATTGTTTAAATTTAAAAAACAACAAACATTTATGACCTCACGGTTTCCGAGAGTTAGGAATTTGGGCTTAGCTTCACTGGGTACCTCTGGCTGTATTCAAGGTGTCACCCAGGGCTACAAACATATTAAAGCTTGACTGGGGGAGAATCCAATCCTAAGTGCACTCACAGAAGTTGGCAGGCCTCAGGTCCTCCTTGGCTGTTGACTACAGATATTAGTTCTTTGCTTTGTGGGTCTCTTCTTAGGGCAGCTCACAACATGGCTTTCCCAGATCAAGCAATCAAAAGAGAAGAACCAGTCTTTTTGTTGCCTAATATTGCAAGTGACATTGTTGGGTCAGAGAAAGCCTCCCAAATTCCCAAATTAACCCCAACTGACAAACTCGAGACTCGCTCCGATGTAAAGGGCATAAGATGAGATTTATTACAGACCCGGGAAGCCTGGGGGCCCCGGGCCTGGACTCTCCTGGCATGCAAGCTGAGGACGAGCCCCGAACTCGGAGTGAAGGCAGTTTTTATGGGGTACAGAAAGCAAGAGGGGTAGGGTCGGATACGAGTACACTTTTCATTGGTGGTTGGTGATTTCATTAGTAAAGGTGAATTTGAATTGGTACAGGTAAGGGGTGGAGGGTCCCTTAACTGGGGGCTAGAGTTGGTGCAACCTGGTTACCTGTATTTCAAGGTAATAGAAACTTATCTGTCGCCCAGGGTGGTACTATTTGGTTGAGTAACTATGAAAGGAATGAGAAAGGTTGCAGGGTGGGCCCTGCGGGTGTGGTTTAAGCAACTGGGAATAGAATGGGGAGGGTTATAGGGTGGGCCCTGCAGGCCAGGGCCCAGGAACAGAACTTATGTGGAAACAACAAAATGGAGCTGATCTGGTCCTCACAACATCCCATCATCAAACAGTCTGCTGCACTGTTTGCTAAAAGGAAATCAATAAATCCAGTCCACACTCAAGGGGAGGGAATTATAAAGAGGTGACTGCTAGGAAGGGAAACCATTGGGACTGCCTTAGAAGCAACCTCCCACACTCCCAGTGACATGAACCATCACTGACCACACGCAAGCCTTATGAGCTGTGTCTGTCACACACACCTCTTCGAGCTCCCACGTTTCAGGGTGGGGCAACCTAAGATGATGGTAGCATTTTTCTGGGCTACAGACCCTAGATAAATTGAAAGGAAAGCCTTGGAGAGGGTGAGGAGGTGGGGGTGTGGAAGAAGTCATGGAGAGACGAGGGTAGAGCACAGAGAACTGCTTCCAGAGGCTGTCTTCACCTCTCTTGGTGTGGATCCTCCGTACCAGCACTCACCACCTTTTCCAAGCAGCTGGACACAAGCCACTCGATTCACACAAATAAGCAGATGTGAAAGTGTTTGCAAGCTGGAGATTTCAAGCTTGGTCAACATCTTTGACAGGATTTTTTTTTCCAGTAAGATTGTCACTGTCCTTTTTCTTATAGGCACTTTTATTGTTTCAAAAATTTCCCCCTCAAAATTAAAGAGAACAACAACAACAACAACAAAATCCCAACGCTTTGGCTTGGCGCCTGTGGCTCAAACGGCTAAGGCACCAGCCACATACACCTAAGGTGGCGGGTTCGAATCCCCAGCCTGGGCCCGCCAAACAACAACGATGGCTGCAACCAAAAAATGGCCAGGCATTGTGGTGGGCACCTGTAGTCCCAGCTACTTGGGAGGCAGAGGCAGGAGACTCGCTTGAGCCCAGGAGTTGGAGGTTGCTGTGAGCTGTAATGCCATGGCACTCTACCTAGGGGGATAGCTTGAGGCTCCATCTCAAAAAAAAAAAAAAAAAACCCCAACGCTCAGAATTGTATCACTTGGCTCTTTCTCTTCTTATCTCCTCCCACTTCTTTTAATGGCCAGCATTCTCTTAGAAGTGCCTTGTCTTTGTGACTTTATTTAACCTCTGTCACCTCCTGACAGGCTCTAACTCCAAATAGTCACCTTGGGGCTTAGGATTTCAACATATGAATTTGGGGACACAAGCATTTAGTCTGTAACATTGCCAATCCCCTCACCCCTAGGCAACCACTAATCTACATCTTATCTCCATAAATTATGAATTCTGGACATTCATATAAATGGAGTCATACAATATGTAGTCCTTCACAATTGGCTTCTACTTTTTTTTTTTTTTGAGACAGAGCCGCAAGCTGTCGCCCTGGGTAGAGTGCTTGGCATCACAGCTCACAGCTACCTCCAACTCTTGGGCTCAAGCAATTCTCCTGCCTCTGCCTTCCAAGTAGCTGGGACTATAGGTGCCTGCTACAACGCCCAACTACCGTGTTTCCCTGAAAATAAGGCACTGTCTTACATTTATTTTTTCTCAAGAAAACACATTAGGGCTTATTTTCAGAGGATGTCTTATTTTTATTAAGTATAACACAACAATCTACATTTATTCAAATACAGTTAAGTCATCTTCTTCTGGAACCTGACGGGGGAGCTGACCTTATTGCTGGGGCTGGCGCTAGTGATGTGTGAATTCCTTTCCCCTAGCCATTTGCATGTGCGCAATAGGATGCCTGCTACCATGGTTACCACACGCGCACCCACACCAGTCCAAACAGCTCAGAGAAAGGAGCTGTGGCAGATAAAAGGTATTCCAGTCTTCCTTACTGCTCTGCGCCAAAATGCTTGGCATGGCTATGGAGATACGCTGCATAGCCACGCCCATCACCAGGTCTTATTATCAGGGTAGGGCTTATATTTAACACATACATAGAAATCCTTTTAGGGCCTATTTTGGGGGTAGGTCTTATTTTCGGGGAAACACAGTAGTTTTAGTTGCAGGCATCATTGTTGTTTGGCGGGCCCAGGCTGGATTCAAACCCGCCAGCTCAGGAGTATGTGGCTGGTTGCCTTAGCTACTTGAGCTACAGGTGCTGAGCCACAATTGGCTTCCTTTATATAGCATAATGTTTTCCAGGTTAATCTATGCTATAGCATTTTATTTATTTATTTATTTATTTATTTTTGGCTGGGGCTGGGTTTGAACCCCCCACCTCTGGCATATGAGGCTGGCGCCCTACTCTTTTGAGCCATAGGTGCCGCCCAGCATTTTATTTCTTTTATTGGGAATAATATTCCATTTTATGGATTGTTATGGTTTGAATGTATCCCCTAAAGTTCATGTGTTGGAAATTTAATCCCTAACACAACTGGGTTGAGAAGTGGGACTTTTAAGAGGTGATTAGGTTATGAGGTTTCTGCCCCCATGAATGGATTAGCACCATGATTGGGTTAGTTGTGAGGGAGTTAATACCTGATGAAAGGATCAGGTTTTTTTTGTGGGTTTTTTTTTTTTTTTGAGACAGAGCCTCAAGCTGTCACCCTGGGTAGAGTGCTGTGGCATTACAGCTCACAGCAACCTCCAACTCCTGGGTTCAAAAGATTCTTCTACCTCTGCCTCCCAAGTAGCTGGGACTACAGGTGCCCGCCACAACACCTGGCTATTTTTTGATTGCAGCCGTCATTGTTATTTGGCAGGCCCGGGCTGGATTTGAATCCACCAGCTCAGGTGTATGTGGCTGGCACCTTAGCCACTTGAGCCACAGGGGCCAAGCCCGAAAGTGTCAGTTTTTTGACTCAATCCCTTCTCTCTCACTCACTGCAGGCTCTCTTGCCCTTCTGCCTACTGCCGTGCAATGATCAGCAAGAAGGCCCTTGGCAAATGTAGGCCTCTCAGCCTTGGATTTCCTAGCCTCCAGAACTGAAAGAAATAAAACTCTGTTCTTTATAAATTACCCAGTGCTCTGTGAAAGGGCTGTATAAGCAAAGTGACTCCCAAATGGCCAAGAAGCTGAGAAACCAAAGCAGGAGGCAGACAAATTCAGTTTGTCAGAATAAGATGGGAGAAGTTACAGACTGTAGCATGGTCTTGGGCAGTTGCAAAACAAATAGATCTCTGCACCACAACTTTCCAGACCCAGGCCTTGTGTCTTAGGGAAAAAGTGGGCAGTGAAAGAAGGAATCTGGACCCCTACCTCACAACCATATGTATATGGTTGTGCTCTGGAAGGTGGTTGTAGGCATGCATCACTGCCTATGATGTATGTAACATTAAGGACTGTTTTGGAGGAGAGAAGAAACTTTACAATGACTAGGTGTTTTCACATAAAGCGTAATACATTGACTAGACATTTTGGAAGCATTACCAGAGTTGGGGTTAATCAGTAGAATTAGCATTTAAAATAAAGTCACTCTTGTCCCCACACTCAGTCTCAGATATTCTGGTATAGCAGCACAAAATGGACTAAGACATGGATATACCACTTTTATTTTTTTATTCATCAGTTGATGGACATTTGGGTTGTTTCCACTTTGGGCTATTATGAATTGCTGTTAAGAATGTTTATATACAAGATTTTTTTTTTTGTGGGATATGCTTTTCACTTGGCTATATATCTAGGAGTGAAATTGTGTTGATCTTATATCATCTCATCATACTCTGGGAGGTCGAGGTGGGTGGATTGCCTGAACTCAGGTGTTCAAGACCATCCTCAACAAGGTTGAATATAAGTGACAAAAGTAGGCATCCTTTTCTTGTTCCTGATTTTAGAGAGAAAAGTTTTTAGTCTTTCACCATGGAGTATGATATTGGCTGTGGATTTTTATAGATGCCCTTTACCAGATTGAAGGAGTTTCCCTTTATTCCTAGTTAAGTATTTTTATCATGCAGGGTGTTGGATTTTGTGAAATGCTTCTTCTGTACTAATTGAGATCATTATATAATGTTGACCCCCTCTTTTTTTACCCTTTATTTTATTGATGTAGTATATTGAGTTAATTGATTTTCATAAGTTAAACTAACCTTGCATCCCTGGGATAAATTCTTCTTTGTCTTGGTGTATTATCATTTTTACATTTTTCTGAATTTGATTTACTAGTATTTTATTGAGGATTTTTGTGTATATATTCATAAGAGATATTGGTCTGAAGTCTTCTCTTCTTGAGATGTCTTTGTGCTCAAAGCCAGTGTTTCACTCACCTCACCTTAATCCCAGCCACCCCCTCCAAGCTGAGTCACCTCCTTCTCCAGCGCAGGCGCCTTGCACTGCCTCCCACCCATTGGGGTCGCAGTCGTCCCGCCCTCGGCAGGTCATTCCCTTTCAACCCGCGCCGCCCGCGCCCCTGAACTGAGCTAGAGGATGTTACATTCGCGGGACAAAACAGAAAACTGCGGGACAGGTCCCTGACCCGCGCGGCCTGGCCTAACGTGGTGCGCCGGGACCTAAATGGTCTCGCTTGAGGCGAGATGGCCCCTACCCGTTTCCTCCCGTATTCTAGTTAGGGACCGAAGGAGGGCGGTTCCCGAGGGGCTCTCAGTGACGTGCTCAGTCTTCAGACCATGTCCTTGTCTTCGGAGGGCCAGGTGCAGGTGGAGCCAGTATTTCGGGGAAGTGAGAGGCAAGCAAGGCGGCCCGGGAATTGAGTGCCCCATGACAAAGGCTGAGAACTCCTGGGGCCTTCTGTCATCCAGGCCCAGGCCGGGGCCGGGGTGTGGGGGTGGGGGTCTCCGTGAGGCTTTCGGCCGCCGGAGCCTGCGCACCTCGCACTCCCAGGGCTCCTTGCGGGGGACCACATTTCCCAGCAGGCCCCGCGGGGGCTGGTGGCCGAGGGTCGTGGGTGGCGTGTCGTTCCTGGAGCTCAGCGCCGGGCAGCGTTCTGAGCCGCAGTGGTCTTTTGCGGGTGACGACCCCGCCTCAACTCTGAGGCTGGGACCGCCCTCGGGTGTCATGCAGGAGATATATGGGTACCAGCTGTCACTGAGGACGAACAAAGGGAAGCAGCCGGGCCTGCTGCCTCCTACCTGCAGGAGGGAACGTTTCTGAACGCAATTCTCTGCCGAGCTCTCTCCCGAAAGGTTTGGGGGGAGGGCGCTCCGTGAACCCTACAAATACCGAGGTGTTATCAGGAGTGGAAGGGGCAGAACAAATATCTCCACTGTCCTTTTCAGTTTCCCACCCTGTCTTCTTTTCCCAGAGCCCATTTTCCCAACTATTCCCTCAAGCAACACTGCACCGCACCCTTTAAAATTCCAGCCTCCTATTAATATTCCTCCACTGGATTCCGCCCTTAACCACGCCACCACCCATGCACATACGCAGAGGCATGCATGTTCCTTCAGGCCCAACTTGCTTTCTTATAACTTCCCATTACATCACTATAACTAAAAAGGCTGTGTATCCGCAGCCCAGAGACACTTGTGTCAGACGGTTTGGTGAGGTTAAAATTTATCATCATGTGACTTTGAGACGAGATGCCAAGATCCTGGAACCTAGTTCATGGCCTTGACCTAGTGTGTTAATACCTTGTACCCATTGTTCAGAAGGGAGGGACTGTAGTAATAAATAAGAAGCTGAGGAAGTTAATGAAGACGAGATAACCTTTTGGTGCAAAGGTTCTCAACACTGGCTGAATTTTATTGCTGTTAACTCCTGGAAGCAGCCCCGGCAAAACAATTTTTTAAAGGTCTTGGCAATTCTAACGTGGAGTTAGGATCGAGAACCATTGCTTTAACCCCTAGGGCTGGTAGGTGGGGCTTTGGATGGCCCTGAACACCAGGCCAGGTACCTCCATCAGAGGGCAGCCTCATCCCTTTATCTCAGTCTGGTGCTCAAATTTTCTATGTGTTCCATGCTGTGAAAACAGGAAGCACTGCCCTACAGTAACAACCACGTCTGACCGCCTTGTGTAAGATAACTGAAGAAGGGGAAACAAAGAAATAAGGCAAACTGGAAAACATACAATAACCTAGGGATGAGGTAAGGAAAGCCTGGGCAAGACCTAATGATGGGGAATGTAGAGGGGAATAGCCATGATAGTCACAGGAAGAATGTTGGTTTATGGGGGCTAAATTAATTAAAATTTTTGGCGGACTGTGGCACTTTTAATGTCACAAGAACTGATTCTACGAACATGTCCTTCCCGACTGCCAGAGGAGAGTTGCCAGAATTGCTACGATCTTCCAGCAGCCTGAAGAGCAAGCCAGGGACCAGTTTCAGGAACTACCAAATTGACAGCAGCCCATTCACACTGGCATAAGAGCTTCTGCTACATGGGGGCCAGAGGCCCTTTGTTATCTGGTGAAGCAGCTGTACTCTGGGAATGATTCCTACACAAAAAATTCAGCAGGGAAAAGAATAAGCTGTGTGCTCTTTCATGAAGATGCTCATTATAGCATTATCTGTGCTAATTACACATTCCAATAATGAAATGAATAAAATATATTTTTAAAATATGTGACCATTAAAATATTATGAAAATATGAATAAATCAGAAATGTTCATAAATTTAAAAAGAACGATGCACTTCGTTTTGGAAAGCAAAATTAGGCTCATCTTTTACTTGAATGGCTTCCTCTTGCTCAGTATCTAAACTGTGATTATAGAGTAGTTAAAATACTTACACACTTTGGAAAAGCCTGAACAAACATGAAAATGTTTTTTGAACAAGGGGTCGAATTGTGGAGGAAATGGGTTTCTTTTTCAAAATTATCTTTTTTTTTTAAAGGTAAAATAGGTAGTTTATTTTGGAAATACTTTGGGTATATCTCTCAAAATTGTCTTAATGAGAAGTATGTGTGCATTATAGCATAAGAGAAAGCTCTCTGGAGCCAAATTCTTGGGGTCCTGGTTCTGCCACTTACTGTATGCATGACTTTTGACCAATTACTTAAACCTTTCTATGCCTCAGCTTCTTCATGTATTAAATAGGGCTGTATGTGTGTAGTTCCTATTGTAGAGAGTTGTTGTGAGGTTTAATCACTATGTGGAAACTCTCAGAACGATGCCTGGAACATAGTAAGTACTCTGTAAGTGCTAGCTACTTAAACTTAATTTCACTTATAATTTAATCAGATCTAAAAAATAATTGGCCAATCAACACTGATACTCCTGTCTACCCTCTACTTCTCAGAAAAAGCTTAGCATATTTGTGCTGACAGGCTTACTGAACTATAATTTACATATAAAACACATCCCATTTTGGCATCCCCTTGGCTCAGTGGGTAGGGTGCTGGCCATAGACACTGAGGGTGGTGGGTTCAAACCCAGCCCCAGCCAGCTAAAACAACAATGACAACTGCAACAATAACAAAATAGCTGGGCGTTGTGATGGGTGCCTGAAATCCCAGCTATTGGGGAGGCTGAGGCAAGAGAATCTCTTAAGCCCAAGAGTTTGAGGTTGCTGTGAGCTGTGATGTCCCAGCACTCTACTGAGGGCAACAAAGTGAGACTCTGTCTCAAAATAAAAAATAAAGTAAATTTTAAACTTGTAAAAAAAAGGCTTGGCGCCTGTGGCTCAAGTGGCTAAGGCGCCAGCCACATACACCTAAGGTGGCAGGTCCAAATCCAGCCCAGGCCGCCAAACAGCAATGACGGCTGCAACCAAAAAAATAGCCAGGCATTGTGGC
>NW_003852472.1:9425085-9433122 GCF_000181295.1 Otolemur garnettii
TGGCTATTTTTTTGGTTGCAGCCGTCATTGCTGTTTGGCGGCCTGGGCTGGATTTGGACCTGCCACCTTAGGTGTATGTGGCTGGGACCTTAGCTACTTGAGCCGCAGGCACCAAGCTGAGAACTACTGTCTTAATTCATTTGCTTTTTGTAGAATTTCTTTCTTTCTCTCTCTCTTTTTAAAGAGACAAGATATTACTCTGTTGGCTAGGCTAGAGTGCAGTGGTACAATCATAGCTCACTGCAACCTCTAACTCCTTTTTTTTTTTTTTTTTTTTGGAGACAGAGTCTCATTATGTTGCCCTTGGTACAGTGCCATGGCATCATAGCTCACAGCAACCTCAAACTCTTGGGCTTACGCGATTCTCTTGCCTTAGCCTCCCAAGTAGCTGGGACTACAGGCGCCTGCCACAATGCCCAGCAGCAACCTCCAACTCTTGGGCTCAAGCCATTCTCCTACCTCAGCCACCTGAGTAGCTGGGACTACAGAAACACACCCAGCTAATAAAAAAAATTTTTTTTGGTAGAGATGGGGGGGGGGTCTCACGATTTTGCTCAGGCTGGTCTTGAACTTGTCTCAAGTGATCTTCCCTCTTCAAACTCCCAAAGTGTTGGGATTACAGGCATGAACAATTGTGCTTGGTCCTTTAGTAAAATTTCATATAAATGGAACTGTATAGTATGTATTCTTTTGTATTTGGCTTTGCTGGTTTAACATAATTTTGAGATTCATCCATTTGTTACATGTAACAATAGTTATTCCTCTTTGTTGCTGAGTAGTATCCCATTATATGGGTATCCCACAATTTATCCTTTCATTCACTAATGGCCATTTGGATTGTTTCCAGCTTATGCCTATCATAAATAAAGCTGATATGCACATTTTAAAATAAGTCTTTGCATGGACTTTTATTTTTCTTGGATAAATACCTAAGAGTAGAATTGTTAAGCCATGTGGTAAGTGTATATTTGATTTACTCTTAACAAACTGTGAAACTTTTCCTAAATAGCCAAACATTTTACATTTCACCAGCAATATGTGCGAGCTCCAGTTATTCCACATCCTTAGCAACACTTGGTATTGTCAGCTTTTTAAATTTTAGCCATTCTCACAGGTGCATAGTGGTACTCCTTGTGTTTGAGCTTCTTTGGTTTTTTTTTTGAGACAGAGTCTTAATATGTTACCCTTGGTAGAGTGCTATAGCATCATAGCTCATAGCAACTTCAAACTCTTGGGCTCAAGTGATTCTCTTGCCTCAACCTCCCAAGTAGCTGGGACTACAGGTGCCCACCACAATGCCTGGCTATTTTTTGGTTGTAATTGTCATTGTTGTTTGGCAGGCCCAGGCTGGATTTGAACCCACCAGTTCCAGTGTATGTGGCTGGCACCCTCACTACTGAATTACAGGCACTGAGCCAATTCCTTTCTTTCTTTCTTTCTTTATTTCTTTTTTTTTTTTTTTTTGACAGAGTCTCATTCTATTGACAAGGCTAGAGCATGGCCTCAGCCTAGCTTATGGCAACCTCAAACTCCTGGGTTCAAGTGATCCTCCTGCCACAGCCTTCAGAGTAGCTGGGACTACAAGCAGGTACCTGCCACTAACCACCAGACCAACACCAAAGCATGCACTCCAGAGAATGGCCATTTGGCTGCCCCGAGTGCCAGGAGTGTTTCTAGGAGACCTAGAAGTGGGCCAGGTACTGTCGGATCACCCAACCAGCAGCTCAGGTGACTGGGGGCAAGGGACCCAGAAGCTGTACGACTGTGGGACTTAAGGGAAGCAGTTCAGTTCAGGCAACAGGTTGCTCTGAGTCAGCACAAGAAGACTCACAATGCAGAAGTGCCCTATGGATGTGGCCAGTGTGGGTGTGGCTTTGGAGAGTGCACCAAACTCCTTTGCCACCATTGAACCCATACCAGAGAAAAGCCCTGCCAGTGTCCCCAGTGTGGAGAGGCATTCAGTCAGGTATCTAACCTTGCCCGACACCAGAGAACCTGTTAGGGTGGAAAGCTCAATAGGTACTTGAGGGATAAGAATGATTTTTCTAGACCAAGCCTAGGATATAAAAGTACAAAATTATTTTATCTTCTTAGAAGGAGTGGGACAGGGAAAGAAAGTGGGGAAGGAGAGGGAGAGACGAGAGCAGGGAGATGTCGTTCCATAAGAAAGAAAAGAAAGGAAGGAAAGAAAGAAAGCAAGCCCACAGTGAGGTCAAGTAGCTGTTGGACTGAAAGGGGGCAAAGAGAAAAAATAGGTAATTGCAGCCAAATTCACAGGGTGCTATGAAAGTTGTATCTGCTCTCGCCGCAGCAGGATGATGGCTGAGCAGCTGCCTCTCAGTTGGAGAGAGAAATCACAGGTGTTTCTGATGCTTTTGTTGATTCTGCCCTGAGCTATCATTTTGGCCAGGTCTGAGACCAGGCGTTTACACCCCATTGTTCATCCAGGGACAACTCCAGAACCCTTAAGGCTATAGGAACAAATTCTAAAGGACAAGGAGCTGGTGAATGTAAACAGAAGAATTTACACTTCCTTTTTGTCAGCTGAGCTCCTCAGTGGTTAGTGAAAAGGGAACTCCACAGGGCGCTTGCTAATAAGAGAGAGAAAGAGCAGAGAGAGCTCGTGATAAATTTTAGCCCTTTCTGAAAACTATGAGTTACTAATTTCTCTATCATTTCACTATTAAAAAAAAAAAAAAACACCATCCTTATAGAACCCGTGTGGTACAGCCCTAGGCAAGGCCCTTTGCTACCTCACAGGTGCACTGTGGGTCAGTGATGCATTTCCTGCCCTCTACTCATACCAGCTTATCTTCTGTACTGCGGGGTTTATGTTTTTTCCTTTTAATCTTTCTCTCTCCTTTTTCTTAAACCTTACAGTTTACAGCCTAAAGGAATTAGGAAGCTGGGAGGCAAATGGGAGGCCCATTACTGAAATATGGATATATCTTGGTATAGTCAAGAATAATAAGTGATATCTTAATTTTGATTAATATTAAATTATTTCTCTTGTGCTTTTTAAAAAGGTGTTTGTCCGTCACCCTAATGATGTACTATTAGAGAAAAAAATAAACTGTTTTATCCTGTGAGAATTCAACCTGCATAGAACTCCTTAATAGCACTACCCGTCCAGTTTCCAAGCTTGCTGTCCCAGTCCTTGATGCCTTTTTCTCCCATAACACAGCACCCCTAAACAAAGTCCCATCAGGTACCATACCCCTTTCGTCTATTCAGAAAGGTTTTTCAACTCCATCCGGGAGGATGGAAAGGTTTTTCAACTTCTCTCTGTTGCTAGTGCTACCGCCTTCAGTGCAAATCCTTGTCATCCTTTTCCTGGATTATTGCAAAAGACTCCTAATCAGTCTTGCCTGCTTCCAGTCTCTGTGCTCTGGTTCATCATCCATATAAACCATCAGTTAGATCCCTGCCTCAAACCCCAGACTGGAGTCTGATGTCGATCTCCTGCCTAAAAGCATTTCCTCCTACCCAGCATGGCCTACAAAATGGGGCTCAAATGCTTCCGTGGGGTACACACGGCTTCTTGGTTTGGCTTTGCCTCTGTGGCTTTCCTGGTCATGGCCTTTCACACCTCTGTGCCTATGCGCTTGTTGTATTTCTCTCAACTGGCCAGAACATCCTTTCCCCTGTGAGCCCCGCCTCCACTGATAGCTTTCCCAGACAATTCATATTACACTCAATGTGGTAATTGCTCAAGTGGCATTGTGAATATTGTTGTTAAAATGTGGTGACATGTCCGTCTCCCCAGCAGACTCTGGCACAGGATCTGACTCACAGTAAGTGCTCAATAAATATTACTTAAGTGAAGGGACCACTTTCCGATGCTGAAGTTTTGTATGATAAAACTCATGTTTCTTTTATCCTTATTGTCCTTGCAAGATACAATATGGATGTACTTGGAGAGTTTGTTTACCAAGGTGACCATGAAAATGACCCCACCTAATCCAGGGCTTCCTGGTTACTCTGCCTGTCATTCAGTTACTCAGTGGTTATTTCTATAGTGATAATAGAAAAGCAATGTTGAAAACAATGTTGTTTATTTGGGTTCTGAAAGTTGTAAATGGTGGCTCACAGAGTTGAAGCCCAAAAGATGTTCAGGCCAGGTTTATTGAAAGGAGAGGGTGATCCTCCTGGGTAGTGCCAAGATGGCCTGGGGGCAGTTAGAGATCACTTTCATATGGGACTGTGGGGCGTGGGCATATTCCACAGGTTGCCTGTCAGGTTAGGGTCCTTCAGCTCAAACTTCTGGGGGGTGGGGCTAGCCAGAGGCTTTGTGTCTTTGTCTTAGAGGAGGAAGGGAAAAAGGTTTGTGTGGGGCTCCATTAGGCCTCCCAGCAGGTCTGGTATGTTTCTTTTTCTTTTTCTTTCTTTTCTTTTCTTTCTTTCTTTCTTTCTTTTTTCTTTTTTTTTTTTTTTGAGACAAAGTCTTAAGCTGGTAGCCCTCGGTAGAGTGCTGTGGCGTCACTGCTCACAGCAACCTCAAACTCTTGGACTTCAGTGATTCTCTTGCCTCAGCCTCCCATGTAGCTGGGACTATAGGCGCCCACCACAACACCTGGCTATTTTTTGGTTGTAGTTATCATTGTTGTTTGTCAGGCCTGGGGTGGATTAGAACCCACCAGCTCTGGTGTATGTGGCTGGCTCCTTAGCCACTTGAGCTACAGGAGCCAAGCCAGGTCTGGAGTGTTTCATCCACACATTTGTCATAATGAGATTACCACAAATTGCTAGGGTAGTCACATAAAATTTTCAGTAGCATCAGTAATAGCACAGAAATGCCTTCAAGTGTGTTTTCAATAATCAGCATTTATTGGTAGCAAAATACTAGTTTAGAAAGTATCTGAGACTCAGAGGTTACCATGTAGGCCCTCTTTTTTTTTTTTTTTTTTTTGTGAGACAGAGTCTTATTATGTCACCTTCAGTAAAGTGCCATGGCGTCACAGCTCATAGCACACAACCTCCAACTCTTGGACTTAAGCAATTCTCTTGCCTCAGCCTCCCAAGTAGCTGGGACTACAGGCGCCCGGCACAATGCCCAGCTCTTTTTTGGTTGCAGTTGTCATTGTTGCTTACCAGGCCTGGGCTGGGCTTGAACCCGCCAGCCTCAGTGTATGTGGCTGGCACCCTACTCACTGAGCTACAGTGCCGAGCCCATAGGCTCTCTTTATAAGCTAGCTGGCCTACTGGACACAGCACACAGAATGTAAGATAAAAAAACTCACATGGAAGCAGCAGCTTCAAACTCTGCTCCATTGTTAACAGAAGTCTTGGTTTGCATCACAAGCCCAAACCCCCATATTCCCAGCATTAGATGCAGATTTGGGAGAAATCAGTTCACAGTGTATAGATTTACTTTAATGTAACAACACACACTATTATGAAATGAAGAAGAAAATAAAAGTACCAATACTCAACCATTAAACCTTTAGCAACTTGGGCTATATCTAAATTTGTAATTTATTTGATTACCTTCATTTAAACAAATATTAAACCCTTCACTTCAAGTGACCATTAGGTTTAATTCACTAAAGCCATGCTTACTCCAGAATTAAAGACATAATACTTACCATACCTATAAGAGAAGGCCAAAAAGCATCAATAAAACATGGATCACAGTACAGCAGAACAGAAATCAGAAATTTGCTGGTAAAAGTTTAGAGATACGCTAGGTTTCACAGAAAATGTTTAACAATAAACATTAAGACTTAAAATCCTGGCTCGGCACCTATAGCTCAACCGGCTAAGGCGCCAGCCACGTACACCTAAGGTGGGGGGTTCGAATCCCCAGCCTGGACCGCCAAACAACAATGACGGCTGCAACCAAAAAATAGCCGGGCGTTGTGGTGGGCGCCTTTGGTCCCAGCTACTTGGGAGGCGGAGGCAAGAGACTCGGTTGAGCCCAGGAGTTGGAGGTTGCTGTGAGCTGTAATGCCATGGCACTCTACCCAGGGGGATAGCTTGAGGCTCTGTCTCAAAAAAAAAGACTTAAAATCCTATCTCAAACTGGCTTTTACAAATGGAGGATTTGTTATCATATAACGGAAAACTCTAAGGGTACAGGGCTTTCTCAATTCTGGCACGTCTTTGTCTAGGGCAGCGGTTCTCAACCTGTGGGTCGCCGCGATCCAACTAGGGTATTCAAATAATATTAACAAGGCTAGATTTTTCCCTGTCTTACAGGTGTGCTCTGAAAAATGGCCTCAATATT
Source organism: Otolemur garnettii (assembly GCF_000181295.1). Classification (NCBI taxonomy): domain Eukaryota; kingdom Metazoa; phylum Chordata; class Mammalia; order Primates; family Galagidae; genus Otolemur; species Otolemur garnettii. The sequence continues at coordinate 9,431,312 of NW_003852472.1, forward strand.
GGCTTCAGTCTAAGGTCCCAATCTCAGGCTCCACAATTCCAAGTACAGTGGAAGTACTAGAGTGTCTCAGTAGCCCAAGAAAGAAATCCCCAAATCGAGCCTCATGGACTTGTGCCCCCTCCAAAACAATCACTTGGCCTGGAGAATGGAATGTTCTGATTGGATAGGCCTGAATCATGTGGTCCCTCTCGGAGCTAGAGGAGGGAGTCAACCCAATTGGACTGTAAATGGAAAATAAGGGTGTAGGGGTGATTTCACAAACAAAACTCTGGATGCTATTGTCAGAAGACAGCGTGGATATATTGGGCAGACAACACAAAATAACAGATGTGCACTGTAATGAGCTTCTAGCCCTTCCCAAGGGCAGAGAGCACTAATTGCACCTCTTTAGACTCTATCATCATGTTGCTATATAGTGAGCTCCAACCTGATTCTATCTTATCTCCATCTCCCTTTACCATTCATTCTAACTAACCCATGTTCTATATCACCATATAATTATCTGGACAATTCAAATTTCAAATATTCTCTCTCCCATAAACAAAATTTTATATTTAGTAGATCATATATTGTGATTAATCCTTGCTTTGGAAAATATGCTCATGCTATGTAGTGTCCCTAGGAAAGAGGCACAAGAGAAACTGACACTGCGGCATCCCTCCACACCAGGCATCCTCAAACTACAGCCCGCAGGCCACGTGCGGCCTGCCTAGGACATTTATCCTGCCAGCTGGGTGTTTTTACAGCCCCTGCCTGTCCTGCTTAGTAGCTGGACCCGCAGTCCGGCCCTCCAATGGTCTGAGGGACAGTGAACTGGCCCCCTGTTTAAAAAGTTTGAGGACCCCTGCTCCACACCCTTTACCACTAAAAGCTCAGGTGTATCTGAAAAGGCTGCCACTGGACTTTAATTAACAGCTGCTGAGTTTGGTCTTCCTTCTGCCTAAAGCAAAGAAACACTAAGCCTGTAGAAACTGGAAGCTTTAGCAGCGACCCAGTTAGTGAATTGTGTGTGAGAGAACTTACGACGTAAAGCTGAGTACTAAGCCTGCAGGCAACAGCTCTGGTTGGACTCTACAGAGAGGCAGTTAAGACAAAACTGATCCACCTAGAAACCACAGACTATCTAACTATTAGTCTTTGAGTTCTCGGGCAAATACACCACACGATGGCGACAGCAGCAGAGCATGGTAGCGGACGCTGGGGCATTCACCAAATCCCAGCGAGAAAAGTGTGTGGGAACTTCCAAGATGAGGACAAAGGGATGGGAATTCCTAGAGAATACAGCAAACCCTGGGGGGCTGTTTAGGAGAGAAATGGAGACTAGAACCTTTTCAAGTGACAATGCCAGACTTCATTTTTGTTTTCTGCAGAAGTTGTGGTCTTATGTACGTAGGGAGGGGCTGTATGTAGGAGAGTATGTAGCTCACTTTAACTGGAATACAGCCCCACCTTGTGGACAGCAAGTCCAAATTTCCACCTGGGAAAATGCACCTGTAGGAGGAATTCCATTATAGCTCAGGGAGGGCTCAGGAATGACTTGGCAACATTGTAGAACATTTGAGGCTTAAACAAGGTTATTTTTTTTAAAAAGCACCCGCAGCTTGAGAAAGTTAGGTGGAAGTCCGAGTTCAGCTTATCACCAATGGGAGAAGTAAGCATGGGCCGCTTCTTGAAAATGTACCTTCTGGCTCGGTGCCTGTAGCTCAACTGGCTAAGGCGCCAGCCACGTACACCTAAGGTGGCGGGTTTGAATCCCCAGCCCGGACCCGCCAAAAACAGCAATGATGGCTGCAACCAAAAGAAAAAATGGC
>NW_003852472.1:9435046-9453993 GCF_000181295.1 Otolemur garnettii
AGGCGCCGAGCCAAATTATTATACATTTTACAGTTGAAAAAACTGAAACTCAAGAAACTTCATTCATTCTTTCATTCAAGGCCTACCTGCCTTGGGCCAACCACTAGGAATAAGGTATAGAACAAAATAGTTCCCCATAACTATAAAAGAAAAGAATGGCATATTGTTCTTTAAATGTCCCCTTGCTAAATTAAGAGGCGCAGTATAGCAGCTGTCTGGAAAGGACCTTCTGCCAGTCAGGCCCGATTTTAAATATAGAAAGACCCTAAAAATAGCCACTCATGTATGTTCCAGCCTCAACAGGTGATTGGCCTAAAAGGAGGGGAGGAGAACCTAGGCCTCAGTGAAGGAGAGTGCAAGGACAGTGCCGTGTTCGTGGTCGCAGCTTTTCCCACCGCGATGGCTCTGCCTCTGAGGTCCTTGAGTCGGGGCTTGGCAAGCGCAGCCAAGGGAGAGCATGGAGGGACAGGAGGTGAGTGGGGAGCAGCCTGACTCTGCGGCTACCTGACCTTGCCCACGTGTTCCTCCCCCCACACCTCCCACTGGGCCTCCTGGGTCCTGGAGACGCCCACCACCTGCCCACTGTCCCGCAGACCTCCAGCCCCATGAACTCCCGCTTCTCTCTCACCTGCCTTCCCCCCAATCCCGCCCAGCCAGCACCTGGCGCCTCCTGACCTTGGTGCTGGCGCTCCCGAGCGTGGCCCTCTGCACCCTCAACTGCTGGCTCCACTCGGGCCACCACGAGCGCCCCGAGTTCATCCCCTACCACCACCTCCGGATCCGCACCAAGGTAAGCAGCGGGGCCACCGCGCCAGCGGACAGGCGAGGGTGTTCCGGGAACCCTCAAGCCGGGACGCTGCTGACACCCTGCTCCCCCTCTCCCCTCTCTCCACAGCCCTACTGCTGGGGGGACGGCAACCATACTCTTTTCCACAATCCCCGCGTCAACCCTCTGCCCACGGGCTACGAACGCCCCTGAGGCCTCGGTGGGCGCCCCAGGGAACAATAAAGATGTGGAAACTGTGTCTGCAGGCTCATTGTGGAGGGTGGGTCGCGCTGGGGCCGTGGGGCGACACCAACTGGTGTTCACAGCCGCTACTATGCGCACGCGCACAGTGCTCCACGTGCTTTTCTCAAGTCGCTGACTTGAGGTGCATGAGGTGTCCTCCTTCATGAACAGGTAGGCATCCCAGCTTCCTCTCTCTCACTTATTAATAATTAGGTCTCTCTCTCTCTCTCTCTCTCTCACACACACACACACACACACTCATCTTTAACAGTTAGGAATCTGGGCTGTAAAGGGCTTTCATACATGCTGAATCCTCACAGTAACTCTAGGAGCAAGGTGTAATTTTGGCTCCTCTTCTCCAGCGGAGGAATCAGAGAGTCTCAGTGACTAAATGACTTGTTCAGGCGGCTCACCAGAGGCCTCCTGGGGACGCAGGGCTGCAGACCCTGCAGTATCCAGGAGCCTTTCTGGAAGGCTGGTTCTCCTGGCTTCACATCTGCCACACACTGTCTGATCCGACAGCATCTGTGAATCCTGGCTAGCTGGAGATAGATAACCCTGATTTCAAACATCTTTAGTGGGTCTTCTTTATTAGTTTAGGAAACCAAATGCTCCTTTCTGGAAGCCTGGCTCTCTTGGCTTAAGGAGACCCTGTTCAGGGAGAACATGGGTTCAAATGAGTTCCAAACATTTCAGTCACCTCCTAGGATGGTCTACTCCCTTGCCATTATTAAGGAACCTGAAGCCTGTGCTGAAACCCAAGACTAACTTATGCATGCACACACACACTTCCTTTGACTCTCTCGCCTAATACTACTCAGCACCATCAAGAAAAAACCCAGCTTGGTGCCTGTAGCTCAAGCAGCTAAGGCGCCAGCCACATACACTGGAGCTGGTGAGTTTGAATCCAGCCCAGGCCCGCCAAACAACAATGACAACTACAACTTAAAAAAACAAAAATAGCTGGGTGTTGTGGTGGGTGCCTGTAGTCTCAGCTACTTGGGAGGCTGAGGCAAGAGAATTGTTTAAGCCCAAGAGTCTGAGGTTGCTGTGAGCTGTGACAGTACAGCACTGTACTCAGGGCGACAGAATGAGACTCTGTCTCAAAAAAAAAAAAAAAAAACCCAAAAAACAACAACAACAGAAAAAATCTCAAGCCCCTGTCAGCTGAGAAAGTGAGGGAACTTTTTCTGTAGCCACAAATAGACTCCCCCATCTATTACTAGAACAATACTCAGGTTCCTGAATTAGAGCTCTTCCATACAAGGGAAATGTGTTGTAAACATCCTTGTTTAATGTGCCAATTCTTATATATATGAAAATTTATGCTGGCATCACGCTTGCTTCTGTAAAAGGTGGGTCATTACTGAAGAAGCTGAATAGACATGTAAAAACAAAGAAATCTCTACCCCTTTGCAAAGCTGGCTTAGCACCTGATAGGCTGTTCAGGCCAGGCCATGATCTATGCAGAAATTGTTTGCACAGAAGAAGTAGATTTACAGGTGGAGGCAAGGCCAGTGCGTGGGGTAGAGATGAACAGGAAAGTGGATAATTGGGACAAAGGCAAATTTTAAGTCTCACAGCTGAAATCCTTCTCACTGAAAGTGGTAGTGTCTTCAGGCTTGTCACCCAACATTTCTTTGTACTGTCGTTTGAAGAAGCCAAGCTAGGAGAGAAAATAAGTTAGAAAAGCTGGATTGGAGGCCAGAGAAGAAAGTTGGGAGTAGGAAGAAACTGGGAAAGAAGGGGAGAACATACTCGTGTGTCAGAACTTTTCTGTAAATAGTGGCCGTCACATATTGGGTATCTACTGTGTGTCAGGCACAATTATATGCATAATCTGTAGCAGGAAAGCAGAAATTCTGTAGCCAGGCAGGTCTGTGCACATACCCTAGCCTCATTTCTGTCTTACTTTAGCCGTTCAGTGATGAAAGAATTATTATCATTTCAAAAATGAGAAAAAAGTTCAAAGAGGTTGAGCAACTTGCCTACCAGGAAATGGTGAGTAAGTGATAGAGACAATGTGTGTGTTCAGGCCTGTTTGACTCCATAGTCTGAGTTCTCACTGTACCATCCTGTCTGTGGGAGGGCTTGGGTTGGATGCTGGTGATGGGGAGAGTGGGACCAAAATACTCACTTTGTACAGTGTAGCTGTGATGAGAGCCAGCAGCAGCAGACCTCCCACAGAGCTGCCCACTATGAGGGGGATGGGGTTGTGCACCTCATACTCCTCTAGCACCGTCTTTACCTAGAGGAGAGATGACCCCGTCAAAAAGCACCAGGCCTCCTGCTGTCACAGAGTCCTCCCAGGTTCCTCAACCTTTAACCACCCCCCACCCTTCCCCAGGCCCTGCTTCAAGGGGTGAAATGCAGAAGCACGCATGTTCTTAGAGACAACTGTCCTGCCCAGAGACCTTCACCCCTTCTGCTCCCAGGACCCCCCTTACCAGCCCGACCACTGCCTCCCACACAGTCACTACCTGGGCGCTCAGAAACGCCTCCTGTCCTGGAAGCTGGGAATACACAGATCTGTCGAATGTGATTTCGGCCACACTCGCGACCAACACCTTCTTCTGCAATGTCTTCAAAAGAGAGGGGTGGGGGCAGCCTGTGGATTGGCTCTGGGGGATGCTCAGAGTCCAGGACTGGCCTGGCTTGAGGACGGGCACAGACACATCAGGCAGCACCTGGGTCTGGGGGCGGGGCCGCGCTGGGCCTACACACCTGGCTGACCCAGCCAAAGCTGAGGTTGCCCTTGAGGATGAAGTCGAGTTCCTCCTGGATGCCGAAGGAGGGGATGTCACAGCGGAACCTCAGGCAGTCAGCAATGGAGCAGTCCTGGGGACGGGAGAGGAATGAGGTTGGTGAGGGTTCTCACTTAGAGAAGAATTATAAGAGAAAATAACATCTGTCAGATTTGGGGTGGGAAACAGAGGAACAATTGTGGGCTGTGCACCTAACTCGGCAATCTAGCAGTACATTTCCCTGTATCCCCCAACATGGGCCCGTCTTGCAGTGGGGTTCAGGGCCTTTCTCACCAACGTGGAACTCCCTGGAATCCGGGTGAGGAAGTCAGGATGCTGGGGCGGTTTCCTCTCTGACACACAGGGGAGACTCTAGGGAGTGAGAGAAATAGTCACAGAACAGTCAACATTTTGCTGGAAAGAAAGTGTGCGGTGCTGTGGGATCAGACTTTGGAGAAGGAGCAAAGGCAGGCAGGCACCTGTGGAGGGGCCTCGATAGTCACATCCCACACGGCCGCCCTATTCAGCAGAATGGGAACCCAGAAATGAATGCTGACGGCCAGATCTCGCTGACTCAGGTTATTCACCTGCAGAAAATTTAGACAGAGCATTATTGAGGTCTGTGGTGCCTCCCAAATCTCATTTCTTTCTTGGCCCTGGCCCGAGGTTTCTCTCCATCTTTCCCCACCAACTTCCAATTTTATCTGTCCCAGGGGAGAGCAGACACGGATACTCCCTAGCCTCTCACGCGGTATCGATGCTCAGCCTCTTTCTTGCTCTTCTCATCGGAAGTCGAAAAGTTGAAGTACTTGGTGGATTCTTCCTGCCTGGAGAGAGAAGGCCTGCTGATGAAACATAGCCCTGACTTCCCAGTTGTGCCCTGGCAGCTGACTCAGGGAAACAATGACAGTCCTACATACCTCTATAGCCTTAGCTTCAGCCCTCCTTCCCATAGCATCCTATGCCCCAGTTACCCAGAGCCACTAGCTCTGAGCTTGACACCCTTGGCTCTCTCATACCCGCATGACTTTGCTCAAGCTCTTTCTTCTGCTTGGAATGTTCTTACCCAAATCCCTTCTGGAAATTTACACTTAGAAGCCCAACTTAAACATCCCCTTTCCTAAGGTGTAAACATTTTCCTATGAGAAAAGGGCATCCATGTTGCTGTGTCCAGAAGGTACAGGGTTAGTCTCAGGTAATACTTGCAGAGACTGTAGCCAGAACAAATAAGCTGAAGAGGAATCTAGGGAATACTATCTGGATCGCTCAGGAAAAAAAATGGAGTGAGAGCCACTCCATGGTGGAAATGAAGGAAATAGATGAGGCCACCCCAGAGCAGGTAAATGTGAAGGAAGGTGGTGCATGAACACAAGCCCATGGAGGGGACATAGTGTCCAAGGCTGTGGGGGGGTTTCCATCCACCTGAGGCCGTGTGCTGTGAAAAATTTTAAAGACCATTAATTATTTTTAAAAGATGTTCAAAACAGATAAATATATTCTTTGTTTCCTCTTTTTTTTGATCAACATAAGTGTGCCACCAAAGTTTAACTATAGGTTCAAGTGTTCCATGAGATAAAAAAGATTGAAAAACACTGATTGAAAAACACTGTGTTTTTGGCCCTGGACAGTCAACAGGATTAAGCCATAATCCCTTGCCCTCTCAGAGGTTAATATCTGAAGTCTCAGTAGAATCAAGCAGACAAGTGGAGGGGCCTGCCCTTTTTACCAGCAGCTAGCACACCGCAGCCAGCCAACTACAGAAACTCTTCAGGCCCCATGAGTATTCCCACTATCAACTAAGAACACACAGGGGCTGGTGCCAGACCACCTGGGTTCACATCCCAGGTCTGCCACTTCCTACCTGAGCCACTTGAGGCAAGCACTTTAACCTCTCTGGAGCCCTGTATTTTTTTCCTCTTTAAAGTGGGGATGGTAATAATAGTGCCTACTTATAGTAGAGCTGCAGTGAGGGCTGTAGGAGTGCTTAGCACATAGTGAGCCCTCCAAAAATGTTAGAGATTATTTTCTCTTACTATGCTAGCCCTCCTCTCTGCTCCCTGCCCTGGCCCCTTCTCTCTCTGCTTCTGTTTCCTCACCTTAAAATCTTATAGTTCTAAACCTCTTTCAAATCTGAGTAAGTCACCCAGTTTTTCCATGTCCTCAGAGAGGCATGTGGCATATGGCTATGGTATAGGCTCTGCACCTGAACCGTCTGGTTTTGATTCCTGGTTTGGTCACTTGGTGAATGACAGGGGCAAGTTATTTAATCTCTTGATTTCTTTGTTGGTAAAAACAGAGATAACATTACAGTTATAGAGTTAAGTGAATGTAAATACATGTGAAGTACTTAAAACAATGCAAAAAATCCCCCAAACAACAACGTAAAACAATGCCCAACAAAAGTATATATAACTGTAATCTCTCCTTAGAAGTATTCTCCCGTGGATAGAAGGGGAAACTTACACATGTGGTTTGAAAGGGCTTAATCTCCCCACCCCTATTCCTCTAAAAATCCATAACATCAGCAGCCTCAGCAACAGCAGCAAACTTTGTCCCATGGCAGTATCACAAGCTTCTGAGCAACTCTCTAACCCCCTGGAGCTTAGCCCAACGGGTGGGATTCTTGCTTCGTTTCTAGCCTGATTTGCCTCTGCCTCCTCAACCCATCTTCAGAACCCAGAGCGACAGTCCTATTCTTGCCTTTCCGGTGGTCTGCCTCAACCCTGGGCTCTTAGAGACCTTCCCAACAGTTTATCACACCTCTGACCATCTCTGGGTTTTGTAGAAACTTGACCTTTCCTTTCCTCTGTATGGTGACAGACCATATCCTGTTTGGTACAGTAAGTTCCCTAATTTAGCGTGTGCATCACTTTTTTTTTTTTTTAATACAGGGTCTCACTCTGTTGCCCAGGCTAGAGTGCAGTATATCATACAGCTCACTGCAACTTCAAACTCTTGGGCTCAAGAAGTCCTCCTGCCTCAGCGCCCCCAAGTAGCTCTGACTACAGGCACATACCATCTTACTCAGCTAACTTTTCTATGTTTTGTAGAGATGGAGTCTCACTATGTTGCTTGGGCTGATCTTAAACTCCTAAGCTCAAGTGATCCTCCCACCTTGACCTCCCAAAGTGTTGGGATTAGAGGCATGAGCCACCAGGCCTGGCCTTACAAGAGGCTTGTTCTTAATCTAATACCTTTGCTTGGGCATGTTCATATTAAGCACAAAGGACAGGATTGGCTTCATGTTAAAGGAAGCCTGCATTTTTGAGGGAGAAGAGAAAATGCACATAGGTGGCAAGATGTGCGTTCCACCAGCAGGCCAATTCATCAGAGAAGCAGCAAGAATTATGTCATATAGGGTGTCCCAAAGTTTGTCATACACACACACAGAGGGAACAAGGGAAATTGTGGCTAAATGTACCTTTATTTACCAAATATTCATTATAAAATATTTCTCTATGTGTTGATATATAAATATTCAAAATATAAACTATAACATAAAATATAATATGATGTTGTTATTTTTTCCTATTTATGGTGAACTTTGGGATACCCTGTTTTATGGTACATAGTCATATATCACTTAACTCTGGGAATACATTCTAAAAATGCATCATTAAGTGATTTCATTGCTGTGCAAACATCATAGGGTGCACTTTACATACGCCTAGATGGTCTAACTTACCATACCCCTAAGGCGATACGGTATAGCCTGTTGCTCCTTGGCTACAAACCTGTACATCACATTACTGTACTGAACACTGTAGGCAATTAACACAATAAGCGTTTGTGTATCTAAATATAGAAAATAGAATGCATTGCATTATGATGTTATGACAGCTACAATATTTGCTAGGCAATAGGAATTTTTCATCCCTATTATAATCTTATGAGACCATGATAGTATATGTGGTCCATCACTGACCAAAATATCGTTAGGTGGCATGTGACTATATATGGCTGGTTACCCACATAAGCATTCCCATGTGAAGAATCAGAAGGTCACATCAACAAAAGAGCAGGATGGAGCTCAGAGGGAGCTACTAGGCCTGGAGGAAGGTCAGAGGTCCAAGGGGAGGGCCAGAGAGTAAGCACCTGCTGATTATTGTGTTGATTGCATATTTCACTGGTAGCTCCAGCTGGAAGGTTGTCTTGCTGCTTGCAGGTTTATTATTCTCACTGGAAAAAGAAAGGGGACCCAGCTGGGAAGGAATCCAGGAGAGGAATCTCCAGCTGGGGCATGAGACTGATGGGTGAAGACACACCATATCTTGCCTGTACTCACCTGCTTGCATTGGCCCTCATAAGCATTCTGTTTCCCAGGGTTGCCTTGTAGGAGACGTCAAATGTGACTATGAAGGTTCCCTGAGGGAAGGAGCCAGAAAGAAGGGAGATAGGGAAGGTCATGGGGAGTGAGGGAAGGGAATGGGTCAGGATGAAGGAGGTGATGAGGATCTGGGAGAGGCACTGACCTGAGATCCCTCTCGGAAGATGGGGTGGTTGATGCTACAGCTGCTGCTCCTCAGACCCTCATTTCCAGTGGGCACTGCCTCACATGCCAGGCGCAGTGGGCGCTGATGAGGTTGCTTCTAGGGGAGGACAATAAATTCAAAAACGTTACCCATGGGCACATATGGACTTGATATGTAACAGTGGTGGCACTGCACAGGAGTCGGGGAAAGGACAGCCTCCTCAATACATGGTGGTGGGAAAACTGGCCAAGAATAGAAAGAAGGAGAAGAAAAGATAAAGAAAGAAATTGGATCCCTACCTCACTGCATATCTTAAAATAAATTCCAACTGGATTAAAGATTTAAGTGTGAAAAAGTGACCAGGTGTGACGGGTCACATTTGCAATCCTACCATTCTGGGAGGAAGCAGGTGGATTGCTTGAGCTCAGGAGTTCAAGACTAACCTGAGCAAGAATGAGACCCCATCTCTACTAAAAATAGAAAAACTAGCCCGGTGTAGTCGTGAATGCCTATAGTCCCAACTGCGCGGGAGGCTGAGGCAGAGGATTGCTTGAGCCCAAGAGTTTGAGGTTGCTTTGAGTTATGATGATGCTACGGCACTCTGCCCAGGGTGATGGAGTGAGATTCTGTCTCAAAAGAAAAAACTAATAACAATTTAAAATATAATTTAGGCTCAGTGCCCGTAGCACAGTGGTTACAGTGCCAGCCACATACACTGAAGTTGGTGGGTTTGAACCTGGCCTGGGCCAGCTAAACAAGGACAACTGCAACAACAACAACAACAAAAATAGCTGGGCATTGTGGTGGGCACCTGTAGTCCCAGCTACCTTGGGAGGCTGAGGCAAGACAATCGCTTAAGCCCAGGAATTTGAGGTTGCTGTGAGCTGTGATGCCATGGCACCCTACTCAGGGCAACTTAGTGAGACTCTCAAAACATAAAAAACATATATGTAGGGTGGCACCTGTGGCTCAGTGGGCAGGGCGCTGGCCCCATATACCAAGGGTGGCGGGTTTGAACCCAGCCCCAGCCAAGCTGCAACAAAAAAATAGCCAGGTGTTGTGGCAGGCGCCTGTAGTCCCAGCTACTCAGGATGCTGAAGCAAGAGAATCGCCTAAGCCCAGGAGCTGGAGGTTGCTGTGAGCTGTGATGCCATAGCACTCTACCAAGGCTGATAACGTGAGACTCTGTCTCTACAAAAAAAATTTTAAAAATAAAAAATAAATAGATAAAATAATATATATATATTTTGCAGTTTTTGGCTGGGGCTAGGTTTGAACCTACCACTTCCAGTATATGAGGCTGGCACCCTACTTCTTTGAGCCATAGGCACCACCCAATATTTATATATAATTTTTTAAAAAGTGTGGAGAAGCCAAACCCGCTGAGCATGGTGGTGCACACCTATAGTGCCAGCTAGTCCCAGTAGTCTCCGCACCTGTAGCTGAGGTGGGAGGACTCCTTAAGCCCAGGGGTTCAATGCTGTGGTGAGCCATGATCATGCCACTGCACTGCACGGGGTAACAGAGCAAGACTCCATCTGAAAACAATCTTCAAAAGAGAAAGAAAAAGAAAAAAGAGAAAGAAAAACTATGAAGCCTTTAGACGATATGTGTAATACAGGGAATTATTTTCATAACCTTGGAGTAGAGAAGTATTTCTTAAATAAGAACAAACACAAAAACACTAAATACAAAGCAGGAGATTGATAAAATCGACCACAATCAAATGAAGACATTCTGTTTATTAAAGGACGGAATAAAGAGACCGAAAAGACAAGCAATAGGATTGGAAAAGATAAAGGTGGCTCACTGGTCTAGGGGTCTAATTCTTGCTTAGGATCAGAAAAGGCATTTGAACACATATAGCTGGCCTAGGACAAGTAACCAGCATATGTAAAGAACTCTGACAAATCAGTACGAAAAACAAGGGCAACACAATTGAAGAATAGAAAGCAGACATGGTCAGGCACTTCCTAAAAGAAAACATCTGAGCTATCAGGAAATATGTGAAAAGTTGGTCAACCTCATAAGAGAAATGCAAATTAAAATTCTAAGGAAATACTATTACTAACCCACTAGATGACAAAAATTATAACGTCTGACACTGCCAAGTACTGGAGTGGATGGAAAGCCACCGGAACTCTCATGTGCTGCTGATGGAAGTGCAAATAGGCAAAAATACATTTGAAAATGATTTGCCCTCACATCTTAAAATTGGAGATACACACACCCACTGACCCAGCAATTCCACATGTTATACACCTTCCCAAATGTTTCTCATAAGCGCGGCAGGATACATGCTCAAAAATGGTCTTGCTAAAACCCGGAACCCATTCAAATAGCAATCAATTATAGGATGGATAAATTATTATAGTCATACAAAGGGATTCTATGAAACAATGAAAATATTCTACAGACATATGCAACTACATGGGTGAGTCTCACAAACACAGTATCGAGGGAAAGAAGTAAGATGCAAAAGAGTACCTACATGTTTCCACTTACATAAAATTCAAATATTGGCAAACTGAACAGTGTCATTTGGGAATGCACACATGGTAAAACCATAAAGAAAATCAAGGAAATGATTATCTCAAAGTCAGAATAGTGATTATCTTTGGGGAGAGGGAGGGTTGTAATGGGGAAAGGTATATGATGGGAGGGCTTCTGGGGGCCCTAGCAGTGTTTTATTTCTTGATCTGGATGCTAATTGCATGGAGGTTTGCTTAATATTAATCGTTAAACTATACCTATGCTTTACGTACTTTTCTCTGTGTGTTTATGTGTCATCACAGAAGAGGAATTTAAAAGAAACTACTATACATCTGGGAGTTACAGGGCAAAGGAGAGGCCCCAGCCAACTGGAGCCCAGGGGAGTTGCTTACCTGGGTTCCTGACACCCATCGATAGGACAGCCCCGTTGGGTAGTAGAAGTTGATCACAGTTCCATAGGAATCCTCACCCTCATTGCACACAGTCACTGTCACATTGAGTTCCAGGGAGCTCCCCACTACCAGGGTCTTCAGGCTAAAGGGCAAAGAACAGGACTGAGAGTGTGACTCTGCTGGAAATAGGCTGGAATTGGATCAGGGCAGGGTGGGATTATGGGAACTCATGAGCTATGGGGAACACTCCAATCAAATTCATTTTTGTTATATAGGCATTAACATATGACATAAATAGAGAAAAATTAAAAGGTAAAAGAAATGTCAAAATCTTAGAAAAAGAAAAAAAGCATTTTTGTTAGAAAGAAAGCCAAAAGGGAAGTGCAAACCCTCCTCAGGCTAATGAGCTGGGAGACTCGGAAGCTAGAAAGGCGATCGAGCTCACCCGGAGAAGCTGAGGCTGACACTCAGGTCCCCCTCACAGATGCGATCTTGTCCACAGTTCTTCTCAAAGGGGAGCTGCAGCAAAACAGTATATTCCCTTCCCATCTCATGTCTTAAACTTTATCCAACCCCCTCATCAGAGGCACCCGTCTGCACTATCACCGAGCCTCTGCACCCAGCCCTCTGCTACACACTGGAGTGGAGATGGGGTTTGGGGGTTGGAATATAAAAGAAAAATAAAACAAGATATTTGGATTCAAGGACTATAAAGTTTCGTTGAGTCAGATCCAACTCATCCTGGAACAACATGCAACAAACATTATTAAGTGCCAGTAATTTGACAGGTTCGGAGTTGGGGTAGGAGCTTGGGGAAGGTGAAAAAGACAAGCGAATTAGACATGGGTCTTAGGCTCAAGGACCCTACAATCCCAGGAGAGCCACAAATGTAGATGCAGAATGCTAGGATTCCTGCCATGTGATATTTGGTCTGGTAGACCATGGCGTGATGGGAGGTCAGAAATGAAGTGGCAGCTTCTGAGTGGGGTTTTCAAAGAAGCTTGGAGGTTTGAGGACTAGAGAGGATTCTTTTTTTTTTTTTTTTTTAGACAGAGCCTCAAGCTGTCCCCCTGGGTAGAGTGCCGTGGCATTACAGCTCACAGCAACCTCCAACTCCTGGGCTCAAGCGAGTCTCTTGCCTCCGCCTCCCAAGTAGCTGGGACCACAGGCGCCCGCCACAACGCCCGGCTATTTTTTGGTTGCAGCCGTCATTGTTGTTTGGCGGGTCCGGGCTGGGGATTCGAACCCACCACCTTAGGTGTACGTGGCTGGCGCCTTAGCCCGGTGAGCTATAGGCGCCGAGCCTAGAGAGGATTCTTGAGATATAGAGAAGGAAATATTTTCCAAATGAGAGATATAGCACGGACAGAGGCACAGAGGTAGGAATCAGAAAAGTTGGGAAGGATCTGCAGAATGTGAACCAGAGAGTTTATGTTGGGGCAAAGGGGGTGACCAGCCAGTATGTGTTCAGGGGTCCAAGCTAGACAGGGCTTGGTACCTGGGTGGAGGCATTTTGGACTTGATGTAGTTGGTAGACAATTGGGAGCTACTGTGGGTTCTTGAGCACATGGAGACCCAGTGAAAGTCAGCACATCCCTGGGATTTCATTGAAAGACTCACAGAAGCCATGAAGAGGTCCTGTGTGCCCACAGCCAGCACAGGGCGAAGGTTCCGGAATGAGGGGATGGGCTCTCCCACCAGGGAGAAGTTGAGGCGCAGGATGATGGGGCTTATCACATCCTCCACGCAGTCCTGAGGGAGAATGGACTTTCCAGAACCTACTATCCTTCCCCTTACTTTCCACCACTGAGGCTTCTCCACTATGTCCATTCCCCCCATCCATACAGTACCCTATCTAAGCTGTACAGTGGAGTCTCCAGCCCCAAGTTTTCTCTCTCTGACCCTAGTATCCTCACCCTTCCCACCCCATTCAGCAAAGAGCTGGGATGCTAGAGGCTGGCTTCAGGCCCCTCCTCCCTCTCCCCTTCCCAGAACCCCAACTCCTCACTGTCAAAAGCAGCTTTATGGTTTCACAGTGATCCCCCAGCCCCAAGGTTTTTCTTCGAGTCAAAGTCCAGTTTTTGGTCTCATCAAAAATGGCCCGAGAAATCAGGCGTCCTGGGTCCAATACCAGATCATACTTGACAGAGCTTTGAAGATCACCTGAAGTGGAAGAGGGAGTAGAAATGGGAAGGCTGAGACAATCTAGAATATTCTGTTTTCATTTATTTATTCATGTAACAGATATTTACTGGGCACTTCTTATGGCCCCTGAACTGTACCCAGGGCCTGGGATATACTTGGAGAAGAAGATAGATGTGGCTCCCACCCTCATGAAGTTTACAGTCTAGGAAAGGAGTCAAGCACACAGCCATAATGTTGCATCACAGCGTGATCAAAGCAAGGGGAGGATCTTCTGGCCATATCAGGAGAGTGTGCTGACTTGTGCCTGGGCAGGAATGCCATCTTAGATGGGCCATCTACACTGTGGCCTGGAGGATGAGCAGGAGAATGGTGAAGAGTGGGAAGGAGAGGGTCCTGGACTACTGTGGGAACAGAGGCTAAAACCAGAAAGGGGAAGGAGGCTGGCGTATTTATAGAAAGTGCATATAGTAAGGCAGATGATGCTGTGAGACCAGAGAGGCAGGGAGGCCAAATCAGAGAGAGCATTTCAGGGAGGGGTTGGGTCTTTATAAACCAAGGGGGAGCAGTTGAGGAGCGTTAAGCAGGGGAGTGAGGCATTAGGTTTGCATTTCAGGACCAATCAACTGCAGTGCTTCTGTGGAGAATGGATAGGAGGGTGCAAGAAGGGACAGGAGAATTGCTCCAAGTGTCATTACTTTGGTGTAGGTAAGAAAGAGACATTGTGGCCTAGAGGAAGGCAGGGGATGAGGGACAAAAGTGGACAGAGACAGAGTCTACAGGCCTGGGTGTGGGAAGAAGGGGAGGGAAGGTGTGCAGGTTTCTGACTTGGGCAGCTGAGCAGTCACAGACGTGAGATTTAGACTCCTGGGCCCACTCTATCCTGAGGATAGCAGTGAGGGGGAGGGGGCTGTAATGGGGGGAGGAGCTGAATACACTTTTAGGGGGCAAACTCACCTAAGTGGTCCAGTGAGCTTTTGTGAATAATGAGACAGACTGTGGCCTTCCCAGCTTCCAGGGTGGTGGGCACTTCTTCCAAGCATTGGTATACAGCCCTTGGCACCTCCACAGGGGTGAATCTCATGGTTACCCCCACTGTCAGCATGGGTAGGCTCCTGAAGAGAATAAGCAGGGGAGGGGAACAGGACACTGTCCTCTGTGAGGAGGACAAGGAGGGGAGGGCAGCATTGGTGGATCAGACACATGGCACGTGGTATTTGGGGGGTGGTTGTCACCTGAGCAACAGCACGTGGCCTTGGGCGCCCACAGCCAGGTCCACCAGTCCATCCTGGGTGAGGTCCTGGCCCCCGCTCAGTGACTGTCCAAAATACTGAAGCCTGGAGGAGAGCTGGGAGCCTGTGATCCGCTGGCCAGAGAGGGAGAAGAGAAGTGAGAGTCCAAGGAAGGTGCTGGGAAAGGTTTGGGAAGAGCTTTGGGAAGAGATTGTAGTCAAGGCAGATCTGAATAGAAAAACTGAAAAGGAGAGATGAGGGGGTAGGAATTGAAAGCAAGCAGCCTGAGGACCCCAGGACTCCCAGACGGAGAGCAGGGAGCTCTTTTCGTCCAACTCATCACCAGAGTGCAGGTTACTGATGAAATAAAAGCCCAGCAAGGGGAATGTGATAGGGTCATTTATTTGTTATAGTCCTTCGTGACCATGTGATGACCAGCATGCTTAGCACTCTCGTTCTGCTATGTGTACGAGAAGCTAATGGTGTTGGTTTTATCATCTCCATGTTTCGTGGAAAGAAACTAAGGCTCACGGAGGCCGTCAGTCCCTGCCTAAGGCCCCACAGCTAATGGTGGCCAGCCAGGCCAGGGATGTGAGCAGGGGTCTGACCTTCAAAGCCTGGCCTCTTAACTAGTAAACTACCCACAACAGACTGAAGGCTGTCTGGAATCAAAGAAGAGAGGAGAGGTGATTTGTGCTTTCTGAGGAGCTACTGAGAGAAGGAAGGGAATGGTAGCTGCTCAGGCTAGTGGCAGGAGACTGCCTGGGCTGAAGCCAAGACCTGGGGCGGGAGATGGAACTGAGGCTGGAGACAGGGGTCCTCACCTGGCTGTGGGAGGGGCTGATGCTGGGTCCAGAGGCTCCATGAAATAGGTAGACGGCACCCTGGTTCTCCTGCTCTCCTGGGGCCCCAATGGCCACATCTGTTAGCTTGTCCCCATTCACATCCCCCAGCACTGTCAGAGCTGCCCCAAAGCGGCCCCAGGGATGGCCCTGCTCCCCACGGAGAATGACCTCACACTGCCACCTGCTCTGTTGTGGAACAAAACCAGTGTCAGGACCCCACCTGGGAGACCCCTCACCCTACCCCCAGACCCCACCCAGCCCAGTGCCCATTAGTCACTCACCCCCTGAGGCAAGGGACACACAGACACCTGGCCCCCACCGGTCTGCTCGTAGTAATGGGGGGCCCCAATGAGGACCAGGTCAGTGCTGCCATCTCTGTCCACATCCACTGAGCAGAGGGAGGCCCCAAAGTAGGAGCCAATCTGGAGGGCAGAGTGTCAGTCATCCTGCCCTTTCCTGCCAGAGACATTCCTTCTGGGCCAGGTCCCGCCTCTCCCCTTTCCTGCCAGAGACATTCCTTCTGGGCCAGGTCCCACCTCTCCCCTTTCCTGCCAGAGACATTCCTTCTGGGCCAGGTCCCACCTCTCCCCAGGCAACAGGAACTGCCCCAGGGTCTCTGGTCCCCTTCGTGCTCTCCTTCTCCACCCCTGGCCACCCCTCGCCCTGACCCTTGTGTTCCCCTCTGCTGCCTCCATACCCAACCTGGGTCCCTGTGACTTCTGCCTTTGGCCTCCACTGCCTGGCTGCCTCGGTGAAGATGACAACTTTCCCGGTGTGCTGATGGCGGGGAGCCCCCAGGACCAGGCTCTGCACCCCTTTCCACAGGGCCAGCTCAGTGGAGTAACCTGAGGGGGCCAGGCCTCAGCACAAAGGTCTGCCCCTCCCCACCAGGCCTCTCCCCCTCCCAGACAGCTCGTCCCCAGCCTGTCCCCCACCCCCAGGCTTTTCTCACCCAGGTAAGAGTCCCTCATGTCCACATTCTCCTGAGACATATTGATGAAGGTGGGGTTCATATTTGGGGGGTACAGGAAGGCACCTCCAGACCAGCTGAAGCTCCCCACAGCCCCCAGAACTGGTCTATTCTGGAAGGAAAGGATTTCAGGGCTGAGAGAGGCTGGAACAAGAAGACAGCCTCTTCCAAAGAAGTGCCTGCCTCTGGCCCTCACCAGCAGCCTCTGCACCCCGAACCCCTAATGTCTCTCTATCTATCTCCCCCTGCCACTGTCCCAGTCAGCACCAACCCCTGTCACCCACCACTCTGTCTCCCCCAGTGTTCTCCTCGGCCCCACTTCAACCACCCTAGCACTAAATTTCCTCAAATTCAAATGTACAGCCATTGCCCTGTTGGAAAACCGTTACCAGCCCCCTTAGGAAGGTGCCTAGGACCCTTCCCAGTCAAATCCATGAAAATCTCGCTTTGGCCTGAATACCTCTCTCTCCTTCTCACTTTCTAACACTCAGCTCATCCCTCTGGAAGAGTCACTTCAAAGTCACCTCCTCTTTGAGGTCTTCCTCAGCCCTCCTAGGAAGCCATAGGCATTTCCTCGCTGCACTTCGTTTATGGCCTGTTTAACTTTTTGATATGGATAAATTACAACATCGGTCCCCAACCTTTTTGGCACCACAGAGAAGTTTAACAGAAGACAGTTTTTGCATGCATTGTAGGTAGGAGGTGGGGTGGGGGTGGGGAGCTTAGAGCCTCATAATGAGTGCACAACCTAGATCCCTCACGTGTACAGGTTACAGTGGGGTTTGTACTTTTGTGAGAATCTAATGCCATCGCTGATGTGACAGGAGGCGGAGCTCAAGTGGTGATGCCAGTGATGGGGAGCGGATGAATGTACATGAAGCTTTCCTTCTGCTCACCTCCTGCTGTGCAGCCTGGTTCCTAACAGGCCAGGCCAGGATCAGTCCCCAGCCCTGAGGTTGAGGACCGCAGATTTAGAACATACACAGATGTAGAAAGAAATCTGTACCGAGCTCCCAAGGACCCTTGACCCACCAATCTTGTTTCATTTCTACCAACTCCCACTCACCCCCAAATTACTCTGAAGCAAATCCTTCTGGATACTTTGAACATACGTGTACTTCCTGCATGTCTCTATGGTCTCTTCAGGGTGGCCCTTCTCCCCCCTCTGCCCCCCTCCTCCCAGGCTGCCCCTTGCTTATCTACTGCGGCTGTGCCAGGCCTTCTCTCTCCCTGGCATGGTAAACTCGTTCCTGACTTAGGACTTTTGCATTTGCCTTTTCCTCTACCTGGAGCAATTTCCCCCCAGATTTTCCTAGGGCTGGCCCCTTCTTATCATTCAGCCTCTTCTGACCAGCTCTTTTTTTCTATCCCAACACATAGCACCCTCTGAAAGTCTTGTTTGCTAATTCCTTCCACGTGAATACTCCATGAGATCAGGAACCTTGGCTCCCCTCTTTTCTGCTGTGCTCCCATCACTTGACATACTGCTTGGATGTCTCTCTTCTACTGGACAGTGAACTTGAAGACAGGGTTTCATTCTTATTTACTTCCGGGTCTCAGGTCCTATCCTAGGGCGAGCCCAGAGTTGGTGCCTGAGATCTGTTTATCAAGTACATACTCCACCTACCATTGTGAATACTGAACTGAAGCCTTCTTGGGACATCTCATGCTGAAAGGAGCTACTCGTCTTTGATTGGGTTCCTGTGGGAAACAGGTCACTTAGGTTCCCAGAAGCCAGGGGACCATGAGGACACTCAGCAGAGGGAGGAGAACATGGTCTGGGGCTTGGGTTCTGGGGAGTAATTTTGAGTGAGTTGTGCAAAGGGAGGGACCAAATCAGGACTGTGGGGGACAACTGGGCCAGGACCCCTTTAATTCAAAGGCCCAACCTTATTCCCCACTTACCCTCAACCGCAAAGATCTTCTCCTGTAGATTCTTCTGGATGCTGCCAAGTGCTGCAAAGTTGTTCACCATGAACACATGGTCCTGTGGAGGCGCTGAGCCAATGGTGTCCAGCTCCTGCCTGGCGGTGGGTTCCTGGAAAGCATGTCCCACCTACAGCAGAGAGGCAGCTGAGGCGGAGGAACCCACCAGCCCTTTGCCTGCATAAGGTGCAAGCTGAGTCTGGGGAAGTGATGAAGAAGAGGCCGCACCCCAATGGCATAGCGGATGATGCCAGCTCTCTCTGCCTGGGGGATGACAGCGCTGTATTCCAGGGGATCTTTGTACTTCTGCCCATCAGTGATAACAATGAGGATCTTCTTGGCACGTTCACGGGCTCCATTATCACTATGAAATAGCTCTGTCCTATCAGGTAACAAAAGGAGATGCTTCCTGTGAAATGGATTAATTCTGGAAAGACATCATTTGCCACCCTAGAACCTCATCTGAAGAGGTTGGGAGTCCTGGTAACTTTAGACTCTATCAGGCATCTTAAGAAATCAATTCAGCCCTTTTTGAGAGCCATCCTGGTAATAATTAATAAGAGAAAAATAAAAGTAGTCATATTCTTTATTTCTAAAATTCTTTTTTTTCATTTATTTGAGGCAGAGCCTCAAGCTGTCCCCCTGGGTAGAGTGCCAGTGGCATCAAAGCTCACAGCAACCTCCAACTCCTGGGCTCAAGCGAGTCTCCTGCCTCTGCCTCC
>NW_003852472.1:9454013-9455623 GCF_000181295.1 Otolemur garnettii
GCCCACCACAATGCCCGGCTATTTTTTGGTTGCAGCCGTCATTGTTGTTTGGCGGGCCGGGGCTGGATTCGAACTTGCCACCTTAGGTGTATGTGGCTGGCGCCTTAGCCACTTGAGCCACAGGCGCCGAGCCTATTTCTAAAATTCTATCCACTACTGACCTTCATTCCCAGGAGGCAATAGCTTTGGAGTCAGCTTTGGGCAAGTTACTTAACCTTCCTGAGCCTCTGCTTCTCTCATGCAAGATGAAGATAATAATTGTGCTGGAGCTGGTCTCTAAAGATAGCCCCCAATGAACCATACCTAGCTTCTCTCTCACACTGACTTACTTTCATCAGCAGCATGCAATGGAAATGATACCACACCACTTATGGGCCTAAGACAGTTTGGTATCTTTTGCTTTTAGCCCTGAGCACAAAAAGTCTAGCTACCCTATTGGAGGCACTCAATAGTGTGGCTTCAGGAAGAGACAGGCTCAGCTATTCCAGCTGAGCCCAGCCTTCCAGCCAATCCTGCTTAGGCACCAGACCTGTGAATGAAGTTCTCATGTTCTAGCCTCATACATTTGACCACAGCCACATGAGAGATCCTATTCAAGAACAGCAGAAGAATCATCTAGCTAAGTCCCAGGAACATAAAAAATAATGAAAGAGTTGTTGTTTAAGCCACTAAATTTGGGGAAGGGTTATTAGGCAACACTAGATAACTGAAAATCAGACTATTCTAAAAAGTAAATGAGGTCAAGCTTTTACAAGAGTGAGCGGCCTACAGGTAAGCACTAATAGATAATAGCTGTAATGAATGATTAAGACTGTAACTACATGCTCATGTGAGTCTAGAACTTCAGAGCACACACACATACCAAATAACACACGTATGTCACATACAATACTGGAAACATCACATCTTAACACCTGGGTGGAAAATTACACAGCCATTTCAAACAAAAAACAATAAACACTGTGAAGAGGCTTGGTGCCTATAGCTCAGTGGCTAAGGCACCAGCCACATACACCAGAGCTGGCAGGTTTGAACCCAGCCTGGGCCTGCCAAACAACAGCAACTACAACAAAAAAATAGCCAGGTGTTGTGGTAGGCGCCTATAGTCCCAGCTACTTGGGAGGCTGAGGCAAGATAATCGCTTAAGCCCAAGAGTTGGAGGTTGCTGTGACCTGTGATGCCACAGCACTCTACCTAGAGTGACATAGTGAAAGTCTATGTCCAAAAAAAAAAAAAAAAAAAAAAAACTGTGGGAAAAAATGGAATACGTTTATATGAGCTAGATGAAAAAAGAAAGATGAAAATAATTTCTGCTTTGCCCTGATTGTGACCATATGAAATAAGTCTGAATCAAGACAAGTATAGAAATGGCATTGTGCTATGCTGGTGGGATTTATTGATTCATTTGTACATAACCCTTTCTCCTTGCTAAAATATTGTGAAGTGGCAGATTAGAGGGCCTTAGGAAATAGTCCTTTAAAAAAAAATTTCCTTAATGTTATTGTCATTTTGGGTTTTTCTTTCTTTTTGTAATGAAACTCCTTTTTATGAAACAAGAAAGAAAGAAAGAAAAGAAGGAAGGAAGGAAGGAAGGAAGGAAGGAAGGAAGG
>NW_003852472.1:9455800-9460335 GCF_000181295.1 Otolemur garnettii
AAAGAAAGAAAGAAACCTAATCAGTGGCAGGGAGGGCCAAGCAGCAGCTGAGTTCAGCCCTGAAACTGGTGTGTCTCTGGGGGGTAGAGACTGCTGGGAGATGCACTGCATTCTGTGGGGTACACTGCGTTCTGGGAGGTGCACATTACATTTTAGGCTATGGGAGCAGAGCAGAGTTGGTGAGACCCACATGGACACCCTGGCCTTGTTTGCCTTTCCTACTAGGCCACACCACTGGCATCTAGGAGGGGATACTCCTGTGTGACTTTAAACTTACAGATAAACTTACAGACAGAGGCCTTCCTCCTGGTCACCCAGAAATAAAGAGAGGGTACATTTGGTGGGAACATCTATTACCCTGGATGCCCCCACCAAATTCTAGCACTACCCGGAGAGTAGCAATCCAAGAGTGTGTGTGGGAAGCCAAGGATCCCAGATACTCAGGTCAGCTCTTTCCCACAAGAACCATGTCCCCTTCTTTCTAGCTTTAGCACTTAAACCATTTTCTGCATGGGCCACCTGGCCCCCATGCTGGGTAGCACACAGTAAGCACACAGTTATCATAGAGGGGGTGCATGGATAAGGAATGAGAAGGGCTGTGCTGACTCAGCACTAGGAGGTGAGTGTGGCAGCCACATTGGGCACAGGAGGGGAAGCTTACACCACTTTCTGGATGCCTGTGGCCGTGTATGTCAGGCCATTCAGCTGGTTGATGGGATCCACCAGGTTCTGAGGGCTTGCGCTATTCTGGAACTCAGTGAAGGTGAAATGGATCTTCAACAGGTTTGAGTACTGCAACAATGAGAACTGCAAAGGCCAAGAGGAGGGTCCCATGACTTGGTGTTTGTTATTATTATTATTTTTGGCAATTTTTGGCCAGGGCCTGGCTTGAACCCCACACCTGGTATATGGGGCCAGTGCCCTACTCCTTGAGCCACAGGCGCCACCCTATTGTTATTATTTTTAATACGCTTTTTATTTTGGAATAAATTTGAATTTACAGATCATTTCCCACGTGTTCTGGTGGTCCTACAAATAATACTATATATGAAACCCAGAAAAAAACGGAGCCAAAAATACACAAAGATAACTGGAAAATCAAAACCAAATAATGTTGCTTTCATAGTTCACAAAGATTGAGAATTTGATGGTAGGGGCAGGATGGCAGACTAGAAACAGCCCACAGATGCCAGTCTCCAGGAGAGGCTGGAAAGTGGCAGGTGGATGACCACCTACAGATGGGCTTTCTTGCAAAGAGCCTTGTAAATCACCAGAGAAGCTACAGGGGACATTCAGAGTGAAAGTGAGGCTGACAGGACCACAGTTTACAAGAAAATAACCTTGCCAACCACAGTATTCCTTATGCTTAGATTTTTTAAAAATCATATAACACATGAAATCAATTCATATCCTCATTTCTTAAGAATTTGTGTGCACACACATACACACATGCTAGTTGCTGGGAAATAAAATACATAAAGAAATCATGAGTTACCTAGAAAACATAATGAAATCATCAATCATTTGAGCTGCCTTCAGGAAATTTCATAGCAAAATTATTTTTACATACTTTCAATGTTTTTTTTTTTTTTTTTTTTTGAGACAGAGCCTCAAGCTGTCCCCCTAGGTAGAGTGCCGTGGCATTACAGCTCACAGCAACCTCCAACTCCTAGGCTCAAGCGAGTCTCCTGCCTCCGCCTCCCAAGTAGCTGGGACCACAGGCGCCCGCTACAACGCCTGGCTATTTTTTGGTTGCAGCCGTCATTGTTGTTTGGCGGGTCCGGGCTGGGGATTCGAACCCGCCACCTTAGGTGTACGTGGCTGGCGCCTTAGCTGGTTGAGCTATAGGCGCTGAGCCACTTTCAATGTTTTTAAATAGCAAAATTGTTGTATTTCGCATGGCATGTGGATACATGCCATAGGGGACTCTTCTAGGTCAGCCCTGCACTGGGACCTTGCTTTGACCTTGGACCCTAGCCTCATCACAGCAAAGCTCCATTAAGCCACACCTCAGGTCTGCCTCCACCACCCCACCCCCAGGTCTCAGGTGCCCAGTCTTCACCAGGGTATTTGTGCCCTTGAAGTGGTCCATCACAGCTCTGACGAAGTCCTTCATCTGTTTAAATTCATTTGGGTTAATGCTTCCAGAGCCGTCGATCAGGAAGACAATGTCTATCTCTTGACTGGGACACTCTACAAGGAAGGAAGGAAAAACCCGAAATGCATGGCAGGTTTTAGCCATCTCTTGGGGCCCAGAAACCCCTCCTGCTCAGCATAGTCAGGAGGTATTCTTGGCATTCCCACCTGGTTTCCAAACCCCTTCCCAGAGGAGGCCAAATCTGCTATCCAGCCCTGTCCTCTCAGGGGAGTCTCTGTTGCTCCCTTCTCTTCCTCCATGCCCTGAGAAGCAGGGAAGGAGTCGAGGACAGGGGTCAGGTGAGCTCTTTGTTCACTTAGTCAACAAATATTTCTTAACCACATATTCTAGAGATGTTATAGAGCGTGAGGAAGGCATTTTAGCAAACTGGTTCAGAGTGTACATTCTGGAACCAGGGTGGCTGGACCCAAAGCCTAGCCCTGCCACTTGCTAACTGGTCGACTCAGGCAAGCTACTTAACTTCTCTGGGCTCCAGTTTCCCCATCTGCAAAATGAAGATAATAATAGTGCCTGCCACGTAGGATTGCCACAAACATAACACAAACATATTAATATATGTATATAGATGCTTAAGATGGGGCTCAGCCCTCCAAGGGTCAGCTGTTATCCCTGTCCTCACTGGGGACCAGGCATTTTCTAGACCTATAGGATACACCAGTAGGGTATGCTGGGGGATGCCATCCAGAGCTACCCACTTCCAGGTCTGAGACTCTCATTCCCAGTGGCACAAGTCGACTGTGGGTGGCTCTCAGCTGAGTCCTTGCTAGGCATGATTCCTGAACCTGGGTATCCCAGGGGTATCTCCTGAACCTGGAGGTACCTGTATGCAATGCCTGGTTCAAAGCCTGAAGGGCCAGCTGGGCTTCAAGCTCCCTACAGGCTGGCTAAGACCTCTGTATGGTTACATCACAGTCCGTCCTGTCCCCCTTCTGGCCCTGCTTCCTTCATTTTCTCACAGATATTTCTCCCAAGAACAATTCCACAGGGTCTGTTTCTGGGGAAATTTGACCTGAGACTATAGTTTCAAAAAGGTTACTACCCCTGCCCTGGTGCAGTTCACACTGCACGTAAATGAGTAAGATTTTCAGGCTGTTCCCAGCCTTGTATTGGCGGGAGGCTGTGGCCTCTGTGCAGGACCCAGTCGCTGCCTCCACCAACACCCACATCCTGTGTTCTCTCAGAGTGTTGGAAGATCAGGCCACCACGGCGCCGAGGTGTGATGCCCATACCCCATGGCTGTGGTTGCTGCCTTTTGCCCACTACTGAAGAAAAAAATGCCTTTTCCTCTTCCCCATCCCCCTTGCTCAACAGCTGGTGCTTCAAGGCTGCAGAAAAGAAACTGAAGCTCATTCTCTTTCTTGCTTCTTTGATGACTAGAGAATCCAGCCGTCCACAGGGCAGGCTGAGGATCCCACAGGTGCTCCCCTTTCTGCCCATTAGTATGGCCACATCTGGGTAGCCAACACCTTACATTGTATCCGCTTTTTCAGCTTCATCATGAAACCACCCCCCTTGTCCTCTATCAGGCCAGATCTGTGACAGCCTGTCTCATTAAGGCTCGTCTGCTTCTTGTTCCTGTTATTGTATCCACTGAACTTCAACAGCAGGTGCCGGGATGTGTCCTTTTGAAATCGGACCCCACCGATCAGGCAAGGTCAGGTCAAGCTCTGGGCTCTGCTCCTTTCTCTCAGTGGGAACTCATCTCTCTGAGCCTGGGTTTTCTCATCCTGCCCACCACCCAGGGATCTGCTGAAACTGCAGCAAGGTGATTCCTACCAGGTGCCCAGCACTGCCTGACACACGGGTGCCCAGTTCCCTCCACTTGAACTCAAACTTGCCTTGCCTGCACCAGGTTTATGTTCCTGTGTCCCACTTTCATTAGGCATCCTACCTTACGAGCTCCAGAGACATTCATGCGAAGACACCTACCTACTTGTGGTTAGGTACCACATCACCTGCCCCGGCTTCACACACATCTCATGGTGTGAGATGGTATGGTGTGCTAGGCGTGGTACTCCCAAGAGCCATAGAAGCCTCTCCTTCCTTCCCTCTGCCCCCTCTCTGAACCCTGTTCTCACTTTTTGGTCTGAGGTGTTTCTGCTGCTGTCCCATCTTTGGCTAAAAGCCCACCATGCCTGGCATGCTAGCCTCTCCGCTCTAAAGTCCTGTTCTCAGTCAGCACCCTGAGTGGCCCCAGCATCCCTCTCATGCCACAGATGAGGTAGTCTATCTGGATCTTCCTCCTAGGCCAAACATACAGTCCAGTGCTGGAAGATCAGTCCGGATGTTGATCCCAAGTGTCAGGCCAGGATCTAAGCATTTTATATGAATTAAATCTTTAATCTTCATTACAACCCAAATTATTTTATTTTATTTT
>NW_003852472.1:9460542-9475839 GCF_000181295.1 Otolemur garnettii
GATTCGAACCCGCCACCTTAGGTGTATGTGGCTGGTGCCTTAGCCGCTTGAGCCACAGGCACCGAGCCACAACCCAAATTATTAAGCCCCCTTTCACCAATGAAAACTGAAGCCCAGGGAATGAAGTCACTTGCCCATGGACATGGAAAACAAACTTGGGTACCACCATGATGCAGACTGACTCTCAGAAAGGTGCCACCATTGTGTCCCTAAGCTGTGATCTTTGTGGAAGACATTGATCCTGACAAAACTGTGCATGACACTTTCCACAGCCCTATCATTTACTCCCCTCAGAGGGGAGGAGTTAGTCTGGGGAATCCTGGCAGCTCAGCAGTAAACCCTCCAGAAGAACTGCTTCCCTTACAGATTTTCATACTCACCACGTTTTCCAAGAAGCGTCCATGCCCCTGTTGGCAACTGTAAGACTCTCCTACCCACCCCCAGCCAATACCCTGGAGCTCCCCTTTGCACCAGCAGAACTCTCACCCCTCAATCAGTATGGGGCTCCCACCCTCAGTGGCCTTCCCTGCTAGGCCACAGTGTGCTCACACCCTCCTTCGGCTTATGGAGACTCTTAGCCACACTCAGTCCTCCAGGAAGGGAACATGGGGTAGGCGGGTGAGACTCAGGCCTCATGATCTTCCCTCTCCTCTGTGCCATTATGTGCCCCACAGAGAATCGCTGTTTACAAGGGACCTACCCGGCAGGGCAGCTGGGACTGTCCGGATGATCTGCAGGTGGGAGTCCAGCAGGAGGCAGGAGCCTTTTGCGTACATGTTCTCCCCACAGGCTCTGTGCATGGTAGGGCCACAGGCCTGGAGGCAAAAGCTGTGAGCAAGGGGTCCCCCAGAGCACCTCCTCCTCTTCCAGCCAGCTCCCCCTCCCACAACCCTCCTGTGACCCAGAACCACTCACCAGCAGCCAGAAGTGGTTGGAGGAGACTGCCAGGGACAGGCCCAGGGATATGTTTACAGCTTCTGGGGGGACTGAGAGGGCAGACACACATGGTCACACTCAGGGCCACAACTTCATTTGGGGGGAGTCTGGGCTGGAAGGTGAAGGGGATGACTTGGGTCCAGGAGGTTTGTGGGGGTGGGGTCCCAATTCCTGGGTTGGGTCACTCACTGTGCAGTGAGATGGGCTGGCATATGCTGGTGGAAGATGCACAGTCGTACAAACGTCCTGTTTTGTTGACTGCCACCACCTCCAGAGGGGCTCCTACCACGAGTCTGGAGGCAAAACCACGACATAGTCACAGGAAGGGTAGGAACAGGGGGCACTTTGGAAAAGAGGAAGTTTCTTATGATGGGGAACTGAGACTTTTACCACTTAGAGGCTGTTCAAAAAACAAAACTTGAGCAAGACGGAGACTTCATCTCTACCAAAAATGGAAAAATCAGCTGGGTGTTGTGGCAGGCACCTATAGTCTCAGCTACTTGAGACGCTGAGGCAAGAGGATCACTTAAGCCTAAGAATTAGAGGTTGCTGTCAGCTATGACAACATGGCACTCTACCCAGGGTAACAGAACGAGACTCTGCCTAAAAAAAAACAAAAAACAAAAACAAGAAACCAAAAAACACCCCAGGGCCTCAGTTTAACCCACATATGCCTAAGGACTATGCTGTGGTTTCATTTATTTGTTTTTGAACTTGCACACCTAAATATATGTGCGTGTATGTATATATAAATGGTTTGGACTTTTTAAAACATTCACCAAAAATAAAACTACTTAAAAACCAAAATGGCATTTTCCAATCATGAGTAAGTGCACTGCATTTCTGAAATGCCATCATTGTGAGCCACCCAAGAAATAGACCATCTCAAGTTAAAGGGAACAATTTCCCAAAGCCAGAAGCTTTCATAGCAAATAGTTGATTCTGTAATTAATAGAACACACTTCAGTATAATGCAAACAATTAAGTTGAACAATTTAAAGCAGCTGTGCCAGAATCATACTTCTATCTATAGTTATGAAATACAGCATATATACATATATAGGTATATAAATCTGTAGTTACACAAATGTAAAACTCACTCAGCAGGGGAAAAAAATCTTAATTTTGAAGACATTATATCATTACCAACAACATCCCCACCCAGATGAGAAAAGTAGGCAAATACTGGTGTATTTTAATTAGCAAAGCAAGGCTTAGTTAAATGGGTACTTGAGGTTCCTTCTAGAGAAAACCATTTTTTTTTTTTTTGTGGTTTTTGGCTGGGGCTGGGTTTGAACCCACCACCCTACTCCTTTGAGCCACAGGCACTGCCCAAGAGAACCATTTCTTTACAGAAAGACGTAATCCCTGTGTGTCATAATTCCTGGAAAAATCTAAGACATCTAAGAAAAATCTAAAACAAAGCCTAAGACTTTGCTAATGAAAATCTGAACAGATGGCTAGAGGAATAGTAGTTTGGGAGCTGCTAGCCTACACGGGGGACAAACTTTTAGTCTAAACTATTGACCTACATGTTTTTTCTTCACCCCAACCCATTCCTTCCATGTAGGCTCAATCTTTTCCTGGATTCTCAACAGAATCCAAGAAAAACAATAACTTCATAGAAATCAAAATGATACCAACTATACACTAGTTTACTTTGTTGTAAAGACTGGTGAATGGGGTGGTGCCTCTGGCTCAGTGAGTAGGGCGCCAGCCCCATATACCAAGGGTGGCGGGTTTGAACACGGCCCTCGCCAAACTGCAACAAAAAAAAATCCGGGCATTGTGGTGGGCGCCTGTAGTCCCAGCTTCTTGGGAGGCTGAGGCAAGAGAATCGCCTAAGCCCAAAAGCTGGAGGTTGCTGTGAGCTGTGATGTCACAGCGCTCTACAAAGGGCGACAAAGTGAGATTCTTTCTCTAAAAAAAAAAAAAAAAAGACTGGTGAATGATGATCAATAAATAGCTTTATATTCTTTTTTTTTTTTAATGAGGACTGAAAACACATTGGTGGTGATGGAAGACAGAACAGAGATTATCCTTGGATTTGCTGGGTGTTGGGTGATGAGGAGGGACCCAACAAGGGAAGCCTGATGCCTGCAAGCTTTTACTTATGCTCAGTCTGATGTAGGTGGGGGTTACCAGGTATGCACATACATAATAATTCATTGAGTTAGACCTTTCAGATTCGTGCACTTTGCTCTGTTACATTTCAGAACAAACTGCCTGGCAATTACTTCCATCACCGGGGCAGCCTGCTAGGTGAGGAAGGGGGAGGGATGTGTATTTGGAACTCAGTGACCTCTGTAGCTCTTTGCTGGCCAACTGATCCTCAGAGGCTCCCTGCCAACACCACCTTCCCTGTAGAGGCTCCTGGAATTCCCCCTCCTCCAGTTTGATCTCTCCCTTCCTATGCCTCTCAGAGTTTGGTTATGCCTGTGTCACATGGTGACTTGAACTCTCTAAGACACGAGAATGTGAGCTCCTAGAGTCAGGGCCAGGGACATAATTTGTGGGCAAATGAAAATGTGGGATCTCTTGGGGTTAAAGGGAGTTCTTTGTTTCCTTCTGTACTCCCCCACACCCTCACCCTGGTATTTTTTACTTGCAATTTAGTGCTACACTTCCTTGGGCTCAGGGATACTCACAAGGTGAATGCACCCAACCCTGACTAGCTGGTGCCAGGGGCATAGGGCAGCAGCAGTCACTGTGCATTAGGGGAAACCAGCAGCTGAGGCCCCTTCCCTGGGAGGCAGTGTGAGGAGGGGCTGCCTGTGAGCTAAGGATTTAAGCTCCCAGTTTATCTCGATCCTCCCATCAGTCTTTACTTACAAAACACAGATGTCAAGATAAAATCATTCAGGCTTTCAAGAGGCCAAGGCAGAACGTTAAACTCCAAGTTTAAAGAATGCGGGCCCTCTGTGACTGCATTATCTTGCTTAGAGTTTTGCCACCCTTCCTAGGATGGTGAATAATACCCAGTAGAGTCAGGGGCCTCAGAGGAACCATGGAAAGCCTTTCTCGTCCATGCTGTCTTTCCACCCACCCTAGGATGCTACAGGTGGCCACCTGCCTGCAGGACATGAGAGGAAGGAGGTAAGAGGGTGAATGGGTCCTACCGAGATCTGCCAAACTGCACCACGCTCTGTCCAAAGCTGTCTGCATCCCCTTGGAAGATGATGGGCTCCTCTACGTCCAGGTTGAATCCATGGTAAGAAGCCAGGGCTGAGGAAGATATGGGCAAAGGGTCAGAGGAGCCCCATCCCCTCTGGCCCCTGGCCTCTTGAAACCTACTCCAGTCTGTGTTCCCATCTGCCAAAGAGGACAAGCCCACTCCTTTCACCCTGTTGATTGACTAATTTGCCATTTGTGTGGTTCCCATCCCTCTCCCGCCCTCAGAAATAATCAGACCACAATACAAAGGACAGCAATCCAGGGAAATGCCTGGACACTTCAGAGGACATCCACGACCTGAAATTAGGCTAGTCACCTACTGGTATGTTAGATCAGGAATGTCCCATAAAGATGAGGTGATCATAACATTTACAGTCTAAACTGGGACCGTCCGAGACCAAAAGGGGCACCATTCATAACATTATGGCAGGGACTGCCCCAGACGAACCCAGCACCTGGGCACCCTATTAAAGACTGCCCTGCTCAGCTTCTCATTACACAGAGACACCACCATCTAGATTGGGGAACAGATATAGAATTCCGCAACTGATTATGTGTACATGGGTAAATGTCTGTTTCCTGCATTCCTTTCTTGGTACCAGGCTCTAAGGCAGTGGCTCTCAACCTTCCTAATGTCATGCCCTTTAATACAGTTCCTATGGGTCACAATCCACAAGTTGAGAACTGCTGCTCTAAGAGGAATGGAGTACATCTGTCCTGTCCTGTCCTGTCCTGGCTGAGCAGGTGTCTGATTATTGTTTGGTGACCAACCCAGAACTGCACAGCAAGTCACTGGCACAGCCAGGATTCCAACTCACTCTCCTGATCCTCGACCATCACACCACCCTCACTGGTGGCTAAGCTCCAAGGCCTCAGGGGGCAGCCCCACATTTCAAGAGTTTTTTTCTGACTCCTCCACTCCCAAGCAGCCATCTCTCCTCCTCATTCCCCTAGAATTCCCATCTGTCTCTGGACTGAGGAGTCAACTTCACTCCCAAGAGTAGGGAAGACCTAGGGTTCAAGCATCTGGTTAGGTAGTGACAGGGAGGTCCTCTGGGATCCTTGGTGGAGGCCAGATAAGTTTAGGGACCTGGGACCCTACCATGGCCACACGCAAGGGACACTTACATCTTACACTTTCTTTCCTTAAGAGATTATATGTCTGAGTCTAGAAGCAGCCGCTATGGTCTGGCAAGGTATAGAGGGGCTCAGACTCAAGTGCTTCCTGAGCTGGGCAGGTGATGTCAGTGAGCACAGTGGGGGGAAGGTTGCGCCAGGGAATGGTGGACCCTTAGGGCTCCTGCCCTTCTAAGGGGGCAGTCATTACCAGGCTCCAGTACCTAAAGCTGCCAGACCATCTTATTTCTCAAGATAACCTAGAAAGGTAGCTAATCTGAGGATTTTGTATGCGATCTGATTTTTAAATGACACGTGAAGGTGGTCCTGACACAGTTTTCAGCTGGTGCACTGTTCTCTTGGCAGCAGTGAACAGCCTACCTGTAATCAGGACTTGGGGGGAAATCCAAGCCCAGGGAGGTGGCATAAGCTTTCTCCACCCCCCATGGCTTCTGTGGCTTCTGCCTCAGTGGGGTTGTTGAGGCAGACCAGGGCCCCATGACTATGAATGGGAATGGGGAGGCCTGAGTCTAGAGGGGCAGCTTACTCTCCACCTGAGCCCATCTTCCCTCTCCTTTGTGTGGGTCACACCTTCCCACTGCAGGCTGTTTGAACACAAGGCTACTCCCCCACCTTCAGCTCAACCACCAGCCCCCAACCTGCCTCACCAGACAGAGATCCTCTCATGCCCCCACAAATCTCCTCCCCAGTCCTCCCACTTACCAGCCAGGAGCAGCATGATGCCAAAGGCCATTGCTGAACAGCACATTGAGGGGGAAGCAGAAAGCTGGGTAACAGAGCACGGAAGGGTGCTCAGCATCCTGGGGGGTAGTTAAAATAATGACTCAGGGCCTCTACGTGGCAGGAGGAGGGGCGCAGTGGGGAAGAGGGCCTGGGTTAATCATAGAATAGGAATGGGGGCAGAGAGGCCAGACACCGTGGGCAAAAATGCCTCGTACTCTCCCCCACCCACCGCTACTGCAGAGATCTGGTATCCAGAGGGCCCCCCGCAGCTCTCTGGGAATACACACAGTGGCCAGGGGAGATGCAGAACAGATAGCTCCAGAGGGCCTGACGGGGGATGTGAGAGAGAGGCAGAGCCCCTGTCAGAGCACCAGAGGTGGAGAAAGGGGGACAAGGGGGTGTGCTCAGGGTGCTCTTTAATAAAAGGAGACCCCTTCAAGAGGAAAATAGATAGCCAAAAGGGTTAAGTCATACAGTAGAGTACTACTCAGCAAGCAAGAACAGGGCGCGGTGGCTGTAATCCTAGCACTCTGGGAGGCCAAGGCAGGAGAATTACTTCAGCTCAGGAGTTCAACACCAGCTTAAACAACAGCAAGACCCCATTTCTACTAAAATTTTAAAAAATTAGCTGGGAGTAATGGTGGGTACCTGAGACCAAAAGGGGTGCCATTCATAAAATGATGGCTACTTGAGAGGCTGAGGCAGGAGAATCGCTTGAGTACAGGAGTTTGAGGTTCCTGTGAGCTATGATGATGCCACTGTACTCTAGCCTGGGTGACAGAGAGAAACGTTATCTCAAAGAAAAGGAAAAAATGGCTATAGCTTTTTGCAACAACAAAGGGGAACTCAGTTTTCTCAGATGAAAGAAGCCAGCCACCAGAATGCACAAGGTCTAACTCCTCTCATGTGAAGTTCAAGAACAGACAGAACTAATCCATAAAGATAGAAGTCAGAACAGTGATTGCCTCCAGACACCAGAATGCACCAGGTCTAACCCCTCTCATCTGAAGTTTAAGAACAGACAAAATTGATCTGTAAAGATAGAAGTCAGAACAATGATTGCCTCTGGTGGGGTGAGAAAGGAACTTTTAACATTTGGTAAATTTAGAATTTAACCCGATATTTTAGGCCAGGTGGCTTATGCCTGTAATCCCAGTGCTTTGTGAGGCTGAGGCAGGAGGATCACTTGAGGCCAGGAGTTTGAGACCAATCTGGGTAACATAACTAGACCTCCCCCATTTCTACAAAAAAATGAGTTGCCCCTGGTGGTGCCTGTCTGTATAGACCTAGCTACTTAGGAGGCTGAGGTGGTGAGGTCAAGGTCACAATGAGCTACGATCATGCCACTGTACTCCAGCCTGGGTGACAGAGCAAGACACTGTCTCTAAAAGCAAAACAAAACAATCAGTAGTTTAACATTTGTTAAATCATGGGTGGGTGGTGGTTGTTATCTTCTATCAATTTCTGTGCATTTGAAACATTTCACAAATAAAAATAAAAACATGCAAAAAAGGTCCTTTGTATAAAAGCCCAGGAATAGATTTTGAAGCTTAAAATATATGACCAAGTCCCTTCCTATAGCACTAATTATTTTGTGTATATATGTGAGAGTTACTTAAAACATACAAAATATAAGATTAAATGTCTACTATAAACAATATAAGAGTTTTCTGCACAAAAATTTCACATCTATTTATTTGAACTGATATTTAACAGACAGAGGAAATTAAAAGTGAAGCATTGCCAATGCTCTTGTAGCAACAGGGCTGAGGCTGACATACCTACTTCCCCTGTGGACTGCCAAGGTCAAGTTGAGTGACAGCCTTCTCCTTCTTATACTGAGGAGAAGCTGCAGAGCCCATCATCAGTTCTGTGGATCTGTGAACTTTTCTCTGTCTTTGGAACCACAAAACGATTTTTTTTGAGACAGAGCCTTAAGCTGTCACCCCGGGTAGAGTACTGTGGCATCACAGCTCACAGCAACTTCCAATTCCTGGGTTTAAGTGATTCTCTTGCCTCAGCCTCCCAAGTAGCTGGGACTATAGGCCCCCACCACGACACCCGGCCATTTTGGGTTGTAGTTGTCATTGCTGTTTGGCAGGTCCAGGCTGGATTCGAACCTGCCAGCCCTGGTGTATGTGGCTGGCGCCTTAGCCACTTGAGCTACAGGCGCCGAGCCAATACAAAATAATTTTTAAACGATCCTCCTTAATCCTCAATCTAAAGATGTCTTCATATTATCCACAGTCACCACACTTCATCTTTTAGACACAATCTTGAATGGCATCTAATTTGCATGCATAATGTTTACTTTGGGACTTCATTCCATGCTTGGGACTAACATTTTTCTGATTTTAGCAACCATAAAAATCTCCAACTTTGCCTTACTTCTGTTATGGCTTATCTCAGCAAAAGTTTGTTTCCTACTCATTTTTAGAGAACAATAAGGGTACAATGCAAATGCTTGCAAAGGCCACACACTGTTGGGAAAGCACCTTCTTCCCAGGCCCAGTGCAGAAGCTGTCAAGGCTCTGACTCCCACAGCAGCAGTAGAAGATGCTCCTCCAGTTTGGGGCATCCTGGGGGGACTTAACAGGGAGTCTACACTTACAAGAACCACCATTCTTCAGTAATTTTTAAAAACATATATATCGGTGGTGCCCGTGGCTCAAGGAGTAGGGTGCTGGCCCCATATACCAGAGGTAATGGGTTCAAACCTAGCCCTGGCCAAAAACTGCAAGAAAAAAAATTTTTTTTAAATAACAAAATGGCATATTTCATAATATTTTCTAATCAGGGTGAGGGAGGATACTTTTGCAACCTTTCTGTCTTTTTTTTAGAGACAGAGTCTCACTTTATCACCCTCGGTAGAGTGCTGCGGCATCACAGCTCACAGCAACCTCCAACTCCTGGGCTTAGGCGATTCTCTTGCCTCAGCTACCCGAGTAGGTAGGACTACAGGCGCCCACCACAATGCCTGGCTATTTTTTGGTTGCACTTTGGACGGGGCTTGGTTCAAACTCACCACCTTCGGTATATGGGGTTATCGCCCTACCCACTGAGCCACAGGCGCTGCCCCTGCAACCTTTCTTCAGAAAGATCTGTACCTGTCTTATATAGAAAAATGTGATTCACAGGTCCCCGTAAGCTTATGCGCCACATCCAGTGTTTTGTTTAATTTTTCTTCATCCTTATGTTGACTAAAGAAGAAAATTATAACTTGCAACTGTAGGTTACTGGGCAGGCATTGATGTCACCAGCATGTGTTAATGGCTGTGTGTGATAGGTCTGGATTTTCAAATAAAACATGAACCGCTAAGTTGTATAGATTACCATCAGAATTTCATCAAGTGCTAAGACAGTGAGAATTCCCAGGCAGGGACAGGGAGTTATGGACTCAAATTCAGGGATAGTAGCAAATGGATTCCTCATCCTGCTGTTGGTCACATTTGATTATACCCAACAATGCATCAGTTATTATTTGTTTTCCTCTGTTGAGTATAGAACACCTTCAAGTAAAGAGTAGGACAAAGGTTACCAGAGGCAGGGAAGGGCGGGAGGAAGGGTGATAGGGAGAGACTTGTTAAAGGATACAAAATTATAGCTAGACAGGAGGAGTGTTCTAGGTTCTATATAATACTGTCTAATGACTATGGTTAGCAATAATATATTTTTTCAAATAGCTAGAAGACAGGATATCGAATATCCTGAGCACAAAATAAAAAAGATAAATGTTTGAGATGATGGATGTGTTCATTACCCTGATCTGATCAGTATACAAAATATGTTGAAACATCACATTGTACATTGAAATACATACAAGTGGTGTGTGTCAATTAAAAAAAATAAATAAAAAACAATTTTAACTTAATATATATCTTAATAAAGATATATTTGCACAGTAAGGACAACAACTTTAGGTCAGGAAAAAGTTTGTAGCATCATTTTTAAAATTTTTCTTTAAATTTTTATTTTTATTTATTTAAGTTTTTAGACATAGGGTCTCACTCTGTCACCCAGGATGGCTTGCAGTGCTACAATCAGAACTCACAGCAACCTCCAACTCCTGGGTTCAGGCAATCCTCCTACCTCAGTGTCTCATGTAGTTAGGATTATGGGTGTATACCACTACACCTGGCTAATTTTTTTCCCTGGTTTTGTATAGATGAGGTCTTGCTATATTGCCCAGGCCAGTTTTCAACTCTTGTGCTAAAGTGATCCTCCCATCTCAGCCTCCCAAAGTGCTGGAATTACCTTACATCTGTAACACTTAACATAATTTGATGTTAAGAAATCCCAATAGCTTTTCCTTAGCATTTAAAATTATAATATTTAGGCCTTAGCATTAAGAAATCCCAATAGCTTTTCCTTAGCATTTAAAATTATAATATTTAGGCCTTAGCATTAAGAAATCCCAATAGCTTTTCCTTAGCATTTAAAATTATAATATTTAGGCCTTAGCATTAAAAATTATAATATTTATAATATGATGCTGAGCTGGGCAGCTTGAACAAACCATTTAAAATTGAAAAACTAGGCTAATAGTCACCATCATGAAGTGTTTTAAATCTCATTGGTCATTTTTAAATCCCACATGATTACAGTGGAATACTACTTGGCAATGAAAAGGAACGAAGGATTCACACCAAGGGAATAATGCAAGTTTTCCACTAAATAACAAAAACATTGTGCTAGCCTAGAGTGCTCAGCAAAGATGTTACAGAATAGACTAGGCAGGTACCAGGATAACTACTGCTCTGAAACAATCTGCTGAAACTGGCCCTCACTGCAGTACAGCTGCTTGGGTTGTCCTATAGCATCCTTTAGTTAACTGTGATACTAACATTCCCCACC
The DNA here is from genome assembly GCF_000181295.1 of Otolemur garnettii. Classification (NCBI taxonomy): domain Eukaryota; kingdom Metazoa; phylum Chordata; class Mammalia; order Primates; family Galagidae; genus Otolemur; species Otolemur garnettii. The sequence goes on from NW_003852472.1 coordinate 9,471,367, forward strand.
TAGCAGAAAATGGAAATACTGTTAACATAATATGGGTTGTGTGAAGGTATATGATGATGGCACTGTGGCTGGGTGATTTATTTTATTGTGAACAAGCAAAGATATAATGTAAACACTTTGCCTTACTCTTTGGGAAGAGATTTAAAGCAACACAACAAGGTGGGCAGATGCAGATTTTGCATGCAAGAAAACTCCAGTGGAAGAAATTCCTGCATTGCCCAGAAGCCAGCAGCCTTGTAAGTAACCGCTAATAACCTCATAGAACTCATGAAGCCGGACTTGTCTGGGTCATTCTTTGGTCTCCTGGCTCCCTCTCTGTCTGAGGGGTGGGCAGTTTTTCTATATTGTTATAGGATTTTCTCCAACCACATACATGCAACAATATAAATAAATCTCAAAATAATTATGCAGAGTGAAAGAAGCCAAATACAAAATGATTAAATATTGCATGATTCCAGTAATACAAAATCTATACAATGCAAACTAATCTATAATAGAAAGCAAATCAGTAGTTGCCTGGGTAGAAGAGAGCAAGGAATTAAAAAGAGGCAAGAGGTTGCAAAACTGGTTATCCACATGTAAAAGAATAAATTTGGACCATGACTATACATTAGATTATATACAAAAATGGGCTCAAAATGCATCAAAGACCCAAACGTAATAGGTAAAACTATAAAACTCTCAGAAGAAAACACAGGGCAAAGGCTTCAAGACACTGGACTTGGCAAAGGTTTCTTGGATATAGTACCAAAAGTACAAGCAACAAAAGACAAAAATAGGGCTCAGTGCCTGTGGCTCAAGCGGCTAAGGCGCCAGCCACATACACCGGAGCTGGTGGGTTCGAATCCAGCCTGGGCCTGCCAAACAACAATGATGGCTGTAACCAAAAAATAGCCGGGTGTTGTGACAGGCGCCTGTAGTCTCAGCTACTTGGGAGGTGGAGGCAAGAGAATTGCTTAAGCCCAGGAGTTGGAGGTTGCTGTGAGCTATGATGCCACAGCACTCTACCCAGGGAGAAAGCTTGAGGCTCTGTCTCAAAAAAAAAAAAAAAAAAAAAGACAAAAATAGGTAAGCTGAACAACATCAAAATTAAAACCTTCAGGGGGTGAAAGGATATAATCAACAGAGTGACAGGAAACTTATGGGATGAGAAAAATATTTGCAAATAGCAAATCTCATGGGGAGTTTATACAGAGTATTTAAAGAATTTGAACTCTTACAACTTAACAACAAAAAACCAACAACCCAGCAGAAAAGTACAACCCAGCAAAGGACTTAAATAGACATTTCTCCAAAGAAAATATTCATATTGCCGGTGCAGAGGCTCACACCTGTAAGCCTAGCACTGTAGAAGGCTGAGCTCAAGAGTTCGAGACCAGCCTGAGCCAGAGCAAGACCCCGTCTCTAAAAATAGCTGGTCGCCCCTGTAGTCCCAGCTACTTGGGAAGCTGAGGCAAGAGGATCACTTGAGCCCAAGAGTTTGAGGTTGCTGCGAACTATGCCAACATGGCCCTCTACCAAGGGTGACAAAATAAAATTCTGTCTCAAAAGAAAAAAAAAGAATATATGCATATTACCAACAGCACTTGGAAAGATGCTCGACAACATAAATCATTAGGAAAATCCAAATCCAATTTACAATGAGATATGACCTCACACTCATTACAGCAGCTACTATCAATACAAACCAAAAAACCCCCACAAGTAAGTGTAAGGATGTGAAGAAATCAGATACAAGGTTGGTGAAAATTGAAAATGGTACAGATACTATAGAAAACAATATGACTATTCCTCCAAAAATTAGAAATTTTACTTCTGGGTAGAGGAGAGGAAGGAATTAAAAAGAGGCAAGAGGTTGGGAAAACTGGTGTAAAGTCAAAGGAATTGAAAGCAGAGTCTTGAAGGTATATTTCTACACCCACGTTTGTAGCAGCATTATTAACAGGACATTAACAGAACCTGCATATCCACTGACAGATGAATGGATAAACAAAACGTGATACACATACACAGTGGAATGTTACGCAACCTTAAAAAGGAAGGAAATGCTTACACATGCGACGATATGGGTGAAACTTTAAAACGTTACTTTGAGTTTTATAATAAGCCAGGTATGATTCCACTTATATGATGTACCAAAGTAGTCAAATTCACAGAATCAGAGAGTAGAAGGGTGGTTGCCAGGAGCTAGGGAGTGGGGAAAATCAGGAGCAGTTTAATGGATACAGGGTTTCAGTTTTACAAGATGAAAAGAGTTCTTGAGATTGGTTACAGTACTAAACGACAGTCTGAACACACTACTAAATGGTACAGGGCACAAATGGTCAAGATGGTAAATCAATGCATGTATTTTTTTTTTTTTTGAGACAGAGCCTCAAGCGGTCTCCCTGGGTAGAGTGCTGTGGCATCATAGCTCACAGTAACCTCCAACTCCTGGGCTTAAGCAAGTCTCCTGCCTCCACCTCCCAAGTAGCTGGGACTACAGGCGCCTGTCTGTAGTAAAGCACTGGGTAAAGTGCTATGGCATCACAGCTCACAGCAACCTCCAACTCCTGGGCTTAAGCGATTCTCTTGCCTCAGCCTCCCGAGTAGCTGGGACTACAGGCACCTACCACAACGCCTGGCTATTTTTTGGTTGCAGCCATCATTGTTTGGTGGGCCCAGGGTGGATTCAAACCCGCCAGCTCAGGTGTATGTGGCTGGCGCCTTAGCTGGTTAAGCCACAGGTGCTGAGCCAAGGTATATATATCTTATCACAATTAATGGTTCTGTAGTTTTTAAAATCCCAAATGACTTTCTCTTTGACATTCCTTTAATGTGAAAAGCAGTCTCTTACTTGCCTATTTCTCTGTACAACACTGGAAAGATGAATACTCAACGCCCATGATTTGATCAGATTCACAATTTTCTCTTTCTTTAAGCACTGAATCAAGATTGAGAGGTATATTAACTGTCCTGTCCTCTGTGAATAAAGCCTTTTTAGGCTGGCATACCTCAGTAGTGATCCCACTCAATCTTTCCTGCTGCTTGTGAGATTAACATGAATTACAAACCCCCAACCAAAACTCCTTTTCTCTTACTCAGAGAGTGAACTAAAATAAAATCATAAAGCTCCCCCCCATCAGCTGACTGACTCCTTTTAGCCAAGGGAATCCCTAAAACTGAGTTGCTGGAGAAAGGAGATCAGACATGCCTCTTCAGTTACATATGTCCTTTGGGACTCATTACCAGACCCGAGACTATGCAGGACATACCTGCAGGTCCTCAATACACATAGCAAAGCACATGGGTCTGGGCATACATCCGGTAGTTTGACTCTGATTAACAGACCTTTATCTTAACTCAAGCATTTTTTTTTTTTTTTTGACTGACTCCTGATCTATTAGAAAAACCCCAACTCTTCCAGGCAATTGTCAACTGAAAAATCTTTAAACCCACCTGTGACCCCCTGCTTTGAGATGTCCCACCTTTTCAGGCCCAACCAATGTATCCCTTCCACTGATTAGTTTATGACTTTACTTGTGATTCCTATTTCCCTGAAATGTACAAAACCAATTGTAGCCCTACCACTGTGAGTCCACTTGCTCAAGGCTTCTTGGATGTGGCTTCAGGTCATGGTCCTCAAATTTGGCTCAGACTAAACCTCTTTAAATTATTTGAGTATGGCTTCTTTTCCATTGACAAGGGTTTCAGGGATAAGACTTCTCCTACATATGTGCACTGCACAAAGACTAGAGCTGATTCAGACTTTGCATATCAGCAACTTATTCCAAGTATAAAGTGACATGTTTACTCTCCCACACACGAGTTAGTCAACGCTATTTCACTGTATACTGTTGATATTACATAGCTGGTCCCTGAAGGAGTAAAGGAATTTTGCCCACAGCTTATTCCTCAAGCGTGATATTTGCCAGACGCTGTAGGCAACATCCCCGACAGCCCCCAGCACTGCCACCCTCCTGGCTGGCAGACCTGCCTCTTATTATTAAGCCTGTAAAAGCAGACGCTCACTTTCTCAGCATCCAAGGGGATGAAATTGGACTCATTTGTGGTCAGGGGGACCCAAGGGGGAATATGAGAACTTAGGGGAAATATCTGCCTCCCTGATAAAGAGAGATGTGAAGAGAAACTGCTCTTCTTGCCTTTGGGAAAGTTAGTTATCTGAGGACACAATGCCTGGAGCAATGGCTGCCCTCATGTAACCCTGAGGGGATGGTAAAGACAAAAGTCACACAAATAGGACTGATTGGAAGGTTAGAAAGAATCTCCATCTTTTTTTTTTTTTAAGAATCGGTACCTTAAGGTCATTGCTGAACCACTTCATTAAACACTTGTCCCTGGACTTTGTATTGTGTAAAGGGTTTTTAGAATCTCTTGTGCAAGATATTTGTATCAGAATGTTTATTGCAGCCCAATTCATAATTGCCAGGTCATGGAAGAAGCCCAAGTGCCCATCGATCCATGAATGGATCA
>NW_003852472.1:9476201-9479147 GCF_000181295.1 Otolemur garnettii
AAAATGACATGAAGGCTGTGTTGACCAGTTGATGGAAGTATTTCAGATTGCATGTGAAAACCCCACACTGTACCCCAGAAGTGCATTAATGTATATAGTTACCGTTCAATAAAAAAAAGAAAAAAAAAAAAAGAATCTCTTGTGCACTTTTTTCTACTGTTATTTGCAGAATGAAGCAAACTTCCAATACAGATATTATTTTTATTGCTGTTTTTACATGTTTCTCGGAAATTACGTTACTTGTACTTTTATTTTGCTGTAAGAGCAAATTTGATTTATGCCATTGTAGTTTTGCTGTCTTCTCTGTATTGAGTAATAACAGTAATTGATTTGGGATGGAAAAGGTATATGTGGCAGCGGTTCTAAGAAATCGCCATTGCTTTACCTGAAAGGTCATTATGATTTGTTTGAAAACAACGCAACAGCTTTGATGGCTTCATGCTACTATTTGATAAAGTTTCATAATGAACAATAGACCAGGAACCAATACCTAGTGGAACCAATAAAAGTAGCCATTAGTACATTCAGGTGGTGTAATAATGTTTTCCAGTTATATTTTAGTTTTTGGCTCACAATCACTTATCCCAGCATTCATACATTTCTGTACCATCTGTGCACTAGACTCAATTTTTAAAAATCAATACCAAAGGAGAGCATGGTGGCTCCTGCCTGGCACTCTGGGAGTACAAGGTGGGTGGATTGCTTGAACTCAGGAGTTCTAGACTGGCCTGAGCAAGAGCAAGACCCCCATCTCTAAAAATACCCAGGCATTGTGGCAAATGCTTATAGTTCCAGCTACTCGGGAGGCTGAGGCAAGAGGTTGCTTGAGCCCAAGAGTTTGAGGTTGCTGTGAGCTATGATGCCATGGCACTCTACCAAGGGTGACAGAATGAGACTCTGTCTCAAAAAATAGTCAATATTGACTCTGATGACATAATTCTAAATTGTAGCAATTATATTATTTTATCATAACATTGGTGTTTTTGAGCCATTGATCTATTTTTGCAATTTGAGGATCCAATGCAACATGAGAGCAACCCTAAACATGCAAATGTAATGAATGTAAACAGTAAGACAGAAAAGTATATGAAAAAATAACACCTTGTTTCCTGAATGTTAGAGAAGAGCCCGTCACAGTCCTTGGAGTCCACATGCTACCTTTAAGAACACAATTATTAAGGAGGTAGCACTGTTTCTGTGTAACTCACCAGTTTTGAGATGTATGGGGATAAAATTGTTTCTTGCTTTTTGTCTCTAAAATTTACCAGTTAGGAGATCGTCAGTGACCACCAGTGGTTCGTGGAACACATTCTGAGAAACACCATGCAGGACCAAATTCTTAGAAAAGTTTCATCAGCTGAGTCTTTAGCTGGGGATAAAATAATTGGTCCTTCTGGGGACTGAAAGGCTTACAAAATCTAAGATTTGGCATGATCTGTTTTTTTAAATTATCTTTTACTTTTATTTATAAATATTAGTTGTTTATTTTTTGAGACTTTGGAAAAAAATAACAAGAAGAAGTTAACTGATGACTCCATACTGAACCTCAGAGTCAAAGCATTCTATAATAGACATACTCTTATTTGACAATGTGACTACTACTTTCTTTGCATTATTATTATTATTGCTTAATATTTTGATGCAGCAATCATCTGATTTCTTTTCTGAATGCATTTATATTCGTTCTTTTTTTTTTTTTTTTTTTTGAGACAGAGCCTCAAGCTATCCTGTGTAGAGTGCCATGGCGTCACGCTCACAGCAACCTCCAACTCCTGGGCTCAAGCGAGTTTCCTGCCTCAGCCTCCCAAGAGCTGGGACCACAGGCGCCTGCCACAAAGCCCGGCTATTTTTTATTTTTTTTGATTGCAGCTGTCATTGTTGTTTGGCGGGCCTGGGTGGGATTCGAACTCGCCACCTTGGGTGTACGTGGCTGGCGCCTTAGCCACTTGAGCTACAGGCGCCGAGCCTATTTGTTCATTCTTTATGAGGTATTTGTTTCTAGTCCTTATCTTAAACATTGTTATTGTTATTAAATTTTAAGCCTTTTTAATTTTGTGAAGGCAAAAAGTAGACACCTAATAAACACATGTGTATGTAAAAAAAAAAAAAAGCTTCAAAATCCAAAGGAATTTTGGACCCTATATTGATATATGGAGGCGATATTTTTGGATGGGGGTGAAGAGCCACTTCCCAGCTTCCCTTCAAATCTCACGATCAACTGCCACCCCCTTCTGCTAATTAAAACTTCCCCATGGCCTGAGTGCCTTGCTGGTGGCAGCAGCAGTAGGATATCTCCAAAAGCTTGCCATGTGTTAACTCCCACATCAGTATAAGGATGGCTACATTATGAAAAGAATGACCTTACTGGGGACAGCAAGCCACTGATATGGGACCCAAAGTGCTCTCCAGTCAATTACCATGTGCAATTCATGTCCCCTTCAGCACAGGCTAGGATTTGTAAGAAGCACTTATACATTGGTTAACTCCAAGTACCTTTCCCTTTTTCTGTCTTAGTCCCTCCACCCGACAGTTCCATCACTTTGCCATCAGCAACAGCCCTGAGAATAGAGTGAGTCGATTAAGAGATCAGGTTATCTCCAGTATACGGATGTTTATAACCTCTACTCTGGTTAGCTGTCTTATCCCAGCCCCAGGCCTCAGGGCTGGCCAGGGTCCACCATGGTAAGGGGAGCTGATGGGTATCACTGTCCAGGACTCATATCTATAAAAGGCCTTAATTTTAGACCTTTGACATATTTCCCAGTAAGGGTACATCTTTTGTGCATGTTTTAATGTATTAAAGCCAACATTTTTTGTGCATGTTTTAATTTATTAAAGCTAATATTTAAAATACATACTTTTAAATAATTGTATTCTGACATTTCTTCCTTCATTTGAGGCTTCAGAGTCTCAAAAAAATGGGGCAGCGCCTGCGGCTCAAAGGAG